>NC_045436.1:51318086-51551426 GCF_002776525.5 Piliocolobus tephrosceles
TTTAGTAGAGACGGGGTTTCACCGTGTTAGCCAGGATGGTCTCGATCTCCTGACCTCGTGATCCGCCCGTCTCGGCCTCCCAAAGTGCTGGGATTACAGGCTTGAGCCACCGCGCCTGGCCGGATTTTTTTTTTAAACCTGATATAATATAGGCTCTTGACTTTCCCCCAAATTTCTCAATATCCCAGTATTAGCAAATAGTCATATTACTCCTTAGTTTATGATACTTACATTATAAATATTGATACTTGTCATTATATTAATATATTTTTATATTATATACTAAGTTGTACTTCAAGGTAGTCTATTCCACTTGTGTTTTTATAGATATATCAAGCAATTAGTATATAATTTTATTAAAAGTTTGTAATACTCTTTTTTTAATCTGAAGGAAAGGTAGCCTCAATTTTTATTATTTTTCTCTGAATAAGTTGACTTTGAGTATAACTTATATTTGCATGGAGGTAGTTTTTACTCTTGGCTGTTCATGTGGATGAAGAAAATCTGTATAGTGCTTTTAAATTTAAAGCTTGTGGTGTTTCAAATTATCTTGGTAGTGTTATCTCTCATAATTAAATCTGTTCTATATAAAGATATAGTCCATGTATATGGCTGAGTCTTTTATAGTCCAAAAATTTATTTTTCTGTGTACTATGGTTTATTAACTTGACTTATTTTTCTTCTTTCAGATTTAAAAAATGTTAACTAATTAAAGTAACTTCCCAAATACCTACCAGTGACATTAATCTTCCTCTTTTTGTCTTTTGTTCTTTTTACCCCCTAAATCCTATTAATAGAGTGACTTTTTAATATGATTTTCTACTTTTCAGAATACTTCTTAACAATATAGCAAATGCCAAAATATTAATGGAAGTATTAATGGAAACATGCAAAAAATATTTCTTTATGATTCTCATAATTATTGAAATTGCCTTAGATTAAACATGAATAAATTTGATTATTATATATGTATTCAAATGTTGGATATATAATCCTGAGAAACAATCCTTCACTACATATGTTATAAAAATGGTAATGAACACATTACCTAAGAAGTGTATGCTAGAAATAATAAGATACCTTTTCCTTCTTGACATCTTTCTTCTGTTTGAACCAAGTATCTATAGAAAAATATTTGAATCAAATTTTAATGAAATTCTTATTAGAGGTTTGCTACTTTTCTTACAAAATGGCAATATCGCCAGGCACAGTGGCTTATGCCTGTAATCCTAGCACTTCGGGAGGCCAAGGTGGGAGGATCACCAGAGGTCAGGAGTTTGAGACCAGCCTGGCCAACATGGTGAAACCCTGTCTCTACTAAAAATACAAAAATTCGCTGAGTATGGTGGTGGTTGCCTGTAATCCCAGCTACTCAGGAGGCTGAGGCAGAAGAATCGCTTGAATCTGGGAGGTGAAGGTTGCAATGAGCTGAGATTGTGCCATTGCACTCCTGCCTGGGTGACAAGAGCAAGGCTCTGTCTAAAAAAAAAAAGAAAAAAAAAAAAGGCATTATCAATGTAAGCCTATTTCATAACAAGTCTTTTTTTCCCCATGGTGCTTCATCCTCACTTGGCGTATTCTAAATATGCATTCACAAAACACAACTGTGTTGCTCTTTCAACTTCAGTAGTCACGGAGGGAGCTCAGTATTTTGACAACGAATGTGAACTGGCCATTCGTTGTACATTTAGAAGTGAGTCTTCCTTGTGCTCCTTTCCCTTCCAAGTGTTGACATTATTTCAGTCTGTGACTATTTTTCATTGACTGGTTTCTCTAGAATAGTGAAGGCTGATCCTTTCCATGTCACTCACACCCTGTTTGTTTGTACCCAACTCCCCACCGGTGACTGCCGGCTGATCACACCATGCTGTTTTTGTATTTTATGGAGAAATGTTCATGTGTGGCTGCTATATTTGATATTAAATCTGAGATGAACTTCAGGAGGTTTCCTGCTTTTTATTATGCATAATTTTGGCTAGGAACAGTGTTATCCTGTTCATAAATCAGGTATTCTCAGAGATTTAATAACTTAGAATTCACATGAAGATTTGGTGGAATAAACATTTCCTTTCTCTGTTAAGCTGCTTCTTAACTTTCTTCCTTTTTTGCCTTTCTCTTCACTGCTTCCATTTTTTTCAAGTCTTCTTTTAGTCTTTGCCAAAAATAAAATAATAATAAAACATAAAACAACAACGAAAGAGGCCAAAGAAGCCAGAAACCCTTTCTGCCTGTGGTTACAAGCCACATAAAAAACAGAGTTATCCTTGAGGATGACAAACAGTCCTGACAACCCTTCTCAAAAATGTTTGCACTAGAGATATAGAAGAAACACTTCAAGGGCCCTTAATAATGCTCATTGAATAATCTTAATATTTTTATGGAATTGGTGAGTATGAATACGTAATGAATACATAAGTAAAGATATTTGAAGAGACTATAAGGAGTCAGAAGATGTTTTAGTTTATCTTCATATTAAAAACAGTAGGTAATGGAGAGTCCCATGGTAGGAGACCTACTTAGAAGGAGGAGGTAAGGTTTCTCTGAGGAGGGAGACTTTGATCTGAGAAAGATGGGCAACCATGTGAAGATCTAGGGGGAGCAGCATGCCAGAGAGAGGGTCTTCCATGTCTTGTCCTGTTTGAATTTTAGATTCCATGAGAGGATGAATTTTTGTGTGTAGCTGATGTCTTTATCCCTTTGCTTATTAAAACATCTAGCATATAGAAGATATTTAACAAACATTGATTAAATGAATGAACTCGATATAAAGAATGTTAGTAAATGCAATGGGAAATAGCCCCCTGAAATTCAGATGATTTTAAAAATATTTCTTGCAATAAGGTTTTGATAAAAGCTAAAGTTATAAGATATAGTGACTTATGAAAACATTACATGAGATAATATGGTCATTGTATGCGACCTTCCAGAGGTCTGACCTGATCCCACAGACAGCCTTTTTAGAATGCAGAAGAGTGAACAGATCACTTATCCTTTAAATGATCTTCTGTAATGATCATTATTTTTCCGCCAGGCTGACACTTTGAAGTTATAATGATGGAAGGTACTTTGATGTGCTATACTGCTGCTTGAGGACAGAATCACATCTTCAGAAGACAGGAGAAGAGATTGTAAAGTTGGCATCCTATTCTCTCCTGTGAATTGACAGAGCAAAGCATATGCAGAAACTTCCTTAGGATGCCTGTTACACGAGCAAGTGGGCTTAACTGAGTTTTCAAAGAATTCTGTTAAACAATCTTTAGGGATTAGCTTTATGTGCTAAAATTATTAAACAATGAACTTTCAAGAAAACGAACTTTAGATTTCACCAAGTCAACACCCTTGTCAACTCATGGGGAAATGTAAGTCCAGAGAGATTTGGTGATCTTCGTTTCTGCTAGTGATGGGGACATGACTTGACCCAGACTTTTCCATAATTCTGTGAAATCAAGTGAATACAAATACCAGAGACAGAACTCCAGAGAAAAGATGTCACCAAAAGACAGTTTACATTTGGGATGGTATATATAGACATTTTTCTTGATTGTAGGAATTTAGAGTATAAAGCTGAGGGAAATGATGGAAGAAAAGGGAAATTAAGAGATGGACAACTGTATGAACCAATTTTGTTTCCCTTGGGCAGAGAGTCCCTGAGCCATAAGATAGTGTCACTTGACTTGAGAAAAATGTTCCTCGAGAGAGGGACATGAATCTTTGTAGTCTAAGAAAAGGCATTAGTAAATATAAAATGAGTGCACAAAAGCTTATTTTTCACAAGTTTTAACTTTCGAGCTGAAAGATAAAAGATCACAACATTTCCATTTCTGTGGGGAATATGAATATAAATTGACAGCCTGAGGAGAGGAGAGGCAGGGCTTACTGGAGGTTCTGCCATTCTGAGAGCCTTTGTGACCTTTTCAGGAAGCTGTCAACTGTTCCAACCAGGAGTCTTCATCATCACTTTCTTGACAGTGACGTATTATCTCTCTGAACTGGCAGGGTGCTTAGCCCATCAACTCTTTTTTTCTCTTTCCCACCTTTCCTTCTGCTCCATTCAGCTGCTATATCATGTCCTTTGTGGCCTTGGCATGTGGATTTACCACTTTTACTAAAGCCAGGCCATTGTTATTGGCTTTGCTATCAACTTTATACTTTTCCTACTAACATTAGCTTCATTTGCTAAAGTTATTTTTCCCTTAATTACCCTAAGAGTACAAATAGAGATTTGTTGCAGTGAAGAATTATTTTCAATTTTAGGGTCAAATGTGTACATACATACCTATATAATCATTTATATATAGGCATTTTATAAAAACAAATTTTTATATATTTTATTTATTTATTTATTTGACATGGAGTCTTGCTCTTGTTGCCCAGACTGGAGTGCAGTGGTACAGTATTGGCTCACTGCAACCTCTGCCTCCTGGGTTCAAGTGATTCTCCTGTCTCAGCCTCCTGAGTAGCTGGAATTACAGGTACCCACCACCACACCAGGCTAATTTTTCTATTTTTAGTAGAGATGGGGTTTCACCATGTTGGCCAGGTGGGTCTGGAACTCCTGACCTCAGGTGGTCCACCTGCCTTGGCTTCCCAAAGTGCTGGGATTGCAGGTGCGAGCCACTGTGCCTGGCCCAATTCATATATATTTTAAACTATACTTTAGGAAGCCAGCATTGGGTCCATAAAGCAATGTAAAGACATGACTTGGAGCATCTAGAACGGTGATTTTAAACCTACTTCAACTACTGGAGCACATCTTTCTTTGACAGAATGTCAATACATGAAGCTAGTAAAAGAGGACTCATCTGGTTGAAATGAGTGAGAACAGGGTACTCTATAATCTCACTGCTCATCTTATATTCTAATTTGCAGAGCACCCTACTTGAAAGCCAGTTGTTTAGTTGACCACAAGATGTCAAAGTGAAATGATCAACATTTGTTGCACTTGCCTTTATTGGTCAGAAATGTTGGAGGCAATTTTGGGTGGTAGAAGGAGTTTCATTTGGCACGATTGAATGTCTCCATGCTTACTTGTTTCATTTCTTATTGTGCAGCAGAAATGTGATGGGACCTGGTTTGTGTGTGTATAGTATAAGTTTTCTCAGTTCCTTCTAAGACCTGTGTTTACTGTCTAAGGGAATTTTGACTCATTTCCATTTACCATGCCAAAGTGTGTGTATTTATTTTATGTTGCCTTGTTTTTAGCATACGAGTATATTAACTTAACGTTGTTTGTCTTATTATGTGTCCTTGGGCAAAACAACAGGCAATTATACTGTGTTCTTTGTTGGATGGGTGGCAATTTTCAAAAGTGCAAGATATTTGAAAATTTCACAATAGTGAACAATGGGGTCTATCTCTGTTCTGTTTTGGGGAAGTGTGAGTAATAATAATGCTTATCTCTCCTAGCTTTTAAAGATGAAATCAGTTTTTATTTGATATTACAATTTAGAACATCATTTTAATAATTGTATGTCATATATTTATGTCTTATAAAACAAGTAATATATTGTAAAATAAAATTTAATGAGGAACCATATTGAGTCTTGTATAGACTAACTAAAAGCTACAGAAAAGTCTTGATATAATGAGATCCTTCATTCTCTTATTAGTTAGAATAATGCTAATTGCTACAGCAGACAACCCACAAAATTTCAATGACTTTACACAATCAAAAGTTAATTTTTAAAGATTATGTAACAGTCCATTGTTGGTGTCCCTGGCTACTGGCAGGCTATCTTTCACATATTTATTCTGTGACCCATATTCCTTCCGTCATGTGGCTTTGTCATGCTATAGGTCCTTTTCAACTCAGGAAAAGGATGTCACAGGGTGACCCACTTAACCACCTTGGTCTTCAATGAACACATCTACTCACTTTCTGTTTGCAAGAATGAGTCACTTTCTCCTCCTAGACACAAGAGAGGCTGGGAAATGTGGTGTCTGCTTTGTTAGCTGCTTCTCATAAATAACTTACACTTTGGAAAGGGAACACAAACTTTTGGTGAGTAGTTAGTTGTCTAAGCTGTAAATCTGAATCTCAGAAACACTGTTATAAAAATAGTTCACTGAAATGTTGCATTATCTTAGTGTTCTGTAGACCAAATCCTGAAGAAAATAATAAATTAAAAAAAATTAATAACAACCTAACAGATAGAAGAATTGAACATCAGTGTAAAATTTAATTTTTTACTATTAAAATATGTTGTCTTCTTAATTATTTAATTGCTAGTATTTTGTTTAAAACCAATTTTGTTTTTGTACACTAGAACTTCCCTACAAATATGTTTGTGTTTACCCATGATACATATGGATAACTGTAATATATCTGTAAGACACACTCCAAATCTTTAGAAAATGAGAAAAAATGAGATGCAGACAATGCAAATTTTGTGTGTGTATGAAATGCAAGCAAATGAAAATTTACTCTCAAGCTACATTTTACTGAATAATGTTATTTAGTCATGAATTTATTCTAATACTAGAATAAAAATAATGAATAGATAAAACTGCTTATATGTATGTTTCTGATTGCTTATTATTCCGTAGTTCTGAGTTGTAAGTTTTCATTTTAGTTCATTTTTCTATGTGGTGGTGGCTAAGAATGACCCTTCTGGCCATTTTTCTATGTGGCTTTGCTGCACTTTTCTCCTTCCTTTATGCATCTCTGCACATTTTTCCACGAGCTTCCTTTAGCCCTGCTGTCTTTTAATCTTTGTCTGTTCATTTCTTACATCTCCCTACAGGTCTCTCTGTCTTCTCTTCTTTTATGGAGTTCTTCATCTGTGGACAATGGAGAATGGTGAGATTTAGATTAGACATCAGTGGTATTGAAATTTAAAATGTCTCAGTGAAAATACCCATAGCCTTGCCATGGTTCAGTAAGAAGCAGAGGGCAGGTGTTTGATGCTGGAAATCAGTGAGATCACTGTGTACATTTATGTAACAATATGCTCGGCCCATCACTCTGTTCAACCTTGGCCCAGAATCATCATTAAGCATGAACATGAACCATAGACCTTTAAAAAATGTTCATAAATAGGCTTATTGAATGTTTTCTTCCTCTTGCTATATATTTTTTCAGTGACCACCTATGCCTTACCTGCAACTATGTGCTGTATCTCTTCAAATACATTTCATTTATAATGTTTTTAATAGCCCAATTCCCACTCAGTAGAAAATTAGAGTTACCACCATAGCACTAAATGACAATGAGGCAAAATCACTGAAAACACACAAAGAAATGTGTGTTCTTCTACAGATGCTTTCAGTCATCTGTAGTCTAAGTATTTTCATGTCTGGAAAACTATTTGTTTTCTTGAATGCTTTCTTATAATTCAATCCCTGCTAGAAATGTCAGAAATCAGAGAGGCAGATAGGACAGTTCCATGTCAAGGGGTCTCTGGAGAGTTTAGTGTGAGCAAGAGTCAGGGAAAGTATGTCAAAATGTATGGAAGAAAACTTACGTGAATGAAAAATACAGATAGCTTTTCTTTGAAATGTACTCATTTACTTTTTTTGTCTGCAACACATGACTGAAGTTTGAAGGGTAGAATAAAATTAACAGCTGTGGTAATAAGATAAATAGAGTACTTCTGCAAAAAAGTAAATTGGTGGGTTGAAAAGAGAGAAGTGAGAGATGTTTGCGTCATTTCTGGGTCAGATTTACAGAAAAGCTTTCAATGTCTTTACCTTTACAGGGTCACTGTAAAGAAAATGTGAAACAAGTATGATTAAAAAATAAATGCTTTGAATCAAAAGGTACTTAATATGATTATAAGTACTTTATGTTGAGCTAAATTACAGTTCCATTTCAATTGTATGTAAAGAAACAGTCCCCGGTTTCCCTTTGTGTTTTGTGTCTTACATATTAAGGTATTTGCCATTTTTTGTTCTTCTTAATTTTTTCTCTTTCCCTTCTTTCTTTGTTTCTGAATGCCAAGCGTATTTGTTAAAATGTTTAGAATTTTTCAACAGAAATGTGAAGCCTCAACCATTTCTCTCCAGAACACACAACTGTAGGTTTTGACAGAACTGCCTTGCATCATGCCCAGCCCCACAGCATAAAGACAAGTTTAGGTGCCCCAGGATCCATGAGTTCTGTAGTCTCCATTCTATGTGTCCAACAGAGGAGAGTGTATATGATCTATTTGGACTTGCACAAATCTCAGAAGACTGTATTCATGTTATAAAACAATCTTGAAATATCCTAAATCCAGGTGATTAGAGAATCACTCATGTAATTCAGACCACTCATGTGGGCTGTATATCAGAAATCCTTCTAACCTTCAGGTCTCCTTGACTTCTCGGGAGAATCAGACTAGGTTTATTCATTTCATTTTCATAGCAAGGGTTACTTTTAGTGAAAATGATGCACAGGAAACAATAGTCATTTCTGATGCTCCATGATAGTGTTGCAAAGCATACTTTAAAAAACGCACCTTATTCTGCGTTATTTACAAGTTTATTTGTGGTGTGAATGTTTTTTCTACTATTTCTACTATTAGGTGTGAAGAAAAATATACTTGGCTTAAAATGTGTCACACCATGACAATTGGTCTTCTAATATTTGCCTCATTTATACAAAAATAGTACATGTTTGTCAGCATGTAAAG
This sequence comes from Piliocolobus tephrosceles, assembly GCF_002776525.5. Lineage (NCBI taxonomy): Eukaryota > Metazoa > Chordata > Mammalia > Primates > Cercopithecidae > Piliocolobus > Piliocolobus tephrosceles. The sequence goes on from NC_045436.1 coordinate 51,326,699, forward strand.
GTCCTGGGGGCATTGTACCTAGAGTTAAAGCAGACACAAAGCAGCCATGACATTGTGACAAGATATACTGTGTGTGTGGAACTCAGGGCCAGAAGATGTGGGTCCTGGTTCCAGCCCTCCCACTTACTACTTTTGTGACCTTGGTTATGTCGCTCAACCTCTCTGAGCGTTGGTTTTCTTGTTTAAAAATTGCGGATATTACTTCCTATTTCCATTGGTTGTTGTAAATTTTGTTTGCTCATGCTGCTCCTCATTCCACAAATGATTTAAAATGACATGCATATATTTAAAGGTAGAATAAGATGTATTTGGCAGTGCTTTGTAGATTACACAAACATAAGTTGCCTGCCATCAGTATAGGGCCATTTTCATTTCTGGAGAAGCCTATCACTCAGAACAAAAGTGCTTCTGAGCACATGTTTTGGAGACTTCCATTTAACAATTTCAAATAAAGCAAATATGTGTGACATAGACTGGTTATAAGTGCCAATTTAAAATAAGCCTGTACGAAAGAGGACTATCCAAGACCTTTTTGATTGAAGACCATTTGCAACTAATAAAAATAGCAGACTCTCACATACTTAATGCCTGTTAATTGAAAAGAGCATTTATGACAAAAAGCTCTTAGGATTAAGTAAGTTTTGTAAATGGTATTTTGTTAGTTATAACAAGCACGTACTAACATTTGAGAAAGAATAGAACTAAATTTTGTTAAGAGTGAGTCATTTTTACTCAGCTTAAAAATAATGCTTTTGGGCCGGGCGCGGTGGCTCAAGCCTGTAATCCCAGCACTTTGGGAGGCCGAGACGGGCGGATCACGAGGTCAGGAGATCGAGACCATCCTGGCTAACACGGTGAAACCCTGTCTCTACTAAAAAAAATACAAAAAACGAGCCGGGCGAGGTGGCGGGCGCCTGTAGTCCCAGCTACTCCGGAGGCTGAGGCCGGAGAATGGCGTAAACCCGGGAGGCGGAGCTTGCAGTGAGCTGAGAGCCGGCCACTGTACTCCAGCCTGGGCGACAGAGCGAGACTCCGTCTCAAAAAAAAAAAAAAAAAAAATAATGCTTTTGTTGCAATTAGGATTGGTGGATACCTCACAAGAACACAGAGGATTTGAAATATCCATGGCCTACCGGTTCCTTCCTCTAATTCCCTTCATTATCAAGTGCCATTTGCCTTAATCTTAGGTTACTAGCAATGCTATCTGCTTTCTGCATCTAAAGCCTCCAGGAAATTGCTCTGGCATGGCCTAATAGGTTTTATCTGCTCACCCAGTGGCTCTTGCACTTCGATACCTGAAACCTAGAGTTAACTGTGTAGGGCCAAGCCCTTCTGAAGGAGTCAACTGCTCTTCACTGTCAATAATGGCTGCTTATGCCAAGACAGCCAAGAGAGCCTCCCCACCCACTTCCCTCTGTCAAAGTGAAATGGAACCTAAGAATGGAAGCTAGTGGCTATTTTGCCATACCCCATCCAACTTGCCATTGCTTAATTGCATCTGATTATCAGCTGGGAGTGGTGGCTCATGCCTGTAATCCCAGCACTTTGGGAGGCCAAGGCAGGAGGATCACTTGATGCCAGGAGTTTGAGACCAGCCTGGCCAACATGGTGAAACTCTGTCTCTAATAAAGATAAAAAAATTAGCTGAGTATAGTGATGGGTTCCTGTAATCCCAGCTACTAGGAGGCTGAGGCAGGAGAGTTGCTTGAACTCGGGAGACAGCGGTTGCAGTGAGCTTGCATTGTGCCCCTGCACTCAAGTCTCGGCGACAGAGTGAGACTCTGTCTTAAAAAAAAAAAAAAGACATTTTTTTTAAAAAAGAATAATTATAGAGAATTTACTGGATATGCTGTGCATTGCAGCAAGATTCGACTCTTTCTCTTTTGTTTATATTTTAAGCTGTTATATTTCTCACTAATATCTGGATAGTATATTTGGCTAATAGTAAAATTGTTAGTCTGTTTCTGCTTATCTGAGGCATTCTTACCTTCCCTCTTTTTCTATAAAAAAAGTTTTTTAGGGAAATTTATTGTAAGCTTCGGTTTTCTTTTAAATAATATATAATTTTAAAATTGCCTTTCCTAAGCAGTGAAACTATTTGAAAACATTCACTTCACATTACAGTTCCTGTTACACAGAAAAGTGATAAAACTCATGAAATAAGTTTGTCCCCTTCTTTATAGTAGATAAAACTGTAGTGTCAAGGAATACATGAGAAATACTAGCTTGATAAAAGCTCCAATAAACTTTATTTTAAACAACTGTGATTTTCCTTAGAAGTAGTAGAGTTGAGGGACCTACATGCTTGAAAGTGAACACACTTTGGTGGTCCAAATGCCCGAATTTCAACGTAGAATGTGTATGCACCTGAATTCTGGGGCTTCCCCTTACCAATTTTGTATCCTTAAATAGTTATTTCAGCTCTTGAAGACTTTATTTTCTCATGTATAAAATGTGCTGATGTTCCTAACTCACAGAATTTTCTAAGGACAAAAGGAGACACATATGTAAAGTGCCTAATAAAATGTTGGGCACATAGCAGCCCAATGGTAGCAGCTGCTCCTGTTGTTTTTGTTATTAACAAACAGAATGAAGGGAAACCAACCTAGAATGTTAGATTTTCTGGGATACCTTCTGCTTAGATCAATTTAGGAAACGGCCCTCAGAGAGACTGTAATGTCTAGTCAGGAAACAGGCAGGCGGCTGACTTGGAGGAGCTGGACTGGGAAGATAAATTCTATGCTGGGAGAGTCACAATCCCAAATTTCAGACTTATTTCTTTCTGCTATTTTGCAGCATCATGTGATGTGACAGTGCTCTCTGTTTTGGACAGGTTACTTCACTGCAATTAATAATGTCACTTCATTTTTTATTAATGGAACCTTTATATACCTTCATCCTATGCTTGCAAAGAACAGAGTCTTTTTCTCTTCTTTTCCTCTCTTTCCCTCTCCTTCACAGAAAGAATTTACTCCCTATGTGGGGGTGTTATAAAAGCTGAAAGGATTCAAGGTCAAAATAATACACTGAGTGGTTGAAAAGCTGTGTATACACCTTCATGTTCTCCTTCTTACCCTTTTGCATTTACAATAGCCCTTCTTACAAAGAAACAGAATTCATCTTTAATTTGCTTTATGCCATTCATCCTTTTATATTTGATTGGCTCAGTGATATTCTTTACTTAAATTTAGCATTTATCAATCACAACTAGCAATGCATGTTATAGGGTTAACAGAAAATTCCACAGGACCCTCTTCACACTGGGGAAGGGGACCATCTGCTACTTTCATATTAGGATGTCAGCATTTAGAGGTCAATGTGTTTCCCCATCAAGGCTGAAGGCTTTGGGAATCGGGGGAAGTGTCAGGCTCCAAGCAGCATAATGAATGACAGTTGCTGACTGGCTAGGCTCGCATGTTTTCAACAGGGGATATTGCTGTTCAGTATAATGTGCTGGGACTTAGTGTGGTAAACACACCCAGCTTGGGTAGTGAGACAGGCTGTGCCTCCCCCCGCCGCCGATTCTGAACTACATTTTCATCTTCGAAGAAATTGTATTGAGGTCTTCATTAGTGGTACCCAGCAGGGTGAAGGCTCCATGAGGGCTGATAAGCACTATGGCTGAAAAATGATCAGCCTTTGTGCAGGCAGTTGAAGGTTTGAGCTGCCTGAACTGGAGAGAGTCTGAAGAGGCGATTATGTTAAGCAAGTAATGTGTATTGGTAACATGGAATCAAATTATTAGGGTCAGTAACTTCCTGGCTTTCCCAGTGCATTAAATGAAGACATATAATATTGCATTTGTGTCGGGTACATCTTGATGCCACATAGTGTCAGCACTGTCCGGTCATCTGTACTTCACAGCATGTCACCTCTAATTTCATGGGATTATCTGTGCTGTTGCATTATTACATACTCACAATCTTGAGCTTCCTTTGAACTCACAGCAGGGCATCACAAAGTCATTATTGTGAACAATTCTGTGCTTTCTTGTGTTTTATACAAAATTATGGCCACATTTAGAAAGGTAGATATATCCCTCTATCATACTTCCAAAAGTGCATGTTCATTTGTTGGTAAGGAAAACTACTGATGGAAAAAACATTGAATGTGAAAAACATTTTTAAGGACTAGTGTTAGAAAGGTGTCAATGCAGTGAATTAGTATTAGAAATGTTTATAGGACAGTGGTTCTCAAAGGGTAGTCTGATCAGCAGCCTCAGAATCACCTAGGAACATATGAGGAAATGCAAATCCTGCTGAATTAGAAACTGTGGGGTGGAGCTCAGCAGTCTGTGTTTTAACAAGCCCTGCATGTGATTCTGATGCATCTCAAGTTTGAGAAACACTGCTGTAGCATTTACGGAGTACATGAATGACATAAATCCATATGTTCTGGGGTTAGCAATAGACAAGACAGACGAAGTATCTGCCCCCATGGACCTTATTAAGTTACAAAGGAATATGTGGTTCTTTGCCCTGATGAAATGTGTATACATACCCAACAGAGCCTATAATTATTGTAGATACCATTATATTCTTCATTTGAATTAGCTTGTTATTTTCTTCGGTATCAGAGAATGACTAACAAAAGATAATGAATAAGTGATTCCTTTGTGCATTTCAGAACCATTCCCCTTGCAATATGTATATCCATGGCCATTGTCACCATTGGCTATGTGCTGACAAATGTGGCCTACTTTACGACCATTAATGCTGAGGAGCTGTTGCTTTCAAATGCAGTGGCAGTGGTAAGTCCAAGTTGGGAAAATGCCAATTGGAATTTAGGTTAATGAGTTGATGCAATTTTATAGTAGTTCCCTCTAGCAGAAAGTGTTTTGAAATTCTGTAATCTTTTCTTGACCTGAATAATAATGAATATTTAAAAAATTTACAGCATACCTTAGCGTGTTCCTTTTAACTGATATATTTAAATTCCTATATGATTTCCCATTATTTCTAATTTCTTATAAAACAATTTCACACACAACATGCTTGAAAATCTGTCAAGGCTTATTCTCCCAGCATGTCTTTAAAGATAGGTGGACAGTTACTGAATCTAAGTAAATGCATTTTTTGTATGCAAATTACAATTTGTTCTGTACATTTTCCTATTTATAAACTTTTCAAATGTGAACTCATAAATCCTTTCCCCAAGTGTCACTTAAGAATTTTGATGTGGATCGTGTAAATTTGGTGTTCCTAGTATATCCTTTTGAATACTAGTCCTGGAATATTAATAAATTTAGGAAATACTGGGTTATTCAAAGTTAAACAGATGTTGTTGTTATAATACTTCTCAGAATATTAAAGACACCAACATGAATTTTAACTCCCTAAGAAGTGGATACACATAATTTTATAGCATTTTCCAAAATTTATTTGATGCCAGGACCATCTTTGTCCCCAGTGATCATGTTATAAGACTGTTATCCTGGCTGGGCGCGATGGCTCACACCTGTAATCCCAGCACTTTAGGAGGCCGAGACGGGTGGATCACGAGGTCAGGAGATCAAGACCATCCTGACTAACATGCTGAAATCCCATCTCCACTAAAAATAAAACAACAACAAAAACAATTAGCCAGGTGTGGTGGCAGGAGCCTGTAGTCCCAGCTACTTGGGAGGCTGAGGCAGGAGAATGGCATGAACCCGGGAGGTGGAGCTTGCAGTGAGCAGAGATCACACCACTGCACTCCAGCCTGGGCGACAGAGAGAGACTCTATCTCAACAAAAAAAACAAAAAAAAAAAAAAAAAAAAAAAAGACTTGGTGACTCATACTTTTATTTTGCATAACACAGCTAGTAAGAGACCATTCACTCTTGACTTCATAACAATGAATGGTGAAAAATTAAGTTCCCATTACCTGATGTCAGTTCCTTTTAAAATAGTTAGTATAACCTCATATCAGCAACATCTACAGAGAATAAATTATCTCATTTCATTTGAACCTGTTTGACACTGTATTGAAAAAGACTTTGACCACTGCTCTAGGTCCCACCAGACAATCAAATACACAAAGCTTATTGAAGTCAAGTCAGTCATCTCATCTTTCGAGACAAAGGGCAGCACTTACTCTTTGGGCATAATGTGCCCCACTAATTACATAGCACCAGCTGCATCAAGGACAACTAATGAATCCAACACATTTTCGTTTTTGGAAAATACATCCTTCATGGAAATTTGCAATATTGCACATATCATGGCATAAAATAATGTTTTAGAAGTTGTGTTTATCTTTTAAGTTTCTGTGGCTTATTGGACTTTTATTTGTGTTCTAGCCTTTTTATAGGAAACCACAAAAGAAATTGACAGATACATGAGGGGGAGGGAGTGACCTTATAAACAGAGGTTTAGCTAGTGTGATTTTCTGGGAAAAAGATTTTCAGAGCTACTCATGTATATGCTATAAATTATTAAGTCATCTGTTATTTTATTTACCTCCTAACAATGGCATTGGCATATGAAACACACATTTGTAATACTTCTCAGTGTATTTCAATATCAAATATGGTTTTCCAGGCTAAAGAGAAGGTATTATACAGAAAGATTTCTATCTCCAGAAGTAGAATTCTGATTTGAGCTTTCATCACTTGTCAGAGTCAGAGACAATACACATCATAGCTGATAAAGATTCGATAAATGGATCATTGCTTTTTGAAAGTAGAGAGAAGGTGCCTGTTTAGACCTTTGACTACAGTTTTGCAACAAGCAATGTCATGGTCCTTGCTTTTGATTATTGTCCATGGAGTTAGTCCGACCCTAACCAAAGAGAGAAATTATAAAACATATAAGTATCACCAGGCTAGTAGAAAGTCTCTAGTTTGGCCTAAATTGTTTCATTTTATTCCACTTTCTGGCAAGGCATTAATTTGCTTCGTTCTTTCTTTCACTAGACCTTTTCTGAGCGGCTACTGGGAAATTTCTCATTAGCAGTTCCGATCTTTGTTGCCCTCTCCTGCTTTGGCTCCATGAATGGTGGTGTGTTTGCTGTCTCCAGGTGAGTGAGTTCATGTATTTCCAGAAACACATTTCTGTTTTTGAGATTGGATGTGATAAGGATAACTTTAAAAAGAAAAGAAATAGTGCCTCCAAACCTGTTGTTTTTAAAGGGACATGCAAGATTGAAATGGTCCAAGTATCAATAGCATGTTTTATTCTGTCCATTAGAGGGCACTGCTTGCCTATTAATAGCTTATTTGGACGCCTGACATGTGGCTTTTTTAAAAATAGTATTTCCACAGAGTCTAACAACGGCATTTTATTTCTGGTGATGTAATTTTCTGTCTCTCTGAAGATGCCAAGAAAAAAAGTAAAGTAAGAGACATCAGAAATCACCACCCCTACATCTGTATTTCCTTTGTTTCGTTTGATGCAAAAGTCTTTTGGTTTTAATATAAGATTAAAACCCGATCAGATAAATGTGAATGCTACATACATGTGTGTGTACCTGTGGATGTACATGTGCGTGTGTTTGTAGAATTGTATTGACAACACACATATAAATACCAGGAATTTAGAACTAGATTTCCCTTCAGCTATTTATATGTAGAGAGCGCTATGCTGAATCAGATATTGCTATTCTTTCTCTTCAAAGAATAATATAATGTTGGCAGATTTTGTAAAATTCAAATTTAGATTTCCTATGATGTTTCTTCACCTTACTTGAAAAGTGAACTTAGGCAATCACCTAAGAAATGCCTGACCATTTGGTATGAAAAAGATGCAAGTTTTCTCTGGGATTTCTGGATTTTCCCTTTGAAATGATCAATCATACAGTCAACTCCACCCACATTTCTCTCCCATCAGGTTATTCTATGTTGCGTCTCGAGAGGGTCACCTTCCAGAAATCCTCTCCATGATTCATGTCCGCAAGCACACTCCTCTGCCAGCTGTTATTGTTTTGGTAATGCATATTAACAAGTGTATCTAGATATAACCTTGAATAATAAGTTAGCAAAAAGGAATTCCAACCACACATTAATAGTACTTTACTTTCTCATTCATTGCTAATGTACGTCATAGTGGAGTTTGGGAGGCAGGATATCTTCCAACTCTTCCCTTTACTCCATGTTTCTGATGCCCATTTGATGCTTTGGGGCAAAAATCACATCACCTCTCTTTTGTCTTTGCAAAAATGTGTAAGGTCTAAGGAAAATGATTAGCTTGGTTCCTCTCATCGACATAGCACCTCACGGAAAAGAATGTAGAGTATTAAGTCCCAACTGCTTAAGGAAAGTAGAGCAAAAAGCTACAGCCCAAAAAGTACCCAGATGTACCATCTAGGCACCTTATCATGAAATGCACACAAAATTATTGAAAGAATTGATAAAATCCTAGACAGTGCCATTATTCATTTGAGACATTTGAGAGCAAATAATGTCTTTTATCCTGCAGGATAAAATAAAAGCACCATGAGGTAAATTTGAGTTGTAAAATTCTTTATGCAGAGCAAAGTGTTGTGAAATGTGAGCTACAAAAGACTGTATAAGGTGTAAAAGTCCCCAAATACCCATTGGCAATGTTATATTCATTTTTACTGATGATTTTGTAACCTCTCAACTGGAATCTGTTGTCAGGAGCACCATAGAATGCACTGAACACTTTTTTTTTTCATGCATTTAATTTGTTTCAGAACGTTTCCTTGAAATTTCTTTTAAAAGTGTGCGTACTCTCTGTGCAGAATCTGGACTTTAGCGTCACTTGTGGGAACAGAATGTATTATTCCGTGAAGAGGGCTTTCATTTTAAGCCTCTGCTATCAGTCATGCTGTCCTTGGCATGTGCAGCTGCAGAGACTTGCTAAGCTGATCTCTGCGCTTCATTCTTCTCCGTGGTCTTGAGGGTCACACACAACAAGCACACCAGGAGAGTAAATGTGGAGGAAAAAAGTTCAATGTTTTGCAATCAAGAGCCAACAGAATCACCCATGAGTGTCTCTATTTCCTGTGTGTGGATAGCCAAGAGCTCATCAGAGCATTTGCAGAGCTTTCTGTACATCTTCCAGTTGGGTCTCTTTTACTGTTTATTATTGGTTATTTACTAATCATCTCAATCTTGAGTCTTTCAATTTTGAGTCATTGAGTACCCTTTCTTTTACTCTTTGAAAACATATTATCTTCTCTCAAATGCAAAAGGAACTAAAAACAAAACACAACATTCATATAGAATTCCACTAGAGTAAAGTATAATGGCCATATCACTCTCATACTGTTACTGGTGTGTAAATGGATTATGGCAGCAGATTACAGGAAAGAGATTAGTCAAATCCAGGTTTTAACTATGATGATAATTTATTGGTATAAATAATTATTTGAAAATGGTCATAATGCATAGCGAGGTTTTTGTTGTTAATCATCTGTGTTTTCACTGAATTCACCAAGCTTGCTTCCCTTTCCCCCCTCAGCACCCTTTGACAATGATAATGCTCTTCTCTGGAGACCTCGACAGTCTTTTGAATTTCCTCAGTTTTGCCAGGTGGCTTTTTATTGGGCTGGCAGTTGCTGGGCTGATTTATCTTCGATACAAATGCCCAGATATGCATCGTCCTTTCAAGGTAACCTCAGCAATCTTGATGGGTTTACATAAATCTTTCTCCTAATACCTAGTCCTCCCTTTGTCATAACTTACTGATGGGGAGTTTGGGCTGGGGGCAGCATCTGTGAAATAAAAATGTTTAACTCTTGCAGGCAGTGCTTTCCTGTTGGATTTATTTTAAGTTGGAAAAAAATAGTTCATCCAATTTTTTATGTGACGTGCTGAACTTTGTATGTCACATTTTTGAAAAATGACAGTATGAATGAATGTTCGGTATGTTGATTTTTCATGAATGTGTTCAACGACCTGATATACTCAAAGTATGGGCAACTTCTGTCTGTCTTTATGCTGGAGTTGTGGACAGCCGTGGTGAGAAGAAGGGAGATACTTCGTTAATGCCAATTCCAAAAAGAAATTTGCCTTTACAAAATAGGCATTTTACGTACTTAAATGTTGTGATTTGTTACATTGCTCTTTCTCTATATCATACACTCTAAAAGGAATAGAAATGTAAAGTATACAGGGAAAGAGAAGATCTATGAATTTACCACTTAATACCTATTTCCCATAAGTAAGCATTTCCGTTTTGGAGGACTGGAGAAGAAGCTTGTCATCTTCTTCAGACTTGACTCACAGATTGATTTGACCTCATCATTTATTTGTTTTTAAGAAATGGCATAGATAATGTTATCAGTCATGTTGTCAGGATTTGTTTCTAATAATATTCATTGCCTAATGCTGGTGGCATCTTTATTAGTGGTTGAATAGGAGTTGGCTTGTTTTATTCCTGTCAGTTCTTATTGTGAATCTCAACAGAAAATCAATATGCACTGGAAGACTTTAACATGTAACAAGCAGCCAGTGCTCTTGACTCCACATTAAAGTGGGTTCTAATCATAGTTATCAAAGAGTCAGTCTTTTAAAATCAAAACCATAATCATCATGGCATTTAACTAGTAAAATAATTCCAACAGAACATCTCTAATAAAATATCCTTTTTTGTCCTTAGATTTTGTTCTATCTAAATAATTAAAAACAATTTAAATTAAGTTGAATTACATCTAAGACATTTAAGGGAGTACATTTAATGTTTTTTTTTTTTTTTTTTCCCCTGAGACGGAGTCTGGCTCTGTCACCCAGGCTGGAGTGTGGTGGTGCAATCTCTGCTCACTGCAAGCCCCACCTCCCGAGTTCATGCCATTCTTCTGCCTCAGCCTCCCAAGTAGCTGGGACTACAGGCCCCTGCCACCACGCCTGGCTAATTTTTTTTTTTTTTTTTTGTATTTTTAGTAGAGACGGGGTTTCACCGTGTTAGCCAGGATGGTCTCAATCTCCTGACCTCGTGATCCACCTGCCTCGGCCTCCCAAAGTGCTGGGATTACAGGCGTGAGCCACCGCGCCCTGCCAAGAGTACATTTAATACATTATCTGTGCACCATGAAAGAGATTTTGTTACTAAAGTAAGGCACGTTGGTGCCTATAACCTGGTCGCATGACTACAGCATATCACTAAAGTATATGTCATGACTGACATGCTCATCTCAAACCCAACTTCTGTTGCTTGAACATGTTTGAAGTGACTTTTTTGTGTTCTGTGTTCCAGGTTCCACTGTTCATCCCAGCTTTGTTTTCCTTCACATGCCTCTTCATGGTTGCCCTTTCCCTCTATTCGGACCCATTTAGTACGGGGATTGGCTTTATCATCACTCTGACTGGTGTGCCTGCATATTATCTCTTTATTATATGGGACAAGAAACCCAAGTGGTTTAGAATAATGTCAGGTAAGAATTTTAAATACTTTCAGGACATTGTGCAACACCATGTAGAAAACCCATAAAGGTGTACATACATAATATACTTAACATTTAAAAATGTAAGTGGCATAATTAATGATTTGAGAACATTATGGCATTTTAATTGGAACTACTTTTTGGCAGGAAGGACATTCAGGGTACAGCCATTGAATCCTTTCAGGATATTAGTTTGGGCTGCCTTGATCACTTCTTAGGAGAAACAGCTTTGTTTTAGATGAAATTTTATCGGTAGTTCTCTAAACGACCTAATCTCTCTTTTAATCCTTACTAACCTAATTATTTTCCTTCTGAGTTGAATGCAGTTTGGTGATTCTATATCATAACATGTAACTTGATGAGTGACATGAGATTTGTTGGGAAGTTAGGCAGTGGCCTGCAAATGCCTTAAACATTATGACTGTGCAATACCTTAAAAGGAAGGGTGCCTCATGAAGGATTATAATAACAAGAACAATGAAGAGAACAATATCAGCTTCCACATGTGTGTGCAGGTGTATGACTTCATTTAATTCTTTTTTTTTAAATTTTACTTTAAGTTATGGAATAAATGTGCAGAATGTGCAGGCTTGTTACATAGGTATACATGTGCTATGGTGGGAGTGTAAATTAGTTCAACCATTGTGGAAAACAGTGTGGCAATTCTTCAAGGATCTAGAACCAGAAATATCATTTGACCCAGTAATCCCATTACTGAGTATATACCCAAAGGATTATAAATCATTCTACTATAAAGACACATGAGCACATATGTTTATTGCAGCACTATTTACAATAGCAAAAACTTGGAACCAACCCAAATGCCCATCAATGATAGACTGGATAAAGAAAATGTGGCACATGTATACCGTAGAATACTATGCAACCATAAAGAAGAATGAGTTAATATCCTTTGCAGAGACATAGATGAAGCTGGAAGCCATTATTCTCAGCAAACTAACACAGGAACAGAAAACCAAATACCACATGTTCTCACTCATAAGTGCGAGTTGAATAGTGAGAACACATGGACACAGGGAGGGGAACAAGACTTTATTTAATTCTTATAATATCCTACTGAGGTAGAAAAAAATATTATCCCCATTTAATAGGCTTTGATTTATAGCATGAGAGAATTCAGGTCACTTGTTCCAAGTCATACAGATATAAAGTAGAGTAGCTGAAAGTCAAACTCAGGCAGTTTTATATTTTAGGAGAGTCACCCTGGGGGTTGTGAGGATGGATTAAGATAGGTTGGGGCTGAAGACAGAACATCGACTTTGGTGGTTACTGCAGCAGTCCTGTTGAGAATTGAAGGGGGTTCTGAAGACAGGCAGTATCAGCAGGGTCTGAGAGAAAGTGAAATATACTAAAAGGAAAAACCAGCAAGACTTGGTGACCAGTTAAATTGTGGGAGGAGAAAACATAGTAGATCATTAGGTAGGAAGGGTGCTTATGAATAGCCTGTGTTGAAAGCTTGTCTCTCTGTCAGAGGCTCTCCTGAGTCCTTTCCCCTACATGATCTTCTCAAGCAATCCTCAACAAGGTTGATGGGTGAGGTGCTGTTATTGCCAAGTCCAGATGAGAAAACCAAGGCTCAGAAAAATGGATAATTTATTTTTGAGTGTACATATTTTAAACCATAGAACTAGGAATTGAACTCACATCTGCTGGACTTCTAAGTTCATGCTCTTTCTAGACTGGATCCCTTGTGGAAGGGAGGGGGCAAATAGGTCACAAATACAGTCAGAAGGGCAGATCTAGTCTCGCTGGTAAATTTGGTGAGTTTAGAACATTGCTTGCATACTTTTTCTTTGTTTTAATTTACTTACTTTACTGTAATTAATTTTTTAAATTCCAGTTAAAAGGTTAGGGAGATTTCTGGTTAAATTATTAATAAATAATGGCAGTGTTACTAGAAAACAAACAATCAAAATCCTTGATATGCATATTGAATCTCTAGTGTGTTGTGCAGACTCATTGAGAAGTCAGTCCTTTAAAGCAGTTTTGTTAATACCTTTTATTAGCATTCAATTGGAATTTTGCATCTTTAGATCTTATACTGCTATTTATATCTGGATTTCGTTTCCCCAAAGAAATGTTACTATACAAATGAGGCGCTTTATGGCTGACACAGGCGCACTGATTGCCTTAACTGAGTATTTAATCCCTATTTCTTCTCGGATCACACTAGTTTTCTCTGGAATGTTTTTAAGTTCTCTTTGTTCTAAACACTAAAGATAGAGCCTATTCGGAGGGAAAAGGGATCTTACTAAATACCATTTACCATTAGGGTTGCTTTATTCATTGCTAACATTTAGGACAGATTAGCACTCATTGCTGTGAGATCTATGTCTGTCTCCCATACTAACTGAGACAGTTGAAACCCCTGAGCAGCACAGAAAATTAACAGAATTGAGGAAGAAAGAGCTGGTGGTCCTAGAGTTAGACTAGAACGAGAGGGAGTATGATTAAAGAGGAAAGCCATTGTTCCATCCCACTTTAGCAGGCATTTTGTTCCTCCTGTTTGGAGTCAGCCAACTCTAATAGTCCTTTCCTCTTGCTAACAAACACATGTGTACTTTGCATTATTTCTTTGTCAGTTCATCCCAACAAGCAGTTTTCATGCTTGGTCCCTCATTAATGACTTTTGGTGTTCATGTAATTTTAAAGTTTTTTCCTATTTTTCTGTCTCTAATGATGTTTTGAACATTTCCAAGGCCTCCAAATTTAGTGTTAGCCATTTGTGAAACTAGCAGCAATGGAGTAGTCCCATAATGGTTATTTGGTTCTCAAAAATGCCATTAAGTCTTACCAGGGAGCATGGCAATTCTGCTTTTAAACTGCGATCATTGTAACTCTCTATCTTTATAGCTGCCTTGAAAGTGAGTAGCAAAAAGCAACAGTCCTCCGTAATTTTGTTTGATTTTTCTCTGAGGCAGCATTCTTGTAGTAAAATAAAGAAAATTCATAATATTTATTGCTGCAATAGGAAGTATTTTCTTAGCCTTTGGCCAAAACAAAACACTCACACACAGACACACAAACAACAGAATCCTGAGGCAGTACCCTGACCCTTCTCCCAACTACTCTATGATCTTTTTGTTAGAGAGAAACTCAGTGTGAACTTAGAGACCAAGAGCCTGTGCCTGGAGCAGTTTTTTCAATGATTTAATAGCATGTCCTTTCATTTGGTAAAATTCCATAACCTTTATATTATCATTTATTTTTACCCTGATAATGCATGAATAGATTAGCCCTGTAAAAATGATAGTCTATCAAAATACATTTTACCTAGGTTGTTTCCATGAAAAATGAGAGGTAACCAAATAGCACTCAGAAAATGGTGAAAGGTTGCTGAGAACTGACAGCCAGGGAATGTTTAGAATCCGAGGAGCTGAGATTTTCAGAGATTTGATAAATCTGTCCAGCCACAGGATGCCAGTATTGAACCACTTTTTGTTTGATAGCATTTCTAGGGAGAAAAGAAAACATGCTCTTAAGGGAATGGTGAGATACACAGAAAGCTTTTTTCTGCCATCTGTGACAGAGTGGTTTATTCTTCTAGTGGGTTAGTTATATTATTTATTTACTTACAGAAACACAAGCTTCTCACGCGAGGAAAAAGGGGCAGATACCCCAATGACATATGTAAATACACAAAGAAAGCAAGACCTGGCAAACCTGGGCCAGGGCTCACAGCAGCCGTTTTACTTGGCTGTCTCTATTTATCAGCCAAACCTTGTCATGGAGTTGAGTAGGGTGACTGGAAGTGGGTCCCTCTTGCTCAGGGAGAGAGATAGAGGACAGTCTTATTTAAACAAAATCTTTAATTATAAAAAATCAGATTGAGAAACACCAGCAGAATTACTGTAATGCATCTTTGTGGACAGCGAATTTGCAACTCGAGAGTCCTAAAAGCATACGCTGCATACAGTCAGTCAAGATAACTTCATTTATGTTAAGTCACTGAAAGCTGAATAATGCATTTAACAGACTGTTCACAAATACTGTGGTGTGATATGCAAATTAATTAAGCTTCCCTGCATTTCTTAGGGGTCCAGACTATCTTCATTGTAAGGATAAAATGAGCTCATGCTTGTGAAAATATTAGTACCCTTAAAAAAATACTATTATTCTTATGAACACTTCCAGAAAGAAATGAGCTTGTGCTACATCAAAAATGTAGGCAATTTTTGCTGTAGTTCCCATGCTGGTACCAGGTATGGTTGGGTAAATCAAATTTTGCAAGGCCAGTTGTTGTTTCAAATTATTTCAAGAATAACACTGAACATGAAAGGTAAAGCTAAAAATACTACAACTGTTATTTGGTCCTGTACCTTACGGTTACTGAAAACACCAAATGCAGACTATTAACACACCTTTATTTAAAGAAAGAGTACCATGGGTTGATTATCCTTAAAGCCGAAAGACTGTTTTTGAACATGGATGTAGACATGGCAGTTGAATGCCACATGCTCTGCAGCTTTCCCAGGCAAGCAGGAAGTTTCCTTAAAGACATACTTGACTCTCTTGAGCACCGCTGTCTGGTCCACTGCTGTAAGATAATCTGGAAGGAAAAGTTGGTATGACTCCAACAGGTACTCATGGTCAAAATCAATTACTCCGTGGAAGCCTTCATTACGATGAAAGTCATTCAAATCCTGAGACTCCAAGAGAGATCACATAAACAAGACACATTGGATATTGTCAACGGGGCTGACTGAACACAAAGGAAGAGGAAAGATAGCAGAAAGTGTGCAAAACCAGAATAGAGATTCTATGACGATGTGCTACTGAATAATGGACCCAAACCAAGCTTTTAGGAAGGAGAACGACACATTAGGGAAGCAGCAGGATCTAAGTTGCTCCTCATTTGTCTGAATGGAGGCAGTGTTATGACATGCGGAAGTAAGATGTCTAAGATAGCAGACATCTGGGGATCCCTGAATATAGAGAGACACTTTTGGAAAAGGCTTTCGTGTTGGGTGTGGAGGGCAGTCATGGAGATTAGTTCAGGAGGCTATGGGCAGGATCTCTTTAGGGAGGCAGGGCTGGAGATGAGGTCTCTTTAACATCACTGCTTTTCACTTGGCCATTGCAGATGTCTGAGATCTCTTGTTTTTCTATTTGTTTGTTTTAAACTACTGTCACATATCCCTAGCCCCTTCTCTGTTTAAGCTACATTTTCTTTACAATTTATTAATATTTCCTTTTCCCCAAAATGCCTATTTTTTATAGAATAATTTTGTCATTTCCCTTTTCTGAAAATATGGGCTTTAATTGCTCTTGAGTGCTCCCTTATGCTGCACTTACATCTCAATGTAAAGAGTGGGCTGTGTAAAATACAGCTTATTTAGGAAACATTCACATAGAGTTTATAATTTACTGAGACTGTGCTGGGCCCTTTACAATTAATGTAGACTGTAAAACTAATGGGCTGAGGACAACATCTTGGACAAACACAGAAAGAAAAGGATGAAAAAAATACCTTTTTTTTTTCTGAGATGGAGTTTCTTTCTTGTTGCACAGGCCGGGGAGTAATGGCGCAAACTCAGCTCACTGTAACCGCTGCCTCCTGGGTTCAAGTGATTCTCCTGCCTCAGCCTCCTGAGTAGCTGGGATTACAGGCATGCACCATCACACCCAGTTAATTTTGTATTTTTAGTAGAGACAGGGTTTCTCCATGTTACTGGGGTTGGTCTCGAACTCCCAACCTCAGGCGATTCACCCACCTCGGCCTCCCAAAGTGCTGGGATTACAGGCATGAGCCAGTGTGCCTTGCCTGAAAAAAATACCTTTTTAAATGGCATTAAATATGGCTTGAAAGGAGCTATTACGGATAACAAGCCATGAATGAGGAGAAATATTCTATGTCCAGATGAAAGACTATCTGGGTCTGAAACCATCAAGAGGTCAGGCTCTAAATGGCTCCAGGACTAGCAGGACATTGAAAAGGTTCTGTAGGAATTCATTACAAAGATAAGAGGCAAACTGGCTGGGCTCAGTGATTCACACCTGTAATCCCAGCACTTTGGGAGGTGGAGGCAGGTAAATCACTTGAGGTCAGGAGTTCAAGACCAGCCAGATCAACATGGTGAAACCCTGTCTCTACTAAAAATACAAAATTAGCTTGGCATGGTGGCATATGCCTGTAATCCCAGCTACTTGGGAGGCTGAGGCAGGAGAATCACTTGAATCCAGGAGGTGGAGGTTTCAGTGAGCTGAGATCACACCATTGCACTCTAACCTGGGCAACAAGAATGAAACTCTGTCTCAAAAAAAAAAAAATAAAATAAAATAAAAAAGAGGCAAACAAGAATTAATGTCCCCAGAAACCAGAAACCAAGGTCATAGAGTTCCAGAACTGCTGAGATAAAATGACCTTGGGAATTATCTAGCCCAATGGTTCTGAAGGAAAAAAGGTAGGCCTCCTTCTGAACACTGGAGTCAGCCTCTCTTGAGATGTCCTCAATTCCTACATTTTTGTGTCTATCAGAATTACAGACTACTAGGCCCATCTTCAGTTTCTAATTTAGTAGGTCTAGGATTGAGCTTGCAAAGATGAATTTCTAATATGGTAGGTGATGCTAATTTTGTTGGTACAGGGATCACACTTTGAGAATCACTGATTTAGTCTCTCATTCTACTGATCAGGCATATTAGGCCCTAGGAGATAAGACAATATTCTCAATAATATGTTACAAGTTAGAGAATGAAAATTATATTCTGATTCTCCTTCTGATTCTTCTGAGGAACTGACTGTAATCTCATAGGTGCAAAAAGAATAAACCAATTTTAAGCTGAATATGAAGTGTATTTTTAAACATTTATTTATATATTGGTCCTACTGTCTCAAAATATTTTCACCCTTCAGGTCCATGAATAAAAATCCTATTTGAATACAAAATATTAATGTATTCTTGCTGAGAAGCCATCATGGGAAGTTACAGAAGTGACAAATAAATTAATTGAGCATGATAGGATTCTAATGAAATGAAAAATTCTTGAAAGTGCTCTATGAAGTAGACAGTTGTGTGTTTTTGGTATTCAACCCAAAATAATTCCTATTTTGCTGTTTTTATACATTTCTGATTTCCATGCATTTTTAATTTATTTTTCTTTCTTTGTAGAGAGAATAACCAGAACATTACAAATAATACTGGAAGTTGTACCAGAAGAAGAAAAGTTATGAACTAATGGACTTGAGATCTTGGCAATCTGCCCAAGGGGAGACACATAATAGGGATTTTTACTTCATGTTATGAAAATCCAGAGAATTACAACTTCGGTGATAAACAAAAGGAGTCAGTTATTTCTATTCATATATTTTAGCATATTCAAACTAATTTCTAAGAAATTTAGTTATAACTCTTTGTAGTTATAGAAGGCAAATATGCAGCTGTTCTATGAGTCACACAATTCTTGAGTCTCTGATACCTACCTATTGGGGTTAGGAGAAAAGACTAGACAATTACTATGTGGTCATTCTCTACAGCATATGTTAGCATAGCAAAGAACCTTCAAATTGAAGACTGTGATTTTTCTGTATATATGAGTTCTGTAAACATGGTTTTACACACTATAGATGACTATACTGTGAAAAGTGTTTTCAATTCTGAAAAAAAGCATACATCATGATTATGACCAAGAGGGGAGAAAGAAATTTATTTTACATTGACATTGCATTGCTTCCCCTTAGATACCAATTTAGATAACACTCATGCTTTAATGGATTATACCCAGAGCATTTTGAATAAAGGTCAGAGGGGATTGTTGAATACATTAAAGAAGAGTTTCTAGGGGCTACTGTTTATAAGACACATCCAGGAATTATGTTTGAGTAAAATATCCTTGAGAATTTATTATGTCAGATATTTTGTCATTCATTATCAGGAAGTTTTAGTTATCTGTCATTTTTTTTCACATGAGTTTGATCAGGAAAGTGTATAACACATCTTAGAGCAAGAGTAAGTTTGGTATTAAATCCTCTTAAGAACAACCGCCTGTTTCACTAATAACTTACCCCTGATGAGTATATCTAAACATATGCATTTTTAAACCTTCAAATTACATTGTCAACATGAGAGAAATCACCAACAAAGAAAATGTTCAAAATAATAGTCCCATATCTGTAATGATATCTACATGCAATGTTAGTAATTCTGAACAGTTTTTTAAATTTATGGCTATTTTTACATCATGATGAATTTTGACAGTTTGTGCATTTTCTTTATACATTTTATATTCTGTTAAAATATCTCTTCAGATGAAACTGTCCAGATTAATTAGGAAAAGGCATATATTAACGTAAAAATTGAGAAGAAATGTCACCGCTAAATAAGATTTACAACTGATGTTTCTAGAAAATTTCCACTTCTATATCTAGGCTTTGTCAGTAATTTCCACACCTTAATTATCATTCAACTTGCAAAAGAGATAACTGATAAGAAGAAAATTGACAGAATGAGAATCTGTGGATGAGTGTTTTTGTTCAGAAGATGTTGTTATGCCAGTATTAGAAAATATTGTGGGCCAGGCATGGTGGCTTACACCTGTAATCCCAGCACTTTGGGAGGCCGAGGCAGGTGGATCACCTGAGGTCAGACCAGCCTGACCAACGTGGGGAAACCCTGTCTCTACTAAATATGCAAAATTAGCTGGGCATGGTGGCGCATGCTGGTAATCTCAGCTATTCAGGAGGCTGAGGCAGGAGAATTGCTTGAACCCAGGAGGCGGAGGTTGCAGGGAGCTGAGATGGTACCACTGCACTCCAGCCTGGGTGAGAGACTCCATCTCCAAAAAGTGTACGTGTGTGTGTGTTTATGGTGGAACTTACAAATGAGAGCAATATAATGATGAAATTTTCAACTGTTATTTATAAACATCTAAGGTAAAATGGTTAGTCATGGTCAGAGTATGTTTCATCCTTTAATTTTTGTGCATTTGAAAATAAGGATTTTTGAAAGAATTATACCAATTAAAATTATTAAAGGCAAACATAGAGTTCATAGAATATTGTCCAAAGTATAAGTGATGACCTATAATTTGGAGCATTTCCAATTCAGTAATTTCAATTTTGCTCTTGAAAATATTTAATATATATCAAAGACTGACATTTCTTTAGCCAAACCTAACGTTTGGGTCTCTAAGTGAATTTATAATAACTCCTTCCTTCCTTAGCATAGGGCTTTCAAAATTTGATTTATAATTCCTATTTCTAGTAAATATTGTTCATTTGTCCACATCTCTCCCTATCATATGTTGCCGGAGGTAAGAATTTCTTTTATATTCCTATTTTTTTCCCCCATAGACTAGGCTCATAGAATTTAAACAAGCAAACTTTTCCTGAGCTTTTTCTTGCCAAATGAAAGAAGACTGGTAAATTCTCATAGAGAGGTTTGTGCAATTCTTGGCTATTCCTGGGGTTAATGTACTTATATTCACAGTGGCAAATTGGTCTCAGAATTTAATTTATTTATTTTTGATTTGAATTTCTCTTTAAAAGTATCAATTTAAAAGGTAACTAGAATTATTCTTTCTCATTTTCAAAAGTGATTTTTGCATTATTAAATTTCCCTGCCATTGTAATGCCATTTCAAGCAGAAAAAAGGTCAGCCAGTAATTAAGAAAAAAGTGATGGAGATTAAGTCATATTTTGGCTTATTTTTAGGACTCATCATGAGAAGACACAGAGTTCCTTTAATCAGGAAATTAATATTCATAATTTTCATTCAAAACGGTAGTATGTAAAGCAGATTCTCATTCAAAAACTCTCTTGCACACTTATTTATATATATGTATGTTTTTATATAAGTAATTTTTTCTCATTTTTATACAATATGCACACACACACATGCACATACTACTACATGTGCTATACTTGTACTTTGTACCATGCATATTCAAATGTTTATATACATAAGTTTATTATAACACTAAAAGTAATGAATACTGTTTAAAGTAACTAATATAGTATTTTTTAATTTTTGTGGAGATGGATTCTCAAATACTTAATTGTGATTTTAAAAGATCCAGTAAAGACTTCTAAAGCTAAAACACAATTTGATTTTAAAAAGAATGATTCTCCTTACACAATTATAAATATTTGCAGTAAATATTTTCCTCATAGTACTGTTTTGACCCCATTTAAAAAGTATTAGATTATATTCCTTTGATCAAATGAAAACTGAACCATTATAAATGGTTAGCTGAAAGTAGACCCTATTCTTGTCCTTCTTTAGAAGAGTAAAGATTTGTCCTAGGGAAGATGGCTGACTTCAGTTCCAAACATGCATATGCATTTAGACTGTAGGGCCTCAGCCCTGTGGACCCAAAATTTGGACAGTTTATTAGGTTACATTATCAGTGCGTGGCGGTTTCTCGAACACTAAGATATTCACGTTGAAACAGATTTCCTGTTCGTCTTATGTGTCTGGTAAAATTGTTTCCCCAGCTACAATTTGACTTATCGATAGAGGGTTAACAAGAGTATAATTACATAACAGAATTCCTCATGAACTGTAATCAGTCTACAGGAAAATCATTATTTTATCTCGATTTGCAGATGAATATACTGCTAAGAAAGGGAGCAACTCTGACCTTTGTTAAAGCTGACCTTTTGTAATTGCGGTATAAGTTATGAAAAGATAAAAAACTGAAGGCCAGAGAATCAGGAAATGAAAGATAGTATGTGACTGAAGGTAACAATATTTTAATGTTATGCAATATAGTCAGAGAAATATTAAAAATTAGTTGTTTGCTGTGCATAGGTGGATCTCCCAAGAAGTTAATGAAACCTAAGCTTCAGTGCCTCTCACTTAGACATGTTCCATTCGAGGTCCTGAACCTAACTTTGCATTAGGAAATCTGTATTAATTTTGTTGAAGAAGACCAGCAAAGTTGTTTATACTTCTACCCCCACAAAATCTGCATTGTCTATGTGAGTAAAGTAAAATAATTCCTATTATTTTTTTTCTATTAGAAATAAGTATGGAGGATATATTTTTAAAAATGTAAGTTATGAGTTAATTGAAATGTCCATATATAACAAGTGACTTTCTCATAATATATATATGATATTATATATAGGGAGATAGACTCACTTTCATCATATTTTATATGTTGATTCTGAACTATAGAAAAATAATAAATGGGATTTTAATTATAGCTCTTTTTCTTAGTTTGGAAAGAAATACAGAGAGATGTGGGATTTGAATGCCCATGAAAGAGATTTAATTTTACTTGAATATATTCTTGCTTCACTTTACCCTCCATAATATGTTGTACATTAGTGCTGATCAAGTTTACAGAGTTATGTTTTGCTTTCCTAACCATTCAAAGTCAGGAATTAAAATATGGCATTGTATAGCTGGGAGGAAGTTCATAGTGTATATAAATTAGAGTAGATAATGGGTCACCTTGATAGTTTCTGTTTACATTACTTGTATATAGGCAAAATAATGATTACCTATACATGTATTTAAGCTTAATTTTCCCATAAACAGTATTTTAAATCTATGTTAAAATAGATAATACCTAAAAGTGTGATTTTTAGGTAGTCCTTAGTTTATTAGTACTGTACTTTAAAAACATTTTTAAATAAGCCCGGCACAGTGTCTCATGCCTGTAATCCCAGCACTTTGGGAGGCCAAGGTGGGTTAATCACCTGAGGTCAGGAGTTCGAGATCAGCCTGGCCAACACGGTGAAACCCCATCTCTACTAAAAATAATACAAAAATTAGCCAGGCATGGTGGCAGGTGCCTGTAATCCCAGCTATTTGGGAGGCTGAGGTAGGAGAATCACTTGAACCCAGGGGACGGAGGTTGCAGTGAGCCGAGATTGCATCATTGCACTCCTGCCTGGGGGACAAGAGTGAGACTTCATCTCAAAAAAAAAAAAATTTTTTTTTAAGTAATAGCTAAAAGTATGATCTCTAGGTAGTCCTTAGTTTATTAGTACTGTACTTAAAAATGATTTTTAATAGTCAATTTTGGGATGTAATTATTTCTTTCCTTGTATTTTCAAATTAGTTGGTGTCTAAAAATAAATGTTTTGTCTAATTTTAGATCAGGTATACATTCACAAAAGCATAAATCATGGTCTCACAGGAAATTCACCAATTTTCCATATGTTATGAGATAATTGTCCTTTCTACAACCTCATAACAATGAATTTATATAATTACCTAGATTTTCTTAGGGTGAATCTACCAATTAGTTTTATTTTCTTGGTAGTTATTTTTCTCCCTCCTCTCTGTTACTATTGGCCTTAAAACACACAGAGGATGGTTACAGCATCCTAATAGCTATCTGTTACATGTGTGTGTTTCAGCGTACTTGAATCAAGCGTACATTTATAGTACCAATAACCACCTTTACACCTTTACA
This sequence comes from Piliocolobus tephrosceles, assembly GCF_002776525.5. NCBI lineage: Eukaryota > Metazoa > Chordata > Mammalia > Primates > Cercopithecidae > Piliocolobus > Piliocolobus tephrosceles. The sequence goes on from NC_045436.1 coordinate 51,350,414, forward strand.
GCTAACAATTTTGTCACAAAACTGTAGAGCATTAGGCATCTGAGAGCCATACAGAGGGCCACACTTGTTCCAAAGTGAACATACTTTTTTTCCTCAACATATACACTACTGATTTTTTTTTTTAAAGTATGACTTTCAAGTGAATTAGTGTATTGGTTAGGAGAACTGCTTGCTAAGTCCTTATTACCTCTTGTTGAAGCCTCAAAAAGCCATGCTGAAAGCCAGAGGGAAAAAAAGAGTAATGCACAGGTATCTCTTTTGCAATGGTGACTGTATTTTGAGTACCTTGTGTGACAGGGTATTTCATACCACATGTTGTGGGAAAACCTATTAGGCCTTTGCATGTTAAAGCTGTATAATTTGTTGGGTTGTGAGTGGTCTGACTTAAATGTGTGTTATAAAATTTAGACATCAAATGTTCTTTCTAATTAACTTTATTAGATGCATAGTTAGAAGCACAGTCATATCACACTGGGAGGCAATGCAATGTGGTTCCCTGGTTCTAGGTTTGAACTGTCTTATTTCAAAGGATTTCTGAATTAATTTTTCCCTAGAATTTCTCCTTCATTCCAAAGTAGAAACATACTTTGAAGAAGGAAACAGATTGTTCCCATGAATGTATGCTTACACTTGAAACGATCTATGTTAAATGACTGTGCATATGAATTATTTCAAGTACTACCCCAAAGAACTTTCTTATTGCTCTGAAAAGAAGAAAAGCAATGTAAATCACTATGATTATTGCACAAACTACCAGAATTCTGCAACAATTTTAAATAATCTGATCCTCTTTTTGGAGAAAATTGTTACCTAATAGTTTTTCCTCATGAATGTTATTACTACTGGTATAAATCAAATTTCTATAAATTTCCTACTTAAGTCTTGAGAACTGGGTTCTTCCTTTGATGTTATTCATGTTCAGAAAGGAAATAACACTTTACTCTTTTAGGACAGTTCCTAGAATCTATAGTAGTATCAGGATATATTTTGCTTTAAAATATATTCTGGTTATTTTGAATACAGACATTGGCTCCAAATTTTCATCTTTGCACAATAGTAATGAGTTTTCACTAGAACTTCTCAACGTTTGGGAACTTTGCAAATATAAGCATCATATGTGTTAAGACTGTATCATTTAATGCTATGAGATACATTGTTTTCTCCCTATGCCAAACAGGTGAACAAACGTAGTTGTTTTTTACTGATACTAAATGTTGGCTACCTGTGATTTTATAGTATGCACGTGTCAGAAAAAGGCAAGACAAATGGCCTCTTGTACTGAATACTTGGGCAAACTTATTGGGTCTTAATTTTCTGACAGGATTTGACTCAATATTTGTAGAGCTTGCGTAGAATAGATTACATGGTAGTGATGCACTGGTAGAAATGGTTTTTAGTTGTTGACTGAGAATTCATCTCAAGATGAATCTTTTATGTCTTTTTATTGTAAGTATATCTGGATTTACTTTATGAAGATGGTTTTAGAAAGCTTTGTCTAAAAGTTTGACCTAGGAATGGTAACTTCATTTTCAGTTGCCAAGGGGTAGAATAATAATACGTGTGTTGTTATGTTTATATTAACATATTATTAGGTACTATCTATGAATGTATTTCAATATATTTCATATTCTGTGACAAGCATTTATAATTTGCAACAGTGGAATCCATTTAGCCCAGTGGGAAAGTCTTGGAACTCAGGTTACCCTTGAGGGTTATGCTGGCAGCCATCTCTTTGATCTGTGCTTAAACTGTAATTTATAGACCAGCTAAATCCCTAACTTGGATCTGGAATGCATTAGCTATGACCTTGTACCATTCCCAGAATTTCAGGGGCATCGTGGGTTTGGTCTAGTGATTGAAAACAGAAGAACGGAGAGATCCAGCTGAGAAAGAGTGATGCTCAATATCCTGACTGGTCCTCAACTCAGGCAGAGTTTCTTCACTCTGGCATTGCGATGATGAAACTTAGTAAAGGGGATTGTGTGTATTTTATACAAATTTAATACAATGTCTTATATTGATTGATAAATTCTTAAAGAGCAAAACTGCACTTTATTTCTGCATCTACATTCCAATCATATTAGTAGAACTAAGATATTTATCTATGAAGATATAAACAGTGCAGAGAGACTTTCATCTGTGGATTGCATTGTTTCTTATGGTTCCTTGGCACTGATGCCTGTGCAAGCATGTAATATGTCAATAAAATGGATTCTTCTATAGCTAAATGATTTCCCTCTGGGGAGAGTTCTGGTACCACAATCACAATGCCAGATGGTGTTTATGGGTTATTTGTGTAAGTGGTAAGATACTATGAAATAAGTGTGTTTTCATCGTATGGAAACTCTTGATGCATGTACTTTTGTATGGAATAAATTTTGGTGCAATATGATGTCATTTAACTTTGCATTGAATTGAATTTTGGTTGTATTTATATGTATTATACCTGTCATGCTTCTAGTTGCTTCAACCTTTTTATAACCATTTTTGTATATATTTTTACTTGAAAATATTTTAAATGGAAATTTAAATAAACATTTGTTAGTTTACATAATAAATATCATGTTTTGCTTTCTTTTTAAGTAGTGTATATTCATTTAAATTGAAGGCCTTAGTTTTAGTGACTGAATTTATCTATCACTGATTCCATGAGTTTGTTGGAGCATCCTACTTCACACCAGTTTCCTGTACTAAAAACTGAAAGTGTTGGCAGACCCAGTCTCCTGGAAACACTCTTCTTTCTCATGGTCTACATCCGTCTGTCCTCTGGTCTGAAATATCTAGCTCCTGTTCTATTTCCACCTGTACAAGTTCAAAATCTTTTCATTTCATGCCTTTAACAAGAATTTTGTCTTTTGTCTCTTTACACTCTCACATTTTTCCCCAGAATGTTCTTCCTGAAACTCAAATGAGGTCAGAATTTTCAATGGTTTCACATTTATCTATTTATTTTTTGTGTATGGATAAAATTCAAACTCCTCCATATAACACATAGGGCTTTCCATCACCTGTCCCCTTTCTTTCTCCAGCTTTCCACATTCTCGGCAGCCATATTAAATGTGTTCACAGTAGTTCAACAGCAACAAAATATGATGCCATTATTTCTCTTTACACAGTGAAGACTCTTATAGGAATTATATTTTCCTCCCCAACTCCCATCGCCTTATTCCACACACAGATAACTTCTACCCAACATTTAAAATTAAGTTCAAAAGTAATCTATTCCAGAAGTCTTCCCCAAGTTGTTTTAAAACCTGACACCTGAACTCATTCATCATCTGGAGGCCATCTGTTTTGTAGAACTCATTTAATTGATTTGCTGGACTCACTTTTCTGCCTGAATTTGCTGATTTTGTCTTTTGCCAACTGAAACTTGGTAGGTGCTCAATGTTTATTAAATGTATAAATTCAGTAAGTGCATGTATGAATAAATGACATTCATTAGGTTGCAGGATAAGCTTTTTTTATGATTAGCATAGAAACAGGTTTTGTTACTCCTAAATTTAAGCAATCCATTAGATTCTATGGAAATAGATTTTCTATAAAACCTACCAGCAGAACAAAAGCAAGCTGACTGGGAAATTTGAGTCAGTGTCTCTTTTTCTCTACCACCACAGGTAGGTAGGTAGGTCCTGATGAGGGAAATACTCAGACAAATAGCCTATTATGAATCATTTAGGTCCCTACATTCTTGATATAGTATCTTTTTCATATATCTTGGAAAAAAAATGGTCTGATATGTAGAGCAGAAAAAACCCTAAATTTTTGATGATCAAATTTTACTTGGAAATAGACATGGGAGATTAAATAGCACTTTTCCCTGGGTAAAATGTTTTGGGAGAACAATGAAAAAAGAAACCAACTTTGGCACCTATTAAATTTTTACAGTTTTGAAAATAAATGCAAGCCATGAGATATACAGATATATTTATTTAAAATTAATAAATATGGCATGTATTGAATGAAAATATATAATGTCTAGTAATTTGTTTTTAAATTGTCATTAGGCTTTTAAACATGCCGGTTCAGGTTTAGATAGACTTTTGTAACTGGAATACATCTAAACACTTTTTCTTAAACTTTTAGGCAATGTCTAATTTATAAGGATTTGAGATGATTATGCATGCTGGGACAAGCAGGCTTTGGGTGGGTAAGCGTACTGTTGCTTTTGTCTCTACATGCCCTAACAATTACATTTGCAGACTCCCTAGAGATCTGACTTTGAAAGTCAGGCCTGTTTTTTTTTTTAATGTTCTTAAGCTTAAGAACACCTGGTCATCAGTGGACAGTGGCTAAAACTATGATCTAAAAAAACATGTGATGCTTGAAAGAATTCAGAAATAAAAATATAATTAGGATTCAATTCCTTACGAATTTTAGCTTCTAACATTTATTCATCTCTGAAAGGCATAAAATAGGATTTTGGAGGTGTTAATGCAGGCTAAACACTACAAACATTGAAATAACTCTCCAGCTATGATAAAATAACTTAGCAAGTGTAAATGAAGATAACCCTAAGAGAGGTATGGGAAAGTTAGTTTCCTCTAGTTTTCGTTTTTATTGAAAATAAGATAAACTAATTTTACTTTATGTAACATTGTCATTATGGTCACATATTTTGTTTCCTAAAATCTAAGGACACCATAAAAATTTATTTCATGTTCTGAATGTTCTCTTTTTAATTCTCACATTGCCATGTTCCTTTCATAATTTGTTACTCAATGATCTACAGTCAAAGTTTAATTCTTCGTTCATTAATTCAGCAAAAATTAACTCAGCACTTCCCATATGCCAAACGAATATTGTAAGTGCAATGACTGACAGTTTAAGGAGTGCCTCTGCCTCATGAACCTACCATCTAGTTGTGGGGAGAGGTGCTTTTTCTTAATCCGTCAAATGTGTAGTCACAAATTAGGATTAGTCTCAGGTGCTGTAAGACAGTACAGCCAGGTGGATATGATCTGGCCTGGGAAGTTGGCAAAGACTTTCTTGAAGATGTAGTATGAGTTGCTATTGAAGGATGAGGGCACATTAACCAGATAATAGGAGGCAGGGTGAGGAGTGTTACAGGCAAAGTGAATGATGTGACAATAGCCCTAAGCCAGAATAATCCAGGCTTGTTTAAGGAAATAAATGAAAGACCAGCACAACTAGAGTATAGTGGCAAAGTACAGAGTTCACTCTAGGAGGAGCAAGCGTAGAGTACTTATTAGGCAATAGTCTAGATTTCAGTTTTTACCAATATAATGAAGCTAGCATAGACAAATGAAATATACATTTAATATAAACTGAACTTTATCAAAATTTCAAATATTTCCTTCTCACATGTACATAGAATTTTTTTAAATAGTAAAAAAAACGATTTAAGTTTTATTTATTTTTAAAAATTCTTATATTTTACCTTTGTAAACTGCAATGGGCTTAAGATACATATTTGGAAAGAGAAAATAATTGAAGGAATTATATAATTAAGAAATGTGGGAAATCTTATTTCTAGGAATTTTACCATCATCTCTCCTTAGCGTGTTTCCCTCCTCTCTTCCAAGTTAGATTATATCTGATCTACATTGTTAAACACTCACTGATTATTACCTCTAATATTTGTGATTTTTAAAAAAGAAATACTCTTCTGGTATTTTGATTTTTTAATCTAATTTTAACTTCTAAAATTTCTTTCTTTATTTATTTATTGAGACACAGTCTCACTCTATTGACCAGGCTGGAGTTCAGTGTCACAATCTCAGATCACTGCAACCTCTACCTCCCAGGTTCAAGGGATTCTCATGCTTCAGCTTTCTAAGTAGCTGGGATTACACGTGTGCGCCACCATGCCTGGCTAATTTTTGTATTTTTAGTAGAGACGGGGTTTCACCATGTTGGTCAAGCTGGTCTGGAACTTCTGATCCCAAGTGATCCACCTGCCTCGGCCTCCCACAGTGCTGGGATTACAGGCGTGAGTCACCATGCCCAGCCTAAAATTTATATTTTGTACACATGAAAATACTAAACAAAATCTAATTAATATGATGTGCTATTAACAAAGTTATTGTCTCTCAAGGCATTTATTTGATTTTAATGGTTTACTATGAAAATCTTCAATATAATAAAATTATTTAAAGCTTTTTCTGATTCTTTAGAGACCCAGAGAATGATTTTTTTCATTTTTTTCCTACTCTTCATAATTCACAATAAAAGTAGCTCCTGTAGCAAAAGAAGAGTAATTTTGTTTAAGGGATTAAAAAATAGAGAAAATATTATTTTAAATTATTTAAAGAAAGTTTCCATGGAAAACAGGGAAGTCTATGATACAGTTTTCTCATACTCAAATTTCTCTTACTTGAAATGTTATTGCCAGATTGTTTTCTATGCATTTTTAGTGATATACTGATTTCTTTAAAAGAATAATTTGATATCATCCAGGTGTGCCTAATGATAAGAAAAAGCTAATGTAGAAAGTCTACAATTATTAGTAAAACACTTTTTCAAATTAAAGCTTTCAGATTTCAGTGAAAGAATATTGAATTAAAGAACTGAAAGGGCAGAAGAAATTGAACAATGGTTCAATTTTGTAGTAGATGTTATTTATCATTTTTATTAAACTTTGTATTAGCTATGTGCCTTGTATTGACTAGGATACTCTTCACCTGTAACTATGAATAAGACAGGTGACAAGCCTTACTTCCATTTTGGATTAAGAAAATGAGTCCAAAGTAAGTAAAATGGCTTGCCTAAAGCAACAGAGAAAATCAGAGGTCAGAGCAGATTTTGATTATCAAATGACTCAAATTTCAAAGTGTTGAATCAAGCCATCTCTTAGGTGAAGGCAATTACTTAGTTTTATTTATAAGGCAATCAATTATTAAATCGTATTTTTTATCTACTATATGATTAACAATGAATTTTATGATGTAGGAAATGTACCATGGTTCTTCAGCCCTAGGAACTCACAGTAATTCAGCTTGGATAAAGATGAATCTATAAAACCACAGGAATACACAAACAATTTAATATAGTGTATGATTAACTGGAAACTATATGTTATAATTGTAAATAAGTTAATGGATAAGAGATGCTGGGCTTTGCTTTAGTCCTTAAATATTTGGAGGTGATTGACAGGGTGGTAGAAGTTGATTTCGGATGATGATATATGTGTGATTTACAATTTCAGTAAAGACATATAGCAAAAGTGGACCATGCTTTTGGTTTATAAAAGAGTTAAGTCCAAGTAGACTAGAGAATAACAAATATGAAGAAGTTGGTTGTATTATATTCACTTATGACAGAGCCTTTAAAATAGGGAAAATAATTTGATCTGAAGACAGAGGTCACTGAAGGTATTTTTGGCAGGAATAATGTGGTCAAAGTGGCAACTAAGCAAGGTTATGTTGTCAGCTCTGCCAGAGAGATTATAAGGAAAAAATCTAGAATCAGCAAAATATAGCTGATGAGCTTTTGCAATGAGCAGGTATGAAGAAGTCTAGCTTGGGATTAGTGATGAAAGCAGATAAATGAAACATTTGTGAAGAAAAAACCAAAGGACTTTATGCCTAACTTACTAGAATAAGAAGAGGATGAGTCATTGTGACTCTGAGGTTTCAGCTGAATGAGTTGATGATTAGAGAAGTATGTGACTGAAACAGGCATGCTTGGTGATAAACTTCTGATTTTCCTTTATGGAATGATTGGAGATTGGCACACATTTCCATTTGTGAAGTGCTGAATTTGGGGTGGTGAAAATTCCATCGGGGGCTGGGCACTGTGGTCCATGCCTGTAATCCCAGCACTTTAGGAGGCCAAGACAGGTGGATCACTTGAGATTAGGAATTCGAGACCAGGCTGAACAACATGGTGAAACCGGTTCTCTACTAAAAATACAAAAAATTAGCTGGGTGTGGTGGTGTGTGCCTGTAATCCCGGTTACTCAGGAGGCTGAGGCAGGAGAATTGCTTGAACCTAGAAGGCAAAGGTTGCAGTGAGCCAAGATCTTGCCATTGCACTCCAGCCTGGGCAACAGAGACAGACTCCATTTCAAAAAAAAAAAAAACAAAAAAAAAAAACAAAAAAATCCACCTGGATATTTTCCCAGATTATTAGATTACAGGGCAAAAGCTCAGGTGAGAGGACGGGATTCTAGATACACACTAATGTTAATGTTCTTGAGAAGGCTAATAGCACTCTTTTCCACTGGGTCTATTAATCAATTAAGATGTACATCAAAATTATAAGGCAGATAGAAGAACAAAATATCCCCATCACACAGATATAGCTAACACAGGAGAATATGACTTATAGCGATGGACAAGTGGACTTTCTAATATTGAACTCGAGGGTTAAAAAAATTTGCCCATCCTACCATCGGCAGCCTTATACCATTCAAGCTTTTTTCCTACAGATCCTTGACCCTGTAAAACTTATAGTGTGAATTAACGCCCAGCAGAATCAATGTCCTCTGTGGTCAGGCTGCTTCCCAAAAAGAAAATACATATCATCAGTTGTTGTTTTTTTTTTTTCTACCAAACTCATCTATAAGATTAAGACACTACTGTTCTAAAAAGAGGCCAAGAGTATTTCCTTAACGTAGCTCTTAATGAAAACAAATAGCAGGCATGTTATTTGCAAAAGAACCGTCTACTCTTCCCCACCTTATCACACCTAGGCATAATCTGAGAGAGATGATACTTTGGGTTTAGAAACCATGTCTATTGCACTTTGTAGCCACAACCTAACTCAATAGGCTGTCTGGAAAATATTAGTCTCAACATATACTTTTTGATGAAATGAAATTGCCAGTTGAAGATGATGTGAATTGATGGTTTTCCATCAGTGAGAATGTAAAAATGGAAGCGTATAGCCCCATGGAATAAGCTTGCATGAGTTGGGTAGGAAATGAAATGAGGCAGAAGAACTAAAAGGGAAAAGAGCAGTGGGTATCTACTAAGAATCTTTGGATCTAAGATGAATGTCTATTTTAGATGATGAAACAATTTATTGTAGTTTCAGAATATCTTCATTGATGTCATCTTTTATTTCTCAAATTTGTTCAAGTTGGATGGATGGCAGACATCCTGAGCTTTGTGTTTCAGATATGTGATGAGTGAAAAGATGTCAAACAATGATCGCTGTATTATCTTCGGATCCCAGAAGCAGTCAAGGACACAATTTTCAGCCTTACCAAGCTTGTTATGGTCTATTAGATTGTATTATTTGATACTCTTTTAGATGCAAATAATAGAAACCAATTCAAGTAATTGAAGCAAAAGAGGAGTTATGATAAGAATATAGTAATGTATTGAAAAACCCTTTGTCAGGAATGCCATCTGGCCTCAGAAGGGCCGAAAATCTGGAAATGGAAAGCAATATGAAACCAGGCATTATTCTCTCTCCATTTCTTATCTCTATGTCTCTGGGTGACTGTATTATACCTCTATTCTTCCTCGTACTGGCTTTCTCTCTGCAATGCCTTAGGCTATACATCTTCCCCAATCAAGAGAACAACTCAAAGATTCAAATCTTTAGTCACAATAACAGATACTAAGTTCTAACCCCAAATAAAGTCTAAAAATTGTTCTAAGGTCCTTGCACAAGTAGATGGGTGAATGATTTTGAAGAAGTAAAATTCCCAGAGAATATAATGACTATAAAAGGTTTCCTCTACATACACACACACCACATATACAGTTACACAAAGCATGAATAAATCGAGAAAGTGGAAAGAATATGAAAAGTGAAATGCAGCCAATAATATCCAATGACTATCAAATGCACATTATATGACTTTAGTACATTCTAAGCATGAACAGTATGCTAATTTGTTCAATCCTCATGCCACTTTATGAGGCCTACACTGCTATGAAGCAAGATGCAGTTAAGTAGTTTGTCCAAAGGCGCACAGTGTCTGGCATATTTTAGACCCCTTTACATAAAAGCCTCTTAAAATTATTCCTGTTCTTTGTCCACCAATTGTTTTATTGTTCACCTATTCATAAATATTGAAATTTTTTTGCTTATTGGACAAAAGCAGAAGAAACTGCCATCATGGGAGAATTGATGATGAATATTACTTGGTTCTTCAGGCTATCCATTGACCACAGGGCATACTGGCGTTTGCCTCGCCTAGCTGTAGATGAATGTTAGGGGTGAATTACAATTTCGGAGGTTTTCTCACCAAGGGAAAATCCAGCAAATAATAAAGCAATTCAAGACAAATAATAGGCCTCATTTCGACAATCCTGCCATGAGGTCACAGCTAGTAAAAATGATTACTAGCTACTATTTACTTCTAATTAACAATTCCCCTTTCCCCCTGGTTTCAGAAGTTTCTGTTTCGTCAGGAGTGGCACGAGCAGTGGGCAGAACAGTAGGCAGATGTGGATGCATTTCCAATTTTAGTTAGAGATTTTAACATTTCCTCAAAAATGGTTTAGATCAAACTGACAAAACATGTAAGTACAGAATGTTTTTAACATGTATAGTCATACTTAAAATTAAGCTTACTAATATACATATTTATATATATTTACCTAATATATTAGTATATATATTTAATACCTAATAAGCAAATATAGTTTTTGAATAACCATGGACCATTCACAAAAACTGAATTTCTCCTGGGACTCAGTGAAAACTAATTAAATTCCAAGAATTCAATATCTGAGAGACTGTGGCAATAATATAGCAAAATTATAAATCAACAACAAAAGGATAGTTTAAAATCCTACATATCTGCCATCTTAAAAATACATTGTTGGCTGGGTGCAGTGGCTCACGCTTATAATCCCAGCACTTTGACAGACAGAAGCTGGCAGATCACCTGAGGTCATGAGTTTGAGACCAGCCTGGCCAACATGGCCAAACCTCATCTCTATTAAAAATACAAAAATTTTTGTAATTGGGAGGCAGAGGCAGGTGGATAATGAGGTCAGGAGTTCAAGACCAGTGTGGCCAAGATGGTGACACCCAATCTCTACTAAAAATATGAAAGAATTGGCCAGGCATGGTGGCTGGTGCCTGTAATCCCAGCTACTCAGGAGGCTGAGGGCAGAGAATTGCTTGAACATGGGAGGTGGTGGTTACAGTGAGCCGAGATCATGCCACTGCACTCCAGCTTGGACAACAGAGCAAGACTCTGTCTCCACCAAAAAAAAAAAAAAAAAAAATTGCCGGGTGTTACATGCCTGGCTACATAGCACACACCTGTAATCCCAGCTACTAGGGAGACTGAGCCAAGAAAACCGCTTGAACCCAGGGGGCAGAGGTTGCAGTGAGCCGAGATCACACCACTGCACTCCAGCCTGGGTAACAGAGCAAGACACTATCAAAAAAAAAAAAAAGGTAAAACTTTAGGGTAGGAAAAAAGAGTTTCAAAATACTTAGAAGAGGATGATAATGAAAAAACAGCAAGTCAACATTTTTAGGTTCTAGCTAAAGCAGTTCTTAGAGGGACATTTAGAAGGTAGGGGGAATGGAGCTGTGGCCACGGGAAGGAAAATAACGATGACAAACAAGAAAGCAGCAACAAAACCAGGCGAGGGGCTGCACAGCTTCAGCAAGAGAAAGGATCACGAACTGAGGAAATGCTTAATAGTATTAAAAATAATAATTTTGAACAAATTAAATGCAATAATGTATTCCATTAAAGTCAGTTTTTAGAAAGGGGAGTTACTAAACAGCAAATTACAATGATACTAAAAGACTATGATAAAAATGCATGTACCAGTGAAAAATCGTCAGGGCATGTTTTAAAATAGCACAACTTCTTCAGGTATTTATACATCTGAGGTTTAAATGAGAGGAAAAAATGAAGAAAAAGAAGAAGGATGGTTAATTTTCCATGTTAGCAAGGAAAGTCTGTCTTGCCCATAAAATACTGCAATTCCCTGCTTCACTGTCCAGAGAATTTACTACTATTTTTTAGGTTTGAGAATAAACAAGTATAGAACAGATTCTCTCACTTCTTGCTTTTCTAGCAGAATCTATAACCTAATAATCTGCAATGTTCAGGCAGTGTAATTTTCAAATAAGATACTCTCTACAATTTACCTTTAACTCTTTTTTTTTTTTTTTTTTTTTTTTTTTTTTTTTTTTTTTTTTTTTTTGAGACAGAGTCTCACTCTGTTGCCCAGACTGGAGTGGAGTGGTGTGATCTCGGCTCACTGCACCCTCCGCCTCCCAGGTTCAAGCGATTTTCCTGCCTCAGCCTCTGGGTGGATGGGACTACAGGCACGTGCCACCACGCCCAGCTAATTTTTGTATTTTTAGTAGAGACGGGGTTTCACCATGTTGGTCAGGCTGATCTCTATCTCTTGACCTCGTGATCTGCCCGCCTCAGCCTCCCAGAGTGCTAGGATTACAGGCGTGAGCCACTACGCCCAGCCACCTTTAACTCTTTAGTAAATAAAGCTACAACAAGAAGCCTTGAGATGAGTCTATTAGCTTTTTAGCTACATAATAAAATGAGTGTGGCAATGAAAGATCCTTCCAGAGATGTTCATTGAATCTCAATATGAATATAGATTTTAAATCATTGGTTTATCCTATAAAATTGTTTTCCCTTATTTCACAACCTGATTCTTATCTGCATTATACACACCCAATGATAATTTGTATTTTTAAACTGGAAATGTACCATTGAAACCCTGATTTGCTCTATACAACATTTCCTGTTATAAATGGATTTTCCAGATTATCAATAACTAAATAAGTTGTGATGTTGTATAACATGCATTAATTTTTCTTTTACTGATGACATGTTTTTCTCACTGTTTCTTAACATTATTATAATTTACTGGTAAAGAATATTCTTCTTTTTCCTAGAAACCAAACTTTTTTATAGATGTACTTTAATTCAATAATTTAACTCTTTCAACTAACAAAAAAACTACTGTGTCCCAGATTGAGTATTGTGCATTCGAACATGAAGCAGTTTTTCTCAAGTAATTAACAGTCTGATGAAAGAGAGACCCGTAAACAAATATAAGACAGTGCTTTAAGGGCCTGATAGCGGCATGAATGGGGCATCGTATAGTAATACCTCATCCTACCTAGGGAGCATAGAGATGAGATTCTAGAGGTATGATTTATACACAAGGCATTAAAAACTAACCAGGCAAAGAGGTATGGGAGGGTTAGGATTGTGAAAAGCATTCCAGCTGTTGTACGTGCTGGGCACAACACGTGCAAAGTTAGAATGAAAATATTGTACAAAGTGCACAGGGATCTTAAGCAGTGTTTGAGGCAGAGGAGAGAGACATAGGCTGCAGACGCAGGCGAAGACCAGGTCAGATGGCGCCATATAGGACTTGGTGAGGAAGCTGCATATGATTTCTTTGGGTGACAAGCAAGGAAAATCTCTACAAAAACCTTCAGTATTTGAACAGAGTAGATTATTGAGGATCAACACATAAGAAGGGCGACAATAAAGAGGTATGTGGCAATTGTTCTAGGCCAGACATTGAAACCAGCATTGCAAAATTATAACTGAGACAGTGAAAGAGAGCGGACCTAACCAACTCCATCTTGCTTCTAACATCCAGATTGTCCTTGTTCATTCCTGGGTGTAGGTTGAACTAACTTTGGGAGGAACTTAGTTTATACTTTAAAACAAAGAAAACAACAGGCCTTTCCCCACACCTCCTTCTTGCCTGCAGACTAGCCTGCCTTTGTAGGACTAACAAATTAACCACAAGATTAGAAATTATAGTTTAGAAGTCATTCAGCTAGAGGCTACAAGACTCTGACCCTCCCTAAACTGCTCCTAAAATCAGCGTTTGAGATATTTTGCAGACTCTGCACTTGATGGATAAGGTGGCACCACCCAGATTAATAAACTGGCTCATCTGATATGTGGTCCCCACTCAGGAACTGACTCAGTGCAAGAGGACAGCTTCAACTCCCTAAGATTTCATCTCCTACCCAACCAATCGGCACCCTCGACTCACTGGCCTTCTTCTACCTACCAAATTATTCTTAAAAACTCTGATCCTCTAATGCTCAGAGAAACTAATTTGAGTAATGATAATAAAACTCCAGTCTCCTGTACAGCCAGCTCTGAGTGAATTATTCTTTCTCTATTGCAATCGCACTGTCTTGATAAATCGGCTCTCCATAGGTAGTGGGCAAGGTGAACCCATTGGGTGGTTACAACATGATAAGCACCAAACCCAGTCTGTGGACGTAGAGACTGTAACGAGGGGACGTACTGGTTGCCTATAGCTACTAAAATAAGTTACTACACATTTAGTGGCTTAAAATAGCATAAACTTATATCTTACAGTTCTGGAAGTCAGAAGTCTGAAATGGATCTACGGGGCTAACATCAAGGTATCAGCAGAGCTGTGTTTCTTCTTATTACTCTGGGGAAGGGAATTGTTTCTTTGCCTTTTCCAGTTTTCCTGCATTCCTTAAGGCCTCTTTCCTGAGTCCCTCTGGCTTCTTTCTCTGTTGTCACATCTCCTTCTCTGACTGTGATCCTTCTACTTTCCTTTTACAAAGATCCTTGTGATTATATTGGGTTTGACTCATTGAGATAATCCAGAAAAATCTCTTTATCCCAAGAACTTCAATTTAATCACATCTGCAAAGTGTTTTTTGTCACCTAAGAGGACACTTTCACAGGCTTGAGGGACTAGGATGTGGACATCTTTGGTGGGCTATTATTGTGTCTGTCACAGGGAGTACATGCAAAAAGTATTTGGGAGCATTTATTAATTTATGAAGATGGGGTGGAATGAATGAGGGAGACAGTAAAATATTCCCAGGTATTTAATTTACTTAATTTTAAGAAAAGAGGTGTTTCATAGACACAGGGAGGGGAATATCACATACTGGGGCCTGTCGGGGATTAGGGGGCAAGGGAAGGGAGAGCATTAGGACAAATACCTAATGCATGTAGGGCGTAAAAGCTAGACGACGGGTTGACAGGTGCAGCAAACCACCATGGCACATGTATACCTATGTAACAAACCTGCATGTTCAGCACGTGTATCCCAGAACTTAAAGTAAAATAAAATAAGAGTAAAATTAAAAAGTAAACAAACAAGAAAAAAAAATGACAGTGTTCATCTACTGAGACAAAGCATATTGGAAAGAAACTCATTCAGGTGTGAAGACTATAATGTTGAGTCATGTAGACAACTATATGTGACAACTACAACATTTAAAATTACATATGTGGCTTGCATTTTGTGGTTCACATTAGATTTTTACCAGCCAGTGCTAGTCTAAAAAGTCCTATTCCAAATACCTTTGGCCTATGAAAGTTCGAAGCCTCTTCATGATCTCTTTGAATTCCCAGATAGTCCATTTTCTTGGGACTTTGTCCAAATATCTGCCCTACACACATTGTCTGTGTTTTGCTCTACATTCATACCAATATAAAATTTAGAAGCTTTATCAGTTATTTAAAGAAAAAAATTCGTATGTGTAGAAACATTATTGACAATGTATTAGTCACAGAATCTATCATAAGCTCTGCCTTCTCTTTCGCTACCCATTTTTTCCCTTAATTCTTGATTCATTCTTCTTTTTCTTCTTTCTTCTAAGAAACAAAAGAAACTATTTCTCTCCTGCTAAGTAGTTCAGTAAGCGTCTTATTTTGTTTGAGCACGCTTCTGAGACTTGTCTCTCTTCCTGAAATCAGGCAGTTTTCTCCTTAAGATCAGGTCTAGTGAATAAAATTTTCTTCATCTTTTTACACTTGCAATACAAGATGAAAGTCACCGGAGAGATTTTTTTGTGTATTCACAGTCTAGAGGGGGATACAGGGAAGGTAAATAAAAATGAAGATAGATATGAAAAGCACCACCATACAGCACTGTATAGAGGCTAGAGGCTATGGGAACACAGAGAACAAAAATGCATGTCATTAATTATGTGAATTGATGAACATAATTAGTAGTTGAATCTTTTTTTTTATTTTTTGGAGACAGAGTCTCACTCTGTCACCCAGGCTGGAGTGCAGGGGCTCAATCTCAGCTCACTGCAACCTCCGCCTCCTTGGTTCAAGAGATTCTCCTGCCTCAGCCTCCTGAATAGCTGGGATAACAAGTGCGTGCCATCACACCCAGCTAATTTTTTATATTTTTGGTAGAGACGGGGTTTTGCCATGTTGGCCAGGCTGGTCTCAAACTCCTGATCTCAAGCAATCTGTTCACCTCAGCCTCCCAAAGTGCTGAGATTACAGGCATGAGCCATTTTGCCCAGCCTAGTAGCTGCATCTTTTTGGCTACATTTACAGTATGCTCCAGTCAAGTGACCAGGTGACATTCATCATTCACTCTATATCATATTTTCTACTCAAAATTTAAATGTGATTTTATCACAAACTGGTTATTTAAATAAAATTCTATGGACAAGTGAAAACTGATCAATAAAAGCACCCTTACTCTGATTTTGGTGAGAGATGTGGAGCCACATCTATTCAACTATTCATTCCTCTCCGCTGTTACAAAACGTAGTAATCCCCAGTGGGACTTCGGGAAGCATGGTGTAAAAATCATTGTTCTGTTTTCCTGGCCCCTGAGACACTCTACTCTCCCAATTTTTCATTTCTGATAAGTCCCCTTCAGTGAATGTAGAAGGCTTCTCAACTTCCAAATACCTCTAAAATGCAGGTTTCCTGTTGCTCTCATCACTCTCAGTCTTCCTTGTGCGTTTTTAATCCAACATGGTTTCAACTCTGCTCCCTAAAGGCTACGTTTATCCAAATTTAAAGTGCCAACAGCATTCTCATGCAGGCTTCAGGTTTAAATACAGCATCCCTACTAGATATTTCCTGTTGACTTGAGCTTCCACAGGCACCTCAACTTCTACATGTCACATTTAAAAAGTAAAAATAGGTCGGGCGCAGTGGCTCACACCTGTAATCCCAGAACTTTGGGAGGCTGAGGCAGAGATCAAGAGTTCGAGAGCTCCTGGCCAACATGGTGAAACTCCATCTCTACTAAAAATACAAAAAAAAAAGGAGCCAATATGGTGGTGGTGTGCCTATAATCCCAGCTACTGGAGAGGGTGAGGCTGGAGAATCGCTTGAACCCAGGAGGCGGAGGTTGCGGTGAGTGGAGATCAGGCCATTGCCCTCCAGCCTGGGTGACAAGATTGAAACTTGGTCTCAAAAAGATAAAAAATTTAAAAAACCCTGAAAATAAATAAATAAATAGGTAATATTATTTTTAATAGCATATTTTATCTAACACAGTATATCCAAAGTATTATTGTCTTAGTAATCAATATAGAAATTATTAACAAAATATTTTATACTTCTTTTGTTGTACTGGTGTGCATTTTATACTTACAGCACATCTCAATTTGGATTAGCCACATTTCAGGTGCTTAATAGATACATATGGCTACTGGCTACCATACTGGACACCTGTGAAGCAGGTTCACTGTGCACTGGCATCAATCTTAGGGGAGGGCTCTAAACACTTTGTTAATAACATGCACTGGTATCAATCCACATGATTCCAGTAAAACACTCACACAAGTGAAGCAATTTTATTACTCAGAGATGGGCAGCAAGGGACAATAGAAGCCTAAAATCCATGGTGAGCAGGTCTCCTAAGGCTGAGGAACACTGTCCAGGGTGGATGGAGCCTCATATGCATGGGCCATATGTCACAGCACAGCGGAGGTACCCTGAAAGGCTCTCTACCCTGGGTTTTATACCCAGGGGTAACTTGACTAGCTAAGCTGAGGCATTGCAAGCATCCATCCTGTTCTAGGAGGGTGAAAACAGAGTCCAAGCTATTCTAGTCAATTCCTCCTTAGTCCAAGATATTATATTCCCAGCAGCACATTCTATAGTTATTCTAAAGTGAGAGAAAGAGGAAGAGCTGGGTTGCAAGGCCACCACGGGCCTTGTTCTGCAACATCAAAAATCTAGATGTGCATAGTGCAGGTAACCTGCATTCAGTATTAGTATTTTATTTTTAGTGCTTCTCTGGAATTGATGAACTTAGCACAAACAAGGAGTTGCATTTTGGATGACACTTAACCAGGAATACATTCTTACCACAGCTGCCTAACTATAAGATGTATAACTTAGCATAAATGAACACACACTTTCTTTTTTTTTTTTTTAATTATACTTTAAGTTCTAGGGTACACGTGCACAACGTGCAGGTTTGTTACATATGTATACATGTTCCCTGCTGGTGTGCTGCACCCATTAACTCCTCATTTACATTAGGTATATCTCCTAATGCTATCCCTACCCCATTCCCCCACCCCACAACAGGCCCCAGTGTGTAATGTTCACCTTCCTGTGTCCAAGTGTTGTCATTGTTCAGTTCCCATCTATGAGTGAGAACATGTGGTGTTTGGTTTTCTGTCCTTGCGATAGTTTGCTCAGAATGATGGTTTCCAGCTTCATCCATGTCCCTACAAAAGATATGAACTCATCCTTTTTTACGGTTGTATAGCATTCCATGGTGTATATGTGCCACATTTTCTTAATCCAGTCTGTCACTGATGGACATTTGGGTTGATTCCAAGTCTTTGCTATTGTGAATAGTGCTGCAATAAACATACGTGTGCATGTGTCTTTATAGCAGCATGATTTATAATCTTTCGGGTATATACCCAGTAATGGGATGGCTGGGTCAAATGGTATTTCTAGTTCTAGATCCTTGAGGAATCACCACATTGCCTTCCACAATGGTTGAACTAGTTTACAGTCCCACCAACAGTGTAAAAGTGTTCCTATTTCTCCACATCCTCTCCAGCACCTGTTGTTTCCTGACTTTAATGATCGCCATTCTAACAACACACACTTTCTTGAGTAGGAAAAAAAAATGGTTAAGCAGCAGTATAATCTATTTTCTTATTTGCCTGGAAAATGTCCCCAAAAAAGAACAAAAGCGACCGAGTTGAGTCTTCTTATACACATTCAAATTACAGATCTATTGAGAAACATACTAACTGTATTTAGTAATGGGAAAGTCCTTATCGATGGAAAGCTTTGAGCAGATGCACCTAGTCTGTCAATTATTGCTTATGGCAAACTGTCAATTATTAGGAATGAAATCTATAGATGTGTAGCCAAGACTTGCTAGGGAATTTTATGAAAACTATTTTGGTATAAAATGGAGATATTGGATGATAAAAGATATGTCTTCTGTGTAAGTAGTGTTGTTGCATATGTTATTAGAGATTACCTAAGTTAATCAGGGCCAGAAAGTATTCTGATCTGGTGAGAAGACACCAGGACAGCTAAACTAGGGGTTCTGGACTTCTCTTTACTTTGCCTGTGCCATGGATTACCTTAAACTCAAAATTATTAGGAAAGCATGATACTGGGTAAAATCTCTGATTCATGTGAGTTTGGTTTGATAATTCAGTTCTTTGAGGTTTTTGTCAAAAGATTGAAATATTTAATATGAAGAAAATGAGGTCTATGAAGATATGCTTGGGGACATGGTTGCAAATAAGCTCTGATTATTAAGCAAGTACTTGAAGGTCTAGTAGAAATTTCTTTGTATGAAGTAGTGCTGTCCTTCCTAAATGGTAACCACTAGCCACATGTAACTATTTAAATGTAAATTAGATTAAATTTTAGAAAGTTAAAAAGTCAGTCCTCAGTTACACTAGCCACATTTCAAATGCTCAATAGCCACAAATGGTTAGTGGCTAGTCTATGGAAAATAGGAATATAGAATACTTTTATTATTACAGAAAATTCTGTTGAGCAATCCTTTTCTAGAGATTGGAGATACTATTGGGTACCATGAACTGGAAAGAGGACTTAGTTTTGAGTTAGAACATTTCAATGAAATATTACAGAGATGTCTAAAAGTAAGAAATAATTTGGTATAAAAGTAGGAAAAAATTTGTTTTGGTTTTGAGACATGAGAGAGATTGGAAAAGAGGAGAGAGGTATAAGCAGAGACCTGGAGAAATGGGAGAAGGCTATGCATTTTGCCGTTTAAATCTATATTTGTGAGTACTACATTTTTAATGGCATTACTGAACTTGAGAATACGCAGGAGTATATGTGTGTGTGTGTGTGTGTGTGTGTGTGTGTGTGTGTGTGTGTTACTATTAAAGGAACTAAACTTTCTTTATAAATAGGTCTGGAAGTAGATGACACCAAAGAAAAGTAAGGCT
The DNA here is from genome assembly GCF_002776525.5 of Piliocolobus tephrosceles. Lineage (NCBI taxonomy): Eukaryota > Metazoa > Chordata > Mammalia > Primates > Cercopithecidae > Piliocolobus > Piliocolobus tephrosceles. The sequence continues at coordinate 51,370,517 of NC_045436.1, forward strand.
ATACAAGAAGGCTTTGGCTTTCCTATTTTAGAATTTATGATTCAAGCCATACACCTAGGTCCCTAAGACAGAGAGGGAAGGAAGATGCACTTAATATTTGGATTATAGTAGTACATGACATGGTGTCTGACATGAAATAGATCCTCAATAAAATGGTTAAATGAACGGACTAATGAAATACCAATTGGCTTTCTTGAAGCAACTTTTGTTCATAGACAGCTATCAGTGTGTGGAAGATCAACACAGCACAATCTTTGACCTGTTTTAATTTTGCAATGACAATGTAAATTTTGGTCAATTGCAGTTCAGATATAAGTATCTTTGGAAGCTAAAAGGTAGACTAGCTTGAACTGGAGGCCTCTTAACCTTTAGAGGTTCATAGTTTTTTTTTTTTTTTTTTTTTTAGATTTATTGCTATGCTCAATACTCTGCAGTGAGTAAGTAGTCACTAATCTATAGCACATCTTCAACTACAGAGTAAACCTTATAATTCTAAAGAGATTTTGCAGGCACCACCACGTTGAAAAAATGCAAAAATTAGATGACATGAACACATTAACCTTTTTAACTCATTCTAAGATAATTCCAGAAGTGCATCTCAGTTTCAATTCTGGCAAACCAGTCCTGGGGTCTGACTTAAGTGTGGAAATTTTCTTGTCTGGTTTAGATTCAGTGTTGCTGAACTGTATAAAAAAGACTTCATTAAGTTGGCTTTCATTCTATTTATGCCTTTGTCATTTCCTTCAGTGTTTAAGTGAAAATAACACATAAGAAATCATTGCTGACAGGCCTAGAATTTGTCTTCTATTATTTATTGTGATACTCCTCTCTCCACCCACCATTACACTCTAACAAGTCAAATATCAGTGAAGGAGATGTTTAAGACCCTATAATTCACAGTGTGGTATCTGTTTTGACTATATTTAATAGCCAGCACTTACTCCAAATGAGTTAAAGCATGTTATTGTGTAAGCATTTATTTTCACTACTTTACTGCCTTGATAAACATTTTCCTATTTCTCCACTGCTTTTCTGTTCTTTTGTAAGTTTATGTCACAGAATATAACTAGCTAATGAGTAGGATTAGATACTGCACCAACCAGGCTGTTAAGTGTAGCAAGTCACTGTCACATTAGCAAATGGAGAAACACGTATTAAACACTCTAAATACTCTGGCCTCACATTGTTTTCACATGTCCATGTCTACAAGAGGTTTTCCTCTTGACTCAATACCTAACTTGGTTTTCTCTGTCTGAGGGATTGGCATTGCCATTTTACTTATGGCTCAAGTCAGAGATTTGGTTACCAGTTTCAACTCCCTCCACAATATCCTGTACATCTATTATATCCGATAGATTTTCTAATTGTATTGCATACAAGATAATTTGAGTGAAGCTGAGTTCTCTCTCTTCACCTCCTTTCAGAATTATCTAGATTGTGTATCATCTATGGATGACTAATTAGAAAGACTTTAGTTTTTCTTTTATTCCCAGTAATGTCCTGTTTCATAACTAAATCAGTTACAATTTTGATTTTATAAAATCCTATTGTATTTAATAGCTTTTACTTCACCAATAAGGAAGAAAATAGGAATCCGGATATATTAAAATATAGACTTTTGCCCCTTTCCTTAAATTGTCTTCTAAACTCTGATGAGAGCCCAGCCATTTATATCAAATGTACCATAAAACTCAGTTCACATGCTAGAATTAGCCCTCCTGTAAACAGAAAGTAATGCTGATGCAATTAGATCACCTGGGCTGCAAGTACTGTCCAGAAGTCATTCCACAATTCTTTCAGTTTTCTTTATAAGAGTTAAAGTTTGTTCATAGCACACTTTGGTTTGTTGACTAGTTATAATTATTATGTATTAGCTTTGTGTAATTTACTGGAGTAAATATCAAGGGATATTAAGGGGAAATAATAAACATGATATGTGCATAAAAGGAGCTATATAGTAATGCAAGGGAGAATACAAAAAAGATTTTAAAAACATGAATAGCCAACTAAGGTTGTAAAATTTTGTACTCAAAATTTGAATATTAGAATGAAGATAATTTTTACAGTTTCATTGACAATGACAAATAGGAGACTAACTGCCAGTGATACAATAAGTAAATAAATGGGATAGCATATAGATATTAAAAATCATACTTTCCAAAAATGTTTAAAAGATGAAAAATGCTCACAGTATTATGTTAAGTAAAAATAAAGAATGCATAAATCAAAATCATACACATAGTGAAAAAAAAATCTGAATTTATGCAGCTTTAAGAAGTTTACCTTTCACCCTTTCATAAAAACAAATCTCTTTTGTGGCTCAGTCCTTATAGCTGTAGTACGCTCTGCTACTACTTGTTGGTGTCATCTGTTATGTCCTCCATCAATTTGTGAAAGCTTTGGCATCTGGCTTATATCCGTCAGAATAGGCTATGTCACGCTACAACAATGACTCAAAAATTCTATTGATTTATAATGATAACTATTTATTTCTCTCTCATGTTAATGTCCTCACTTGTTAGCTCTGGCTCTACTCCTTGTTTCTTTCCCTATAGAACTCAGGGTGATGGAACCTTGTCTCTCTGGAATTGTGTCACTGAAGACAGAAAAGAGACGTGAAAGACGACACATAGGCTCCCAAAATGTTTGTCTCTCATCAACTCACATCACTTCATGAACATTTCATGGGTCCAAACAAGTGGCATACCTACTCCCAAGTTCTACTGTGTGAGGGTGTGGAAACATCACTCTCACCATTACAAGAAGGGAAATAATAATATTTGACCTTACAGTAAATAACAACACTCATCTCTCATTCCCTCAGCTATCTCAGATTAAGTAATTTCCACCACTACTCCATTTGAACCATCTATACTCATGTCACATCTTATATATTATGGTGTTAGCCCCTTAAGAGAGTTGAAATGCTGTCTCCTCACACAACCTCTTGAATCCTTACTCAAAGAAATGATGGAAATATTTCACTTAAATGAAACTGGAGGAGATATATATTGTTCAAAGGCAAAAACGCATCGTCATCCACTTGTAAATGGGCAGGGCTTTCTCTGTGCTGAGCTAGGGTGGTCTGGTACTGTTGGTGGCCTGGATCGTGCTCTTTCTAAGAGATGCTGGGGCCATTTACATTTACTTTCTCTCTCCCTTTTGGATTCCTTCCTACATAGCCAGGTAGGATGGGTGAGTGAAATGAGGACAGGACCAGATATCGCCTAAAAAAATTGGAGATAACTGTTCTGTTAAAGCTCTAGAATCTTTTTTCTGCTCCTTTTGGAAAAGGTGGCCTTATCTTGGTTTGAATAGACAGAACATGTGACTATTATTTGGCCTTTGATCTAGAAGTAGAAAGAGATTTCCTATATAACTATTCAGTTCCAGAACTTTTGGATTTGAGTATACAGTAGGTTATTTCTTTTTTCTTTTTTTGAGACGCAGTCTCGCTCTGTCGTCCAGGCTGGAGTGCAGTGGTGCAATCTCCGCTCACTGCAAGCTCTGCCTCCCTGCCGGGTTCACACCATTCTCCTGCTTCAGCCTCCTGAGTAGCTGGGAAGTACAGGCACCCGCCACCACACCCAGCTGATTTTTTGTATTTTTGGTAGAGGCGGGGTTTCACCATGTTAACCAGGATGGTCTTGATCTCCTGACCTCGTGATCCACCCTCCTTGGTCTCCCAAAGTGCTGGGATTACAGGTGTGAGCCACTGTGCCCGGCCCAGTAGGTTCTTTCTAAAACATAAATAATGATTGTTTTTGGCTTATGGTATTATATATGAATTTTTAAATTTTATTTTTGTAGTTTTTCAGATCTTCCAAATATTTATTTCACAATAAGGATATTATTACTTTTAGAGTCATAACAATATAATAAAATTATTTTGGAAAACAACATAAGAAAAAGTAGAGTAAAGAGAAAAACTATGGGAGAATGACATCAGGGAAGACAGGGATAATTCCAAGTCATTTGAGTGTCTATATAATACCTTGTTTACTTATATATTTAGCATAGTTCTCATGTTGAAAGATGTTAGTTTGACCTTATGGTGGTATGGTCCTAGTGATCCACAAATATCCAAAATCTACACCAGACAAATCAGCTATTTTTGTAGTTCTTGGTAAAAATGAACAGAAAAGGTAACACAAGGGAAAAGACATTACAGGAATTTCTAGGTCTTTAGGAATACACCAATGCAGAACTCTTTTGAGTTTTCCTGAAACATAAAGATGGAGAACACTTTAGAATGGAGTCCAGACATCTGGACTCAGCACATCTAAGAAACTGGAAGCAAAGAAGTCTGCCTATGTGTCCTGTGTTGTTATTCCCTTACTGAAGTATGAATATGTTTGAGGATTTCTATTGAGAGTACACCACACATTTGTTGACTGGAGGGCGGAGCAAGATGGCCGAATAGGAACAGCTCCAGTCTCCACCTCCCGGCGCGAGCGACACAAAAGACCGCTGATTTCTGCACTTTCAACTGAGGTACTGGGGTCATCTCACTGGGGAGTGCCGGATAATCGGTGCTGGTCAGCTGCTGCAGCACAACCAGTGAGAGCTGAAGCAGGGCGAGGCATTGCCTCACCTGGGAAGCGCAAGGGGGAAGGGAATCCCTTTTCCTAGCCAGGCGAACTGAGACACACAACACCTGGAAAATCAGGTAATTCCCACCCCAATACTGTGCTTTAAGCAAACGGGCACACCAGGAGATTATACCCACACCTGGCTGGGAGGGTCCCACGCCATGGGGCCTCCCTCATTGCTAGCAAAGCAGTCTGCAATCTAACCGCAAGGCAGCAGCGTGGCTGGGGGAGGGGCGCCCGCCATTGCTGAGGCTTAAGTAAGTAAACAAAGCCGCTGGGAAGCTCAAACTGGGTGGAGCTCACAGCAGCTCAAGGAAACCTGCCTGTCTCTGTAGACTCCACCTCTGGGGACAGGGCACAGCTAAAAAACAACAGGGGAAGCAGCAGAGGCCTGTGCAGACCCGAACGACTCTGTCTGACAGCTTTGAAGAGAGCAGTGGATCTCCCAACACGGAGGTTGAGATCTGAGAAGGGACAGACTGCCGGCTCAAGTGGGTCCCTGACCCCTGAGTAGCCTAACTGGGAGACATCCCCCACTAGGGGCAGTCTGACACCCCACACCTCACAGGGTGGAGTACACCCCTGAGAGGAAGCTTCCAAAGTAAGAATCAGACAGGTACACTCACTGTTCAGCAATATTCTATCTTCTGCAGCCTCTGCTGCTGATACCCAGGCAAACAGGGTCTGGAGTGGACCTCAAGCAATCTCCAACAGACCTACAGCTGAGGGTCCTGACTATTAGAAGGAAAACTACCAAACAGGAAGAACACCTATACCAAAACCCCATCAGTACGTCACCATCATCAAAGACCAGAGGCAGATAAAACCACAAAGATGGGGAAGAAGCAGGGCAGAAAAGCTGGAAATTCAAAAAATAAGAGCACATCTCCCCCTGCAAAGGAGCACAGCTCATCGCCAGCAATGGATCAAAGCTGGTCAGAGAATGACTTTGACGAGATGAGAGAAGAAGGCTTCAGTCCATCAAACTTCTCAGGGCTAAAGGAGGAATTACGTACCCAGCGCAAAGAAACTAAAAATCTTGAAAAAAGAGTGGAAGAATTGATAGCTAGAATAATTAATGCAGAGAAGGTCATAAATGAAATGACAGAGATGAAAACCATGACACGAGAAATACGTGACAAATCCACAAGCTTCAGTAACCGACTTGATCAACTGGAAGAAAGAGTATCAGCGATTGAGGATCAAATGAATGAAATGAAGTGAGAAGAGAAACCAAAAGAAGAAAAAGAAATGAACAAAGCCTGCAAGAAGTATGGGATTATGTAAAAAGACCAAATCTACGTCTGATTGGGGTGCCTGAAAGTGAGGGGGAAAATGGAACCAAGTTGGAAAACACTCTTCACGATATCATCCAGGAGAACTTCCCCAACCTAGTAGGGCAGGCCAACATTCAAATTCAGGAAATACAGAATAATACCACAAAGATACTCCTCCAGAGGAGCAACTCCAAGACACATAATTGCCAGATTCACCAAAGTTGAAATGAAGGAAAAAATCTTAAGGGCAGCCAGAGAGAAAGGTCGGGTTACCCACAAAGGGAAGCCCATTAGACTAACAGCAGACCTCTCGGCAGAAACTCTCCAAGCCAGAAGAGAGTGGGGGCCAATATTCAACATTCTTAAAGAAAAGAATTTTAAACCCAGAATTTCATATCTAGCCAAGCTAAGTTTCATAAGTGAAGGAGAAATAAAATCCTTTACAGATAAGCAAATGCTTAGAGATTTTGTCACCACCAGGCCTGCCTTACAAGAGACCCTGAAGGAAGCCCTAAACATGGAAAGGAACAACCGGTACCAGCCATTGCAAAAACATGCCAAAATGTAAAGACCATCGAGGCTAGGAAGAAACTGCATCAACTAACGAGCAAAATAACCAGTTAATATCATAATGGCAGGATCAAGTTCACACATAACAATATTAACCTTAAATGTAAATGGACTAAATGCTCCAATTAAAAGACACGGACTGGCAAACTGGATAAAGAGTCAAGACCCATCAGTCTGCTGTATTCAGGAGACCCATCTCACATGCAGAGACATGCATAGGCTCAAAATAAAGGGATGGAGGAAGATCTACCAAGCAAATGGAGAACAAAAAAAAGCAGGGGTTGCAATCCTAGTCTCTGATAAAATAGACTTTAAACCATCAAAGATCAAAAGAGACAAAGAAGGCCATTACATAATGGTAAAGGGATCAATTCAACAGGAAGAGCTAACTATCCTAAATATATATGCACCTAATACAGGAGCACCCACATTCATAAAGCAAGTCCTTAGAGACTTACAAAGAGACTTAGATTCCCATACAATAATAATGGGAGACTTCAACACTCCACTGTCAACATTAGACAGATCAACGAGACAGAAAGTTAACAAGGATATCCAGGAATTGAACTCATCTCTGCACCAAGCGGACCTAATAGACATCTATAGAACTCTCCACCCCAAATCCACAGAATATACATTCTTCTCAGCACCACATCACACTTATTCCAAAATTGACCACATAATTGGAAGTAAAGCACTCCTCAGCAAATATACAAGAACAGAAATTAGAACAAACTGTCTCTCAGACCACAGTGCAATCAAACTAGAACTCAGGACTAAGATACTCAATCAAAACCACTCAACTACATGGAAACTGAACAACCTGCTCTTGAATGACTACTGGGTACATAACGAAATGAAGGCAGAAATAAAGATGTTCTTTGAAACCAATGAGAACAAAGATACAACATACCAGAATCTCTGGCACACATTTAAAGCAGTGTGTAGAGGGAAATTTATAGCACTAAATGCCCACAAGAGAAAGCTGGAAAGATCTAAAATGGACACTCTAACATCACAATTAAAAGAACTAGAGAGGCAAGAGCAAACACATTCAAAAGCTAGCAGAAGGCAAGAAATAACTAAGATCAGAGCAGAACTGAAGGAGATAGAGACATAAAAAACCCTCCAAAAAATCAATGAATCCAGGAGTTGGTTTTTTAAAAAAATCAACAAAATTGACAGACCGCTAGCAAGACTAATAAAGAAGAAAAGAGAGAAGAATCAAATAGATGCAATAAAAAATGATAAAGGGGATATCACCACCGACCCCACAGAGATAAAAACTATCATCAGAGAATACTATAAACACCTCTATGCAAATAAACTAGAAAATCTAGAAGAAATGGATAATTTCCTGGACACTTACACTCTCCCAAGACTAAACCAGGAAGAAGTTGAATCCCTGAATAGACCAATAGCAGGCTCTGAAATTGAGGCAATAATTAATATCCTACCAACCAAAGAAAGTCCAGGACCAGATGGATTCACAGCTGAATTCTACCAGAGGTACAAAGAGGAGCTGGTACCATTCCTTCTGAAACTATTCCAATCAATTGAAAAAGAGGGAATCCTCCCTAACTCATTTTATGAGGCCAACATCATCCTGATACCAAAGCCTGGCAGAGACACAACAAAAAAAGAAAATTTTAGACCAATCTCCCTGATGAACATCGATGCAAAAATCCTCAATAAAATCCTGGCAAACCGGATTCAGCAGCACATCAAAAAGCTTATCCACCATGATCACGTGGGCTTCATCCCTGGGATGCAAGGCTGGTTCAACATTCGCAAATCAATAAACGTAATCCAGCATATAAACAGAACCAAAGACAAGAACCACATGATTATCTCAATAGATGCAGAAAAGGCTTTTGACAAAATTCAACAGCCCTTCATGCTAAAAACGCTCAATAAATTCGGTATTGATGGAACGTACCTCAAAATAATAAGAGCTATATATGACAAACCCACAGCCAATATCATACTGAATGGGCAAAAACTGGAAAAATTCCCTTTGAAAACTGGCAAAAGACAGGGATGCCCTCTCTCATCGCTCCTATTCAACATAGTGTTGGAAGTTCTGGCTAGGGCAATCAGGCAAGAGAAAGAAATCAAGGGTATCCAGTTAGGAAAATAAGAAGCCAAATTGTCCCTGTTTGCAGATGACATGATTATATATTTAGAAAACCCCATTGTCTCAGCCCAAAATCTCCTTAAGCTGATAAGCAACTTCAGCAAACTCTGAGGATACAAAATTAATGTGCAAAAATCACAAGCATTCTTATACACCAGTAACAGACAAACAGAGAGACAAATCATGAATGAACTTCCATTCACAATTGCTTCAAAGAGAATAAAATACCTAGGAATCCAACTTACAAGGGATGTAAAGGACCTCTTCAAGGAGAACTACAAACCACTGCTCAGTGAAATAAAAGAGGACACTAACAAATGGAAGAACATACCATGCTCATGGATAGGAACAATCAATATCGTGAAAATGGCCATACTGCCCAAGGTTATTTATAGATTCAATGCCATCCCCATCAAGCTACCAATGGGTTTCTTCACAGAATTGGAAAAAAAACGGCTTTAAAGTTCATATGGAACCAAAAAAGAGCCCGCATTGCCAAGACTATCCTAAGTCAAAAGAACAAAGCTGGAGGCATCACGCTACCTGACTTCAAACTATACTACAAGGCTACAGTAACCAAAACAGCATGGTACTGGTACCAAAACAGAGATATAGACCAATGGAACAGAACAGAGTCCTCAGAAATTATTTACAGAAATAATACCACACATCTACAGCCATCTGATCTATGATAAACCTGAGAGAAACAAGAAATGGGGAAAGGACTCCCTATTTAATAAATGGTGCTGGGAAAATTGGCGAGCCATAAGTAGAAAGCTGAAACTGGATCCTTTCCTTACTCCTTATACGAAAATTAATTCAAGATGATTTAGAGACTTAAATGTTAGACCTAATACCATAAAAACCCTAGAAGAAAACCTAGGTAGTACCATTCAGGACATAGGCATGGGCAAGGACTTCATGTCTAAAACACCAAAAGCAACGGCAGCAAAAGCCAAAATTGACAAATGGGATATGATTAAACTAAAGAGCTTCTGCACAGCAAAAGAAACTACCATCAGAGTGGTCAGGCAACCTACAGAATGGGAGAAAATTTTTGCAATCTACTCATCTGACAAAGGGCTAATATCCAGAATCTACAAAGAACTCAAACAAATTTACAAGAAGAAAACAAACAACCCCATCAAAAAGTGGGGAAAGGATATGAACAGACATTTCTCAAAAGAAGACATTCATACAGCCAACAGACACATGAAAAAATGCTCATCATCACTCGCCATCAGAGAAATGCAAATCAAAACCACAATGAGATACCATCTCACACCAGTTAGAATGGTAATCATTAAAAAGTCAGGAAACAACAGGTGCTGGAGAGGATGTGGAGAAATAGGAACACTTTTACACTGTTGGTGGGATTGTAAACTAGTTCAACCATTATGGAAAACAGTGTGGCGATTCCTCAAGGATCTAGATCTAGATGTACCATATGACCCAGCCATCCCACTACTGGGTATATACCCAAAGGATTATAAATTATTCTACTACAAAGACACATGCACACGTATGTTTATTGCGGCACTATTCACAATAGCAAAGACTTGGAATCAACCCAAATGTCCATCTGTGACAGACTGGATTAAGAAAATGTGGCACATATACACCATGGAATATTATGCAGCCATAAAAAAGGATGAGTTTGCATCCTTTGTAGGGACATGGATGCAGCTGGAAACCATTATTCTTAGCAAACTATCACAAGAACAGAAAACCAAACACCACATGCTCTCACTCATAGGTGGGAACTGAACAATGAGATCACTTGGACTCGGGAAGGGGAACGTCACACATCGGGGCCTATCATGGGGAGGGGGGAGGGGGGAGGGATAGCATTGGGAGTTATACCTGATATAAATGACGGATTGATGTGTGCTGACGAGTTGATGGGCGCAGCACACCAACATGGCACAAGTATACATATGTAACAAACCTGCACGTTATGCACATGTACCGTAGAACTTAAAAGTATAATTAAAAAAAAAAAAAAAAAAAAGAGAGAGCACACCAACCAGTTAGGAAAGGAGAATGCAAACCAAGACAGCTTTTCTCCAAGCCTTGGCTGCTTATTTTGAACATTTTCTTAGGCATAGAGAGGAGAAGATATCTGCTTTAGGGTCTGTTTATCTAATGGAAGGAAAGTGAAGAGAGATTGAGTCCACAGAGTCAAGGACTTCAAGAGGGAGATACAAGATGGAGAAAGAGAGAGAGAGAAAGAGAAAGAGAGAGACAGAGAGAGAGACTGTATGATCTTAGGAAGGAAAAGTCCAGAAAAAGTATGCATTCACTAGCAAAATGTTAATAAGATATCCTACAATCAAAACATTTTATTGGAACACTCTCCTTGTTGGAGAAAAGTGAAACTTGTTCTGAGCATTCTGTAGCCAACACTAGAGAGAAGTGCAGAAGCTGGTCACTGCACATTGAAATGAAAAGATGGATGTTAGGATAAACAAGTCTTCTAATAGTTCAAGTGGATTGGAAGGTAGATTAGGGCTTTTGTTTCTTAGAGAAATATAATCTTCAGCCTTTATTCATCACTGTGTTGAGTTTTTAAACCAATTCAGTGGAAGATTTATCAGCAAACTTTATGCATAAATTTTGTGAGAAATTTTAATAAATTTTAACATGTGACAGATCTCCTAAGTATCATGTATCTAAATTATCAAATTAATCGTCACAAAATGGACAAAGCAAACATTTCAAACAGGCAATTCTCTGTCACATTGACAGATTTACTAACTATTATTTGCATTAGTGTACAAACAGCTTTTAGAGATGTTCTGGTTTATTGGAGCAGTACACTGTATTATAATGGCTTTTCTGGCTATTAACAAACTGTTCTTTTGAAAACACTTCAGAAGACATTTCTGACTTAAAAAAGAAGATAAAATTACAAAAATTTAAAACGCTTCTAAAGTCATACCTGTAAGTCAAACCATGTAAGAAGCAAATACAATTCGGCATTAGAATAAAAGTTAAAGTAATCTCCAAGAGTTTTTAAAAAAAGCATTTTTGTATAAAAAAAGAATTCTTTACCACCTTAATCCATTATTAAAGGTGACCATTCATCCTTAGTAATCAGATCAATTTGTGCTGAAAATTTAGTTCTATATGTGTGAATTGGAAGTGATCTTATTAGTGTTCTACTACATCAAGTTTGATAAAATCCCCAATCCATTTCAGTTAAGTTTCTATTGATCCACTTAGAGATCAATTTGGACTTGTTCGATTCCTTTGTCAAGGGATTTCATCTGGCTTGAGTTTAACATTATGAAATAAATGTGATTTAGAAATGTAAGATGGAATAAAAAAGAGTCCAGATGAGTGCTGACAATTATTTGAACTCTAGATTTTGCATCTGAGCATTTGATAGGGCATTGCTATTTAGAAATGGGCTAAAAAAACCAGTAGGACACAGGGGTCAAAGAGTGCCTTTCAAAGTAGTTAACAGTCAGATCGTCCCTCACAGTTACCAATGATTATGCCTTCTGTGTCATTCAACAATTTGAAATCTATTTTCAATCAAAAATCAAAATATAGATTTAGTTTTATTCTTAAATGTGTTTTACATATATTTGTACTGATTTTCAGTAGCAAAATATTCCCTTCATGCCTACTTTTTAGTTTTTTTATAATTATTTTCTGCATTTTATCTTAATTTTTCTTAGAAAAGAAAGGATCAGTGTAAAAATGTATAGAGATCTCAAGGACAATTGCTGGAGTTGCACCTCATAGCCCTTTTTCTCTGCCTCTTTCCTCTCCTTAGGGACAGTTTTGGAATTGTTCTTAGAATGAGATCAGCCCAGAAACATTTCTATTTCTCCCTTAATTCTATTTTCTTATTTGTAGAATGGACAAAGAACTCCTTTCAGCAGGAAGCAGTTGTCAAGACTCTGTGTCGTGCCTGATAAAGAATAGGTATATGGATCTGCAGTCATCCTGTATTTATTCTGCATTTATTCAGTATATCAAGGAAGTTCAAAGCCAAATAGCAATAAAGAGATTGAAGTTAGAGACTAAAGATAATGTAAAATAGTTAAAGACTATAATTGCTGATTAACATGTTACCTACTGCCATTGTATCCTGCAGTTATCATCAAAGAGAACAGAACCATGGAGTAAGGGATTTTTCAGAATTTGTGAAAGAAATTACACTACAGATACATGTGGGAGCTTACTGGGAAAATCAAGCTCTGGAAGGAAGATGTTGGAAGATTAGAAGAAATCATCACTAAGAAATCATGAAAGCACTGGTGCAGGCAAACACATTGGATCTTGTGAAGAAATCCAAGAAGCCAAGCACACTTGTCAGACGAAGTGGGACCACACACAGGCGTACACATACACACATATTCCAACAGCACACAAAGCAGAGAAAAAAGAATAATGAAGAAAGACAAGGCCCTCGGCAAGGAGTCAAATATGATGACCCATTTTTGCCATGATTTTATTTCAATTATTATTATTAAATAATTATTAAAGGTTAATTTTAAAGACTTCTGTTAATATTTCTCATGTATGTTGGTTTACAAAATAAAAGGCAATAGACTAGTAAAAAGGAAATTCACCTTGACATACATAGAAGATTTCTAGGTTCAATTTGCTTTACTTTACAGATGAGTAAATTGAGATCTAGCAAGTTTAAAAGATTTATCCAGTGTACAAACAATTATGTGACATTGTTTGACATAAGACAGAATTCTGTTAGTCAATTCCCACTCTAGTGTTTTTTCTGCTATTCTTTGTTCCCCTTTGAAGAGACAATTTCACTTAAACTTCTGGCCAGGACTCATACTCTTAAACACTGATCCTGTAACTGATCTTATTGACGTTTACCTTAGCAAATCTACTTTTCAAGCCTTAATTCTAAAAGGCTAGATGACCTCTTGCTTCCCTAGAGACTCTGTTGTAAGAAGTGGGTGACAAATATAATTTACTGTTTCTGTATAACACAAGAATATTCATCTTTATCCAATTTTACCAAGAAATTCTGAGAACCTGTTATATTCCATCTACTGAATTAGGTAATATGAAGAAGTGTAAAAAAGATCAGAACTGACCTCTCTGCTTTAGAATGACATAAATTTTAGGTAATTCTACTGATTCATACTGTTTTTCCATATCACATTCAGCTACCTTCACATCAGCTTTTTGATGATTGAAAATGCTTGGTAAAGTGGGTAGATTAAATATTCAGCTCAAATTTATTCTAGTAGACAAAAATAAAGGGTGTGAAAAGTGGTGAAATTAAGTATTTTTTTTTTCAAAGTTACAATAAAAGATAGAAAAAAATTACAGCAATTGCAGGCAGGTTTCCACATAAGAAAATTCTGTCTTTTAAAACTGGAACACACAATGAACCAAACTCTATCCTAAAATGTTACAATCTGAAATTAAACTCTGCTGGTACAGGAACAATTAAAATGGGAATACCTAGATTTCTGTACTGTCTAATACCTGCTTTGTTTTCCATTTTCATGAGATTTCTAAGATTACCTGAACAAATTATAACCATATGTAGTTGTGCCTGTTGATCCTTCACTATTACTCTGTTTATGACACACAAAGTAGAGTAGTAAATTACTGATGCTATTGGTTAATAATCACAGCAACACTTGGGAGCTTAATCAATCTTCAAACAATTTATTGTCTGTGCAGCTTATAGTCAACGCTGCAATGGATATTTTTTTCTTTTTATACATTTAAAATCACAGAAAAATTGCCTCTCTTTATTCTTCTGGTTGGTGAGCAATTCCTTCTGTGACTTTCTGGAAGGGATCAGTAAGAATAAATTATTTTCAGCCTTTTAATAAGCTACTGAAGATGGAATGTACTTTTCCTGGGGACAGTAGTCAACAATAGTTGTCTACAATCATGTTTCTTATGCCAAGAGAGGGTTGAGAACAATTAGACAAACAAAAATATAACTAATGAAAGTGATAGTGTCAATTTCTAGGGTGTGGTTATTGAAGAATGAGTGAGCTGAGAGGGAGAGGGTGATGAATGTTCGCTGAACATACAGAGGCAGTTCTCTTCCAGATTGACACATTTGTGCTCTGCTTGATTCTTTCTGCTTCCTGTTGCTGAAAGCTCTCCATAAACACCCATGCTTCCTTGCCTGTTCTGCACCTTCACTTCTACATATGCTTGTTTTCACATGACAACAAAATTAGCCTCCTCTCTTCTACCTGAAGGGATGACATTGACAAGTGCATGAATGTAACTTGAATACAGGCGATGCCAAAGGTTTGGCCGCATTATAGAACATGAAAACACAAGGGACAAATAGTGGAAGAGATACCCAGTATTCAGAGTTCCTGCTTTTTCCTCTATGATGGTGTTCCCTCAGCAATCTGAAGAAACAGGGCCTACTCTTCAAATCATTTTAGGTGGTTTTGTGAGGTCTGCTTTTGTTGACTTGTCTCATTTCTTTTTTTTTTTTTTTTTTTTTTTTTTGAGACAGAATCTCGCTCTGTCACCCAGGATGGAGTGCAGTGGCAAGATCTCAGCTGACTGCAACTTCCGCCTCCCGGGTTCTAGCGATTCTT
Organism: Piliocolobus tephrosceles; assembly: GCF_002776525.5. NCBI lineage: Eukaryota > Metazoa > Chordata > Mammalia > Primates > Cercopithecidae > Piliocolobus > Piliocolobus tephrosceles. The sequence continues at coordinate 51,385,659 of NC_045436.1, forward strand.
CCACCTCAACCTCCCAAGTAGCTGGGACTACAAGCACACACCACCATGCCTGGCTAATTTTTGTATTTTTAGTACACATGTGGTTTCACCATATTGGCCAGGCTGCTCTCGAACTCCTGACCTTCTGATCTGCCTGCCTAGGCCTCCCAAAGTGCTGGGATTACAGGCATGAGCCACCATGCCCCGCCAGATTTTTATGTTTTTATTTTTAATGTTATATCATAGAGGAAAAGAGAAACCAACTTTCATTTGCTCCAGGTCTGATACCTTTGTTGTTTTGCTTTGGAGAGCACCATTTCACTGAATTTAGAGAACTTACAAATTGTCAAGGAAGGGACTGAAATATGACAAAATGATAGAAAAAGAGACATGTGAAAATATGTTTATAGAAATTGAGTCTTTTGTCACAAAGAAATGAAAGAAGAGTAGGGACGATGGATTCATGGCAACAAAAATTCTAACCAATCTGCTGGCAATGCATGGAATGGAAACATGTATCAACTGAAAGTGCATGGGATGGAAGGACAAACTCTGACCTTATTATTATACCTTTAGTCGGTGAGGCAAAGGCAGTGATCGCTAGATCTCACCTGTCAAATTCACATTACATTTTGCAATCACAATTTTTTAAAATTATATTTTAATTGACAAATGGCAATTATGTATATTTGAAAAATACAATGTGATATTTTGATGTATATAAACATTTCAGGAAAATTAAGTCAAGTTAATTAACATATCCATCACTTTACCAACTATTTTTTTGTTTGTGGTAAAAAGATGAAAAATTTACTCTTCTAGCAATTTTGAAATATACAACATATTTTTATTAACTGTGGTCACCATAGAGTGCAATAGATCACTAAAACTTATTCCTCCAGTCTAACTGAAATTTTTTTACTTGTTGATCAACATCTACCCTATACCCATCCCTTCCCAACCTATGGTAACCACCTTTTTACCTTATTTCTCAAAGATTGACTTTCTTACACTCCAGTGTACGTGAGATGGTATAATATCTGTCATTATGTACCTGGTTTATTTTACTTCACAGAATGCTCTCCAATTTCATCTGTGTTGTTGTAAATGACAGAATTTCCTTTTATTTTGTATATGTATATATATCATATTTTCTTTATCCATTAATCTGTTGATGGACTCCTGGGTTGCTTCTATACCTTGGCTATTATGAATAATGAACATGCGAGTGCAGGTATCTCTTTGGCATAGCAATATCTATTCCTTTACATATACTAAGAAGGGGATACAATCACAATTTTTAAGGCTCCCCTTCAATGTCACTTCTTTTAGAAAGTACTACTTGTTTTTCTTGCTATTTAACCCTTCTGTCCCAAGCCTCCTTAGACATGTTTATCTTTTCTATTGCACATATAACATACCACCAGTTACAGTTGTTTTTATGTAAGTATATTGATTTAATGATGATTTTCCCAAGGATCCTAAACTCCTTGAAAACATTAATTACAGTCTCTTATATTTTTTTATTTTAAAAACCTATCACAATGCTTCATAGATAATTGGTACTCAATGAGTATTTTAAAAAATTAATCTGAAAGAAAGTTATTAGAGAAGTAGTTTGATTTTGAAACAAAGACTGGCAGAAAAGGTCGAATGTACACAGATCTCTGGAACATTAGAAAATGGGCAACCCAGGTGGTCAAATCTCGTCACATCAGCTGTGAGATTTGAGTCAGCTTCTTGCCTTTTCCACCATATTCTCAGCTCCTATAATTCTCATCCATTCTAAGCAGATACAGATACTTAATATTCAGCAATCAAAAAGCACTCAAACCAAATAATAGAAAAGAAAATGAGGGCATCAAGTGGTCCACTGTCATTCACCAACATAATTCATTGACTTTTCAATAGAATCTAGGGCACCACATGGGTATACTGAATTAGCTTATTTCCTGAATAACAAAACCAAAGTATAACTCTGTGCAACTATGGGAACAAAACAGTACCAAGAATATGTATACTGTTGGAAATTGGCCCACAAGGATAGGAAGAGTCCATTTGTTCAATATTCATTTAATTGTTATGACCAATTCTAATTTTTATAAGTAGCAATCATTAATCTAAATCTTCAGAAATTGCTCTTTAAATATTACCATAAGTACATGTAGTATTTTATTACCTTCCACAAAAAGAGAATCAGAAACAAAATGTTGACCACTTGAAATTTGCTTTAGACACTGTCAGTGCCTCTTTATGTCTGATATTCTTCACTTGCGGCCCTCACTTTTGTGTGTGTGTGTCCGCATGGCCACCATGCTTAATATGGCACCCCTTCTGCATAAAAAAATTTACTTATTAAGTCTAATTGAGCAGAGAAATGTCACGTACCTTTAAAAAGGATTTTGGAAAAAAAATAAAAGAAAAGAAAGCAGGATTCAATAAATACACGAGGAGGGAAAATTTATTGAGTGGGAGTGAGGAGCCTACGTAACAGTGCTGAAACTGGAGTCTGTAGATGTATATGTAGTCTAGTCATGGCATTCACTAACGACAGCAAGCAAGATTTTGAAATATTTGCTTAAGTTTAATGGCTGATATAGTATCTTGAATAATTGATTTCTTAAATAAGTTTTTAACCTGAGTCTTATTGTGTCCTGACTACATGAATAAATATGAGTCTCACAGTGGATAAATAGGCCTTGTATGTTCTAAATGAGTAGAATATTGACCTCTACTCTTTCCAGCAGTGTGGTAGAGCAGAGTGGTGGAGATGACTTATGAGGCACGTCTACCACATTAATTTAGGTGACATACTCTTTCTTTCACAAATAGCTTCAACATTTTCTGCCCACACAGCAAGTGCCTTTGCCATCTTTTGAATCAGCAATAACATTTGCTCACTGCCACATATTTAAATAACCAGTTCATAAAAAACATCATAAAGAGTTTGTTTACACATATTATACAAAAGAAAATGGAGTTTGTGTTTGTAAAACTTCACATTTAGTACAAGCCTTTCAACACTTGTTTTTAGTTAAAATATTAATTTTTGGAACATTCTCACTGGAAATGAAAATATATAAATAAAATATACAAATAAAAGCAAATATATATCTCTCTCTATATATAATATACATAAATAACTGCTAAGAGTATTAAAGCTGTGGAACCAGAAAATAAATATTATGATAAAATTTCATTACATTGACATTGACTTTGCTGTTCATCAGCTTCAAATTCTAAGTTCATTTTATTTTAGTAGAATAACTATGTATTTTTAAAGTATAGTCCTTGAAGAGAGTCTTTTGAGTGCTGAATGATCAACAATGTGTCATATTTATGGTTTATTTTCTTGATGCATTCCTGTAGCCTTGGAGAGCAAAGTTCTTAATGAATATGGCCACTCTGAATTTTTTACAATCTTCTGGCTCTGTAAATATGAGAAGGTATTTTGAAAGCCAAGAGTTCTCACCTTTATACTTTATGATAGAATTATAAAAGTGAGGCAGGTGGACAGGTAAGAGTTTTATTTACTTTACCATTTAGAGTAGAAAGTAAGAGATAAAAATGAACAAAAGACAGGAGATGTCAGCAAGATGGAGAGTCTTGGGCTTCAATCCCCCATCACAGAAAGTTCAGCAAACAACTATTCACAGATTAGAACATCCTTTTGAAAACCCCAACACTTAGAAACAAGCCTTTGACACCTATATGGTCCATAGAACTGAATGAAATCTGAATTAGAAGGATAAGAAGAATGGTCTCACTCTGCCTGTGCCGCCCTTTTTCCTCCCCAAGTTAGCACTATGCCAGAGGGAGAGGATTTCCCTGGGCTCACAGTTTTTACAGGGGGAAAAGAGAACTAGAGGTAGTCATCCAGCTTTCCCAGCATTCTGAGTTGTTTCCTACAAGTTCACTCTAGTCTCACAGGGAACACTAGGGAAAATGGCATGAACAGAATGCCTGGGGTCAGGTAGAAATAAAGAAAGGAGGAAGAAGTCATAGTAACCAGCACCTGGATATTAGTAATGTCTCTGTGCTGTTGTCAGCTATGGAGCCTGATCAGAGACATCAGTCAACCTTATAGTCCATCCACAAAGCTGAGTTGGTTGTCTTAAGATGCATGGTGGGAAGTTCAAGCTAGTTTGAGGTTCTAGACTATTATTCTCCTTGCCTGCCTCAGAGCCTACTCCAATGGTCCCACCCAATCAGGGAGATGCTTGCCTCCTCCTGTTTTAGAGAAGCAAAAGGACTAGACTGTCTTGATCCAGAATGTCAAGCAGCAGCTCCATGTAGACATAAAAACCACCCAGAGACCCTGCCTGCATAGACAAAAAGACTTCAGCCTCAGTGGATTTCAGAGAAGTGAAGGAGCTTGACCTTGGAAGTGAAGCATCAACTCCACTCTGCCGCAATTTCAGTCAATGACCTTACCCAGGCAGGGAGACTCCCATTTTCATGTATTTTAAAGAAACAGAGAGACTAGTTCTACTTGACCTAGGAAGTTAAGCAGAGGTCCATTTAACCAAAAAAAAAAAAAAAAAAAAAAAAAAAAATCTACACAATGACCTTTCCCAAGCAGGGAGATTCTTAACTCCATGGATTTAAGAAAAGCAAAGGAACTAGACGGGCTTGACCTGGGAGTGGTCAGCTACTCAGCTCATAGAAAAGCCCACCCCATGGTTCCACCCAGACAGGGAGGCAATCCTTAGTCACACATTTGTAAGGGGCATAGCCTCTGGTCCAATCTGTCCTGAGTAGCACTGACACCTAACCCTGAAGCCTATCCTACAGACCCACTCATAGATCCCGAATAACTGAATTACCTCTCCAGGGAATATATCTTGTAACTTGCCTGACCAAAAGCCACTGTAGTACCCAGCCAGTAGCTTTGCCTCATAGCAGAGCCCTGGGAGTGGTCTCACCGGATAGCAGCAGTCCCATCCAACATTAGAGTGAAGGCAGCATCCCAGTCAGCTAAAGAACTCAAAACAAGCTCTACCAGCCTGGGATTGTTACAGCTGGCCCTTCCAGAATCAGAGACTAGACTAAATCATGAAAGTCTATGCCTGCCAAAGAACACCTGAAAGGGCCAAAAGGGGAAGCTGTCTCTTCAAATGCACAGACAACAGCACAAGAATGCAAGAGTTATCAAGAATCATGTAATCATGACACTTTCAAAAGAAACTAATAAAGCTTCAATAATAGCTGGGTATGGTGGCTCACGCCTGTAATCCCAGCACTTGGGAGGCTGAGGCAGGCGGATCACTTGAGGTTGGGAGATTGAGACCAGCGTGGCCAGCATGGTGAAACCCTGTCTCTACTAAAAATACAAAAATTAGCCAGGTGTGGTGGTAGGAGCCTGTAGTCCTAGCTACTTGGGAGACTGAGGCAGGAGAATTGCTTGAATCTGAGAGGCAGAGGTTGCAGTGAGTCGAGATCGCACCACTGTACTCTTGCCTGGATGACAGAGCAAGACTCTACCTCTTAATAAATAAATAATGGACTGCAACAGAATGGAGATGTATGAAATGATTGGCAAAGAATTCAGAACAATGCTTATAAAGAAGTTCAGTGAACTATAAGAATATATGAAGAGAAAATTTAACGAAATTTAGAAGACAATTAATGAAAACAGCAACAAGATTGACAAAGAAATAGAGACAATAAAAAAGGACCAGATAGAAATTCTAGAGATGAAGAATTCAATGACTGAACAAAAAAAATTAACAGAAAACTTCAATAGCAGATTCAAACAAGCAGAAGAAAAAAATTCAGTGAGCTGAAAGACAGAACATCTGAAATTATTCATTTAGAAGAGAAAACAGACAAAAGAATGAAAAATAGTGGAGAAAGCCTACAGGAATTATGGGACAATCAAGAGACCAAACCTTTGCATAAGGAGAAGAAAGAGAAGAAAGGCCAGAAACCATATTTAAATAAATATAATGACTTTCCTAATATGGGGATAGATGCCAACACCTAGGTACAGGAAGCAGAGAGCTCCAATTAAATTCATCTCAAATTGAGTGTATTAAAACACATAATAATCAAACTATCAAAAATTAAACACATATAAAAACATATAAAAATTGTGGGAGCAGCAAGATGTAAGAGATACATCAAATATAAAAGTGCCAATATGACTATCAGTGGATCAGTGGATTTCTCTGCAGAAATCCTGAAGGTCAGGAGAGAATGGAATGATATAGTCAAAGTGTTGAAGGGGTGGGGGAAATTGCTAACCAAAAATGCTTTATCCAGTAAAACTATTTTTCCATATTGAGACAATAATAAAATGTTTCTTATACAAACACCCAAGCTTAGAGAATTCATCATCACTATACTTGCCTTATAGGAATTGCTAAAGGGAGTTCTTTAAACCGAAGCAAAAGGCTGCTAATTAATAACATGAAGCATAATAAATCACAAAACTCAATGGTATATGTAGAGCAGAGCCATATTCAAAATACTATAGTTCTGTAATGATGGTATGTAAAACTATTAATGAAAATTGTAGCTAAGATAGATTGCCAAGATATATACATTATAAAATGATGTAAATTTTGACATCAAAAACATAAAATATGTATGTGGAGGGTGGAGAGTGTAGAGTGCTTATAACTTTCTGTTGCCTTAACATCCATTTTTGAATGTCAGTTTAACTTTTTATTACCAGAAATAGGGCCCAGTCACCCTTGGCACAGTTTCCTATATTATACTCACCTAAATGGTTTCAGCCAGTGACCAGAGATAAAAACTTACAGGCATCTCTCCCATGTAGTAGGCTGGGCTCCCAGCTTTTCTGTCACTTATTTTAAATAGACCCCTCAGACATTTGCCTGTGAATTCTGAGTGTCTACCTTCCAGTCACTACATGACCTCCTGGAAATAATGACTGCTTGCTTTAAAACCACCAGTTACTGCTCCCCACAGGAAAACTGTTTGGATAATGGCCTGGACCCAATACAGGCATTGACACATGGGTCCCTTTTCTTTCTCTCTGCCAGAGTCCCCTGACCTCTATGTGGGTAAGGCTTCCTGACATGCCATATACCCTCCAGGGTCTGTGAGTACTAAAATCTCTTAAACTATTATATGGTGGTTGTGTCACTGAAGCCTCATCTGCAATCTGACCCCTGACTATGAAGCCACCCAAAGGAGATTCATGCAGGTGAATCCCTGGGTGATGTTCTTCTGTCTGGATATCTGGTAGCTGCGGAAAACAATAGCTATCAGCTAAGCTGATAGAGAAACTCAAAGAGTTTTATCCAAAACAGTTGATGTAGAAGGTATGATTATAGTCAAAGCTTGGATACAATTTCATTGTCTGCTCACTGAGAATGGGTGACTTATTTTCCGTATCAGATGGTCCAGTTGGTATCTGATGGCACTACTACTTGCTAGTATTCAATCAGGCTATTTCGCACTGCTGCCTACTTTTGCTCTCAGGTGTTGCCTTGGGGATTTGGTTGAAATTGTGGTGGCTGTAGACAGCTCTATGATCCATTAAGTTCTTCTGAAGCTGTCAGAGAGCAAGTCCCAGTATAAGCAGGGTGTGTTTCCCTTTGTGACATCATCAGCTTTTCTTGGGATCTCAAAGGACCCTATGCAGCAGGTCCCTATCTGAATGTGTGTTGCTCCCTGTGGCAGGTACACTGTTCCAGTGCCCTGGGCTCTCTGTAGTGGTCAGTAATGTATTGACTATAAATGGTGAAGTCCTAGTGTCTTGCTAGAGTGAGCTGGCCAGGGTGGTGGAGCTCTACAACCATTTCCCAGGTTATAGACAGGGGCCACGAGGTTCCAGGGAGGCATCAATGACCCCTCGGTAATAGTTGGAAAGTGTGATATGACACTGGGCTTCACTGTGTTGGTGAAGAAGAGCTGGGGTAAAAGGATAAAATTGCCTAACCGTAACGTGGGTCAGAGGTAACTTCACCTGAATCCTCAGGGTGCCTAGCAAGACTGAGTGCTGTGAAGGCAGGTGCCTCCTTTGTTACGCATTCCTTGCTGCTGTCAGTCCTTTTCCCTAAGGCCCTCAGAGCTTGATTTGGACACCCTGGAAATGGAAGTGGCTGCCTGTGTGACTGGTACACATGGAGGTTAACCTCAATTTTTTCTGGTTAAAAACCTGTAAGGTCAAAACACAGAAGGCTATTTGATACCACCAGGAGCTTGTCAGGTAAATATTCAAAGCAAGACGAGAAAGAAAAAACTTTAAGCCTCCTAGAAATACAAGCTGTTCTAAAGATCATCTCAGGGTACAGGGTTTTCCCAAGAGATAGGTTACTGCCTAGTGACCATGGCCCCTTTCCTGCTCTCTCTTTTTCTCTTATCAACCACAGATACTCAGATCCTCAGTTCCAAGTAGTGAAAAACCTTTAAAAAAAAAAAAAAACAAGAAGAAAAAACAGCAAAAAAGACACTACTGCTTTGGGTGGGCCACAAATCTATCACCACCACCACCAACAGCAACAATAAAATAACTTTACACTTTAAGTGCTGAGCAAACCCCAGGTCAAGCAAACAAAATGCTAACTCTAGATTGCTTATCAATTTATGGGCAAACCTTTAGTTAAAAGAGGAAAATAAAAGGTAATTAAATTAATTACCTTTATGTGTAGAATTTGAATACATATATATGCAAACACACAATATTTCAATATAAATATATAATAAATAAATTGTATATATATTTTTCATAATTTGAATTCATTGGAAAGTCAAACTTCGTATACTAAAAAATTTTTGTTAGTAACAAAAATGATTGGCTTTTGTGCCTCTACAGAAGAGATTTTAACTTAACTTTTAACATTTGCTAAAATGCACTAATTGACCAAAATGAATGGGTTTAATTAATACCAGGACTCAAATTATAGTTACCTTTGGGGGTCTCACTAAATTTAAATATTCTACTTCTATATTTTGTATAAAATACAAAAATGAGTATTCCTTAATTTAACTATGGCCATGCCTACATTTCCCATAATCATATACCCCACTGCTATAACATATTCTATGTTGGACTTAGATTCTCTGACACAGTAAGTAATAAATTTAAATTAAAGTAAGTTTTTGGCACTTACAAATCGGATTGAAAATATGGGACCCCATAAACCCCCCAGTTAATAGTTAATATGGCCTTATGTAAGTTGAAATGAGTTCCTTAAGGATTAAAACTAATTATATAAAACCTAATTATTAAAGGGATAATTCTCCCTACTGCTTTTCCATTTAGCAGCCAATCTTTCCCTGTTCCCAAATCTGAAAATAATATATGTATATGTACACATACAAAAGGTGCCATACTATAGACTACTACAACCTTAATACTGTGATCCTATTCATTAGAACCTCTATACTCAGTAACTAATATTATTAACATTGTTGATTCAACCCAATCAACCTCTGGTTCATAGTTTGTTCTTATAGATTTGGCTAACCTGTTCCATTCAGTTTCTATTTCTACATCCTTTCATAGCTGCAGTTTGCCTCTGCCTCTGAGGAAACACAATGCGCCTTTCTGGGTTACCCATGGGATACCTCCCAACAGCTTTGTCATCACATACAATATTTGCAAACAAGATCTTAATGGCATCCACTTTCTCCAGGAACACAGGTATGCCATTACATTAATATCCTCCTTCAAGGAGATTCATTGTGTACAACCATTAAGTTCAGTTAAGTCCAATATTTCTTAGTACTTCTGAGTTCTGGTGGCAACATATTCCTCATTTACAAATTTTACTTCTAGATTAAAATCAATAGGCACGCCTGTGAGTGCCCTCAAAAAACTCCTTCAGTGTAGAGTCTTTGAAAACCTTTTGGCCTCATGAAGTGGCTCATGCCTGTAACCCCAGAACTTTGGGAGGCCGAGGTGGGTGGATCATTTGAGGTCAGGAGTTTGAGACCAACCTGGTCAACATGGTGAAACCCCATCTCTACTGAAAATACAAAAATTAGCCAGGTGTGGTGGCACATACCTATAGTCCCAGCTACTTGGGAGGCTGAGGCAGGAGAATCACTTGAACCTGGGAGACAGAGGCTGCAATAAGCCAAGATCACGCTACTGCACCCTAGCCTGGGAGACAGAGCGAAATTCCGTCTCAAAAAAGAAAAAGAAAAAAAATGAAAACCTGTTGTAATGCCTCCAGGAGTCTCTGGACAACTGATAACTGCCATTGGTTGCCCCAGGGATTCTTATGCAAGATATCGCCTCTCTTAGCTTTATGCTATACACTATTAAAACAACAAATGCCTGGCTACCAACAGGGATCTCTTGAAAATAGAGACTTTCACAAACCCTAAATCTGTGAATCTCCATACTCAACTGCTCATTATGCTTTAAGTAACAGGAATGACACCCTACAAACTTGGCATAGCTACCAAGGTCTCTCTAAGAGGAGCCAAACCTGGGCCTTCTGGTGTATGCTACTGGAAGGAAGGGTGGCTTCCCTGGTCCTCAGTCCCTTCAAAGATGCCAGGGTGCTGGAGGAGGTCATCCTTACCCTATACCCCTTCTCTACCTGGGAAGCCCATTGGGAATAACTGAGTAAATGATAATGAGAGTTGGCAAACTATGTGGACAGCACTGCTAACCATCATACATTATGGTACTTAGAGGAATGTTGCTTCTTTCCATCCCTTAGCCACAATGTCCCTGTGTTAGGCTATTTTTTTGCATCGCTATAAAGACTGGGTAATTTATAAAGAAAAGAGATTTTGTTTTGGCCTATAGTTCTGCAGGCTATACACAAAGCATAGTATTAGCACCTGCTTCTCCTGAAGCTCAGGAAGCTTACACTCATGGGAGAAAGCAATGGGGAACAAGCATGTCACATGGGAAGAGAGAGAAGGGGGAGGTCCCAGACTCTTTTAAAGAACCAGATCTTGCATGAGCTCACTGAAGGAGAACTCAGTTATCATCAAGGGGATGATGCTAAGCTACTCATGAGGGATCCACCCCCATGATCCAGCCACCTTCCACCAGATTACACCTCCAACACTGGAAACCACAGTTCAACATGAGATTTTGAGGGGACATGCATTCAAACCATGTCATTATGTCCCTGGCGCCCCCAAATCTCATGTCCTTCTCACACTGCAAAATACAATCATCCCTTTTCAATAGTCTCCCAAGGCCTTACTTATTCCAACATTAACTCAATCAAAAGTCCAAAATCTTATCTAAAACTCAAGGCCAAACTCTTTCCACCTCTGAGCCTATGAAATCAAAAACAAGTTATTTACTTCCCAAATGCAATGGTGGTACAGGTGTTGGTTATACATATCTATTTTGAAAGGGAAAAATCAGCCAAAAAATAAAAAATGGGTGGCAGTAGGCTCCAAGTAAGTCCAAAACCCAGCAGGGCAGTCATTGAATCTTACAGTTTCAAAATAATCTCCTTGGACTCCATGTTCCACATCCAGGGCACACTGGTACAAAGGGTGGGCTCCCAAGTCCTTGGGCAACTCTGTATTGCAGGGTGCAGCCTCTGTGGCTGCTCTCACACGTTGGAATCAATGACCTATAGTTTTTCAAGGCTCAGGATGCAAGCTGCAAGTGGCTCTATTATTCTGGAGTCTACAGGATGGCAGCCCTCTTCCCACAGCTCCACTAAGCAGTGGCCTGGTGGGGACTCTGTGTGGGGGCTCCAACCTCACATTTCCCTCTGGGAATTGCCACAGTAGGGGTTCTTTTTGGAGACTCTGCCCTGCAGCATGCTTCTTCCTGGGCACCCAGGCACTCCAAAACATCATCTGAAACCTAGAGGGAAGTTGCCACACCTCCTTCACACTTGCATTCTGAGCACTTAATACCATGTGGAAATAGCCAAGGCTTATGGCTTGCATCCTCTGGAGCTTTATTCTGCACTACACTTGGGCTCCCTTGAGCCAAGGCTGGAGCTGGAGTGGCCAGGATGAGGCAAGCTGTGTCCTGGGGCTAAGCAGGGCAGCAGTGCTCTGGGCCTAACCCCTGAAACCACTATCCTCCTAGGTATGTGAATCTGTGATGGGAGAGGCTGTCCTGAAGACTTCTGAAATGCCTTTGAGGCCTTTTTACCATTATCTTGAATATTACCACTTGGCTCCTTTTTAGTCAAGGTAATCTCTCTAACCTGTGGTTGCTCCACAGCCTGCTTGTATTCTTTTGTTATCACAAGACCAGGCTGCACATTTTTCAAACTCTTACACTCTGCTTCCCTTTTAAAATTGTTTCATCTGTAAGTCATTTCTTTATTACTATATCTGATTGTAGGCTGTTAGAAACAGCTAAGCCACATCGTAAACACTTTACTGCTTAGACATTTCTTCCACCAGATATGCTAGGTTATCATTCTTAAGTTCAGCCTTCCAGAGATCCCTAGGATGTGAACACGATGTAGCTAAGTCCTTTGCTAGGGCATAGCATGGGTGGCCTTTACTCCAGTTCCCAATAAATTCCTCATTTCCATCTGAGACCTTGTCAGCCTGGTCTTCACTGTCCGTATTTCTATTAGCATTTTGGTCACAACCATTTAACCAATCTCTATGAAGTTCCACATTTTCTTTTGTCTTTCTGTCTTCTTCTGAGCCCTCCAAACTCTTCCAACCTCTGCCTCTTACCCAGTTCCAAAGCCACTTAACACATCTTTTGTTGTCTTTATAGTAACATCCCACTCCTGTTACCAATTTTCTGTGTTAAGCTATTTTTACATTGCTATAAAGGAATACCTGATACTGGGTAATTTATAAAGAAAAGAGGTTTTATTTTAGTTCACTGTTTTGGAGGCTGTACATTAAGCATGATGCTAGCATCTACTTCTGGTGAGGCATCAGAAAGCTTACAATAATGGCAGAAGTGATGGGGAGCCAAAATGTCACATGATGAGAGCAGGAGCAAGAGAGACAAGTGGGAGATCCCAAACTCTATTAAACAACCAGATTTCATGTGGACTAACTGAGGGGAAAACTCGGTCATTACCAAAGGGATTATGCTAAGCCATTCATGACGGATCTGTTCCCATGATCCAATCATCTTCCACCAGGCCCCACCTCCAACATTGGGAATCACATTTCAACATGAGATTTTGAGGGGGCAAACATTCAAACCATATCAGTGCCTAATAAATGATGGAGACCAAGAAACAATGCACTTAGCCAAACTTCAGGCCATTGTGTTTGCACTAGATGCCCTGGTCAACAAATGGTTTCATCTTTACATTTGTTATAAGCTATTAGGCCATTGCTTAAAAATTGTCCCCTTTAAGGCAAAAAAAAAAAAAAAAAAAAAAAAAAAAACAGAAAAAAACAAACCTCTGGGAATTTCTTAATTTATAGACACCCAAAGACTAAATCAAAATTACAAATCTCCATATGTTCTGAGGCCACGGTCTAAGGCTTTGCTAGGATATTTTTTACTCCCTTCAAAGTTGCAAATATTACTACTACTAAGAAAAGGCATAAATTTCACTTATTAAAATATATCTTGCTAGGTTCTTGAAAAAGACATTCAATAGAACTTTCACATCCTTGATAGCTCCCAAATAACTGCTTTAATTGAGACAAACAATCATACCCTCAAAAAACTTCTTTTCTTTTCAAATTCCAACACAACAAATAAACTGAGGTTCTCCAGTCTATCCCAGGCCTTAACTACCTTTATATACATTTTTGATCTTGCCCCTATCCCACTAACACTGGAAACCAGATGGAGGACTCATATTCTTCTAGGATTCATTACAATAGATTATCCCACAGACAAGATATCTATTCATATAACCAGGGACCCATTTAAACTTAAACTTTCACCCTGAACAAAACCTTGTCAGGGGTAGCTGCACATTATTCTATTGATTATTGGTCTTATTACTACTACTGGTTTGGGTACTTTTATTGGTTTACAACCAGACATCCAAATCCTTCAGGAAATGATTGTTTCAACCAATTATGCTAAATACTGTGTCCTACATTAATACAAATGGGTACCCACTTGAAAAGAATACCCAGTTCAACATTCCAGATGACATTGACCCGGCCCAAAATCTCTCCACTGAGATGACATTACCTCAGATGACATCATCTTAACCCAAGACCTTGATGTTGTAGATGACTTCACCCTTTACACTAACCTCCACTAAGGGATGCTCACAGACTGCCTTTCCTAAGGCAGAAAATGGACCCAGCATATTTTTACCTATCCTTCTAAATTCACTGTCTGCTTATCCCCTGATCCTGGTATACTTCTTCTCTGGTCAGATATATACCCTCACACTTCTATACCTAAAGGGAATTCTGGTACAGGTTACTAAATTTAATGGAGATTATTGCTTTCCCCAAGAGGCACCAATTCTATGTCATTAAACCTTTAAGTCCCTGGGGAGAGGATTTACCCACTCTCTGATGTCTTTTTCTACCACCTACCTCCAGCTTTCCACCCCAATCTCTTGCTCTGTGTCTCCACACAAAACCACTACAACTACTCTTTTCCCTCACAGTCAATAGATATCCACCACTCAACCCCAATTACCTTACTTTTGAGTTTGATTCTAAGACGTCATGAGATAAATTGCACCGAATGTTAATAATTTTACATTGCTTCAGTATTCCTTTTAAAATATAAATTTATTAATACTAGAAGCAGGGTTCAGGCCACCTTGACCCAGTTTTCAATACTGCATCTCACTTGAATGGCTCTAGCCAATGACAAGATATAAAAACATAGAGGCATCTCTCCCATCTAGTAGGCCAGGCTCACCGCTTTTCTCCCACTTCCTTTAAATGGACCATTTAGACATTTGCTAAGGAACTTAAAGTGATCACCTCTCATTTACAATGTGACCTCCTGAAATTAGTGCCTATTTGTTTTAAACCTACTGATTAAAGCTCTCCACAGGAAATTTGGATAATTCTGTGGGTCCAATAAAGGGATTGACCCAAAGGTCCTTTCTCTCTCTCTCTTCTTGCAGTCCTTGACCCGTGTATGTTTGCAAAGAGAGGGCATGCTAGGTACCCCCCAGGATATGTGAGTATGAAAAACCTTTAAGCTATTGTGTTCTGACTGTGTCATTAAACTGCACCTGCAATCCAATCCCTAACAGTGAGACCACCTAGAGGAGACTTGTGCGGGTGGATCCCCTGCTGGTGCTCTTCTGTATGGGCCCCTGGTGGCTGCTGAAAGCAGTAGTCACCAATGAGTTATTAAAGAAATTCAACGAGTTTAAATGAAAACAGGGAGTAAAATGTACTGTTGCTGTATCAAAGTTAGTTAAGCCATCAAAGTTAAGTTGTTATCAGCTTGAAATAGAGTGTCATAAATATGAGATGTTCCATGTAAGCCTCATGGTAACTACAAAGCAAAAATCTTCAATAGAAGCACAAAAGAAAACTAGAAAATATTCAAAGCATACTACTATTGAAAATCATCAAGTCACAAAGAAAGAAAGAGAGGAAGAAGAAACAACTTCTTAATGAAACAACCAGAAAACAAGAAAATGGCAGTAATAAGTTCTTACCTATCAATAATTATCTTAAATGTAAATAAGTTAAATTGTCCAATAAAAAGAAAGAGGGACTGAATGAATAAGAAACAGCACCCACTTATGTGCTGACTACAAGAGACTCACCTAAATTTTAAGGACACACATATAGTAAAAATGAAGGGATGGAAAGAGATATCCCATGTAAATAGAAACCACAAGACAGCAAGCGTAGCAACCAAATAAAACAGACTTTATGTCAACAACCATCAAGAGAAGGGCATTACATAATGATAAATAAGCCAAATCCTTAAGAGAATATAACAATTGTAAAATACATTCACTCAACATTAGCACACATAAATATATAAAATAAATAGTAAAATATCTGAAGAAAGAGACAGATTGCAATACAGTAACAGAAGGAGACTTCAATACCTCACTTTCAACAATGAAAAGACCATCTGAACAGAAAAATGATAACTAAATATTAGACTTGAGCAGCACTTTAAATTAAATGGATGTAATAGACCTATATGAAACAGTCCATGCAATAACAACAGAATAGATATTATTCTCAAGGACAAATAAAACATTTTCCAGAATAGAACACATGTGAGGGCACAAAAACAGCCTCAACAAATTCAAGAAGACTGAAATTATATCAAGTATCTTTTTTCCCACAATAGTCTAAAACTAAAAATCAGTAAGAGGAATTTTGGAAAAACTACAAATACATGGAAGTTAAACAAAATACTCCAAAACAATCAATGGGTCAACAAAGAAATTAAAATAAAAATTTTAAATATCTTGAGATAAACAAAAATGGAAACAAAACAAACCAAGTTTATGGGATACAGAGAAAGAAGGTATAAGAGGAAAGTTTATAGCAATAAATATCTAGACAAAAACAAAACAAACTAAAGCAAAACAGACATATCAACCAGCAGACTGGTTGAAGAGAGCCCAGAAATAAACAAATGCATGCATGCACAGTTGATTGATTTTCAACAAAGCTGTCAACAATACACAGTGGAAAAAGGATAGTCTCTTCAATATATGGTGGTGAAAAAACTAAATATCCACATGAAGAACAATACTAGGCCCTCATCTCACACCATAAATGAACTAAAAATGGATTAAAAACTTAAACTGAAGACCAGAAACTGTAAAACTACTAGACAAAATACAGGGGGAAAACTATACATTTGTCTTAGCAATGATTTTTGGATTTGACACCAAAATAACATGCAAAAGCAAAATAGACAAATGGAGTTATATTAAACTAAGAAGCTTCTGCATAGCAAAGGAAACAATTAACAATGTAGAGAAACAACATATGGATTGGAAGAAAATATTTGCAAACCATACATCTGATGAAAGGTCAACATTCAAAATACGTAAGGAGATCAAACAACTCAATAGCAAGAAGACAAAAAGCCCAATTTAAAAATGGGCAGGGGACCTAAATAAGCACTTCTTAAAGGAAGACATACAAATGGCCAGCAGATATATGGAAAAAATACTCAATATCACCAATAATCAAGGAAGTGCAAATTAAAATCAGAATGAAATATCATCTCACATCTGTCAGAATGGCTATTATCAAAAAGATGAACAATAACAAGCGTTAGTAAGAATGTGGAGAAAAGGAAACCCTGGTACACTGTTGTTGGGAATATAAACTGGTATGAAAAACTATATGGAAATTCCTTAAAAAAACTAAAAATAGAATTATATGAGGCAAAAATCGTATTTCTAGGTATTTGCCCAAAGATCTGAAATAAGTTTGTTGAGGAGGTGTGTGCACTCCCACGTTCACTGCAGCAGCCAAGTCATAGAATCATTCTAACTGTCCATCAACAGATAAATGGATAAGGAAATGTGGTTTATATACACAATGGAATACTCTTCAGCCTTATGAAAGAAGGAAGTTTTGTTATTTGCATGTATGCAATTGGAGAACATTATGCTAGTTGAAATATGACAGGCCCAGAAAGACAAATACTGCGTGTTCTCAACTATATATGGTATCTTGAAAGAATTGAACACATAGAAGTAGAGAGTAGAAAGTGATTATGGAGGTTAAAGGATGGGAGAATGGGGAAATGATGAGCAATATGGGTTTGTTTTTATATTTATTGCACAGTGTGATGGATATATTAATAGTTGATAATGGAGCATTCTGAGAATAAATGTCAAATGTTGTCATTACCAAAAAATGTTAAGTATTTGAGGAAATGGATGAGTTAACTTGTTTGGTTTAATTATTCCACATTGTATTCATGACTCATAACATCATATTGTACTCCACAATTTTCTACAATTATAAATTGTAAATTTACAATTCTACATAATGAGAAAAATGAATAAATGCCTTGTCTTAGTGTTAGGAACAAATTAGGAGATTTGTCTTAGTGTTAGGAGTAAATTAGACCGATTTCTCCTAAAACCTCCAGCTAGTTTTGAAATCACTGTATTTTCAAAAAAATGCACCTATAATAGTCATTTCCTTTTCATTTAATAATATTATACTATACTTCTATGTAACATTTTGACTTTAGGATACTGGAGTATAAATAAGATTAGATAACTTTAATTTTACGTGTTATTATTTATACTCTGCATTATTAAAAATACATAAAGGGCCTAACTTATAAGATTGAGGTACCAATTTTTTTAAGCAATAAATTAAAGGAAAATACATAGGAAAACTGAGATAAATCCAGTGGTAATATTTAAACATAAAATGCATTACGTAATATCCAATATACTTGGCTGAAAATTTGACCTCAATTTTCCTAATACAGAAAACATTTAAGAAGGATTTTATTCCTTATACTGTAAGATTTTTCCTATGCATCTTACTTTAAGTTTATAAGAAATATATATTTCCAACATGGTATATTTAACAGAAGAACAAAATAGTGAGAAAAGATTGTGAAATCAAGTATGAAAGCAAACTAAATTTTCATCAAAGCCTAAGCTAAATTATTTTTGGTGTCCAACTTTTAGGTGGTATGATATGTCTCCTGGTTGTATGAAGAACAAATGAAGACAATATTAAACTGGACATTTGTATATTTTTGGGGTAATATTTATTCAGCATCATTCATATGCCTTGAGATTACAGTAAATACTATTACGACAAATTTTTCAGACTGATTGACTAGGTTCATGAGGAATTATAAGTAAATATTCAATATAAGCTGAATATATCTAGTTATCTCTATAAAACATATTGGAATGCCAGTGATACTGGCCAATTGGAAGAACATCCAAAGGTATATTTGGATACTGATGCCCCTTTCTTTTTCCATAAGTCATGCAAATATTCTCTGTGTTCTCAGATGTTAGTTAAAACAATGTTAACAATATTTATTGAGTAACAGTTAAGTGTCACAGTATGTAATTGCTACAGTTGATATTAAGAAAGAGTAAATCCATAACTTAAGGTGCATATAATATAGTAAAGGTATAAGACAAATAAACTTAATGTAATATATGATCTAGTAAGGAAAACTATCAAGAAGTATCAACAATGTCTGATAGAGTGCAGGTGAGGGAAGGATGGCTTCTTTTGAGGGACAGAAAAAAAGGTTTCATGGAAGAGGTGATATTTGAAATGGGTCTGGAAGAATTGATATGATTTGAATCAGAGGATAAAGGTGTTCCATGCAGAAAGAATGCCATCATTCTAAGAACGCAGGTGGCATTCACTTCTGTTCACATCCTTAACTCTCTGCCCCCAGACCCCAAAGAAGCAGTCAAAATAGGAAAAGTCATTTCATTTCTACCCTTATTTACAGAGCTTTACCCTGCATTTCACGCTCTCCAGTTTGAAGCATGTGTCCTGTCCTCTCTTGGTGTGCCTGGCTTCATTAAGGAATCCTCATTTTTGTATCACTCATTAAATTGACAACTTACTTGGATGGCCTGCATGACTTTTCTCATCAGCAACTTTGAGAGTTGCTCTGACTCAAATCACTTCCTAGTGCCCCAGCAGATGCCTGTTGATAAGATTACAAGAGATACCTCTTCTCTCTTCCTCTCCCTCCTTTCTCCCTGAACCAGGCATATAACATCCCACACTCCAGACTAGTTGACTCCAGGGCCCTGATTTTCTACCTGTCTGGGGTCAGGATAAGATAATAGGAAAGCACCATATAACACAGGAACTGTGAGTAATCTAGTTTACTAGGAACAGGAGATACACTCAGGAGATTGGTAAATTGTAGGCTGGAAAGATAATCGAGGCTCATATTGTAGAAGTTGTTGAGTGACAAGCTGAGAAAATTGTATTTGATTTGATAAGAAATGAGAATCCAGTGGAGGATTTTGAGCAGAGCTTACTGTTTGCATTTAGCTCTCTCTCTCTAGGTACTGGGTGTGTGTATGAGTGTGTGTGTTCTCCATGATATATTCTTATAGGACAACGAATAGGGTCTGTTAGACTTTTCTTTGTATAGTGCCACTCACAACTGTGTGCATATACGAAAGGCTTTGTGGAGATAAGGATGATGAGGAAATTTGGGAAAGTTTATTAGACCACAGTGCTTTGCAAAATGTCACATTCATAAAGGCTCAAGCATTCTTGAGAGGGAAACATAAAGATTATCAAAGAGAAAGAAGGCAATGCCAGTGAAAATGGAATATGTATTTACCCTGTGGAAGTCTTTAGTTTTAACTGGCAGAGACTAGATGGAAACTGAAACAAATCTCAGAGTTTCATGCTCTGCTGACAGCAGAGATGTGGTTCAGTTAGCTTCTTGCCGAGTGTTTAAAGGATGCTGAAACTCTTCCAGTTTACAGTACATTTGGCAGCTCCCTGTTGGATAATCTTTTTTATGTGTATTCTGTTTAGAAGTGAATTCTACACCAGTTATTTTAAGTAGTATTTTAAAAATCTGTTGCAGTGTTAATTATAGCAAGGACAGCAGCAACACAATAATAGGCTGATGGGAATGTTTTATTTAATGAACCAAGGAAATATCCACCAGGGCTGTATAGAAATGGCAGTGGACTGAAAATAATCAAATATGAATGGGTTTAGGTAGCCAATGGCTCTGACAGCTTATGAAGCTGAACACCAGATTTTTTTTTCCTGCTGTAGTTTATGTGAGAGTCACTGAAGAAAAAAACCCTTGGCATGGTTATATTTTCTTGTGGAATGTAACTAATTTCACAGTGGAATAATTTTGACAAGAGTTCTTAGTTTCCTTCCATATGTTTTATTTCATTTTTTTTAAAAAAGAGGTCTTTGCCCTGGCACATTTGAGTGCTATTGAGCACCATAGAAAAACTGTTAATTTTTTGTGCAAAAAAAAAAAAAAGAAGAGGTGAGTCACAGTAAATTGCTCTTACACAATTGCATGCTAGCATGAAGACCTCAAAACCAAACAAAGCAAGAGGCCATGTTGACTCCGCATCAAGCTC
Organism: Piliocolobus tephrosceles; assembly: GCF_002776525.5. Lineage (NCBI taxonomy): Eukaryota > Metazoa > Chordata > Mammalia > Primates > Cercopithecidae > Piliocolobus > Piliocolobus tephrosceles. Next base: position 51,406,532 of record NC_045436.1, read on the forward strand.
TGAAGCAAAGAGAAAATTATAGATGAACATTTAATATTAAGTTCTACACCTTCCCTCTGCCCCTGCAGACCAGGTGTATAACAGCCTTTGTTTTAAAGACAGGTGGAGGAGTTACTGTGTTTTCATTCAAATGCATAAACATTTGAAAAGCAATAGCATGAGAATAAGTGGCTGAAGTTATAGAAAATAAAATAATTTTTACCCTTTTCCTGTAAAAAGATATCCTAAAACTTGTATGTACAATATGTAAGGAGGAAAATAGAGAATACCTAGCAGTAGTACTGATTGATGTTGGATTTTTTGAAGAAGTCGTCTTTCATTTCCTTGAATTTTCCATTGATTTACTTCAAAGTATCATTTCTAAATAGCTTTCTGGGACTAGGGATCTTGGCATGAAATCTTCAATATGTTCTAGGATGCTTTATTCTGGTACTTATTTATCTTATAGATTAAAAAGAAACTTAAAGCCTTAAATGGTTGGTTATGTGAGCTTGCCTCTTCCACCTCCACCCCATACATATGAACACACACACATAGGCACGCACACACACACAAACACAATCTTTTCCTGCTGATACTTTTAAATTATGCTCCAAATAAAAACCAATTGTCAGGCCTCTGAACCCAACCAAGCCTGCACGTATACATCCAGATGGCCTGAAGCAACTGAAGAATCACAAAAGCAGTGAAAATAGGCAATTCCTGCCTTAACTGATGACATTCCACCATTGTGATTTGTTCCTGCTCCACTCTAACTGATCAATTGACGTTGTGACATTCCTTCTCCTGGCCAGTCTCAGAAGCTCCCCACCAAGCACCTTGTGACCGCCCCCCCGCCCCCGCCCACAAGTGAACAAACTTCTTTAACTGTAGTTTTCTACTACCTACCCAAATCCTATGAAACTGCCCCACCCCCTATCGCCTTTTGCTGACTCCTTTTTCAGACTCAGTCTGCCTGCACCCAGGTGCTTAAAAAGCTTTATTACCCACACAAAGCCTGTCTGGTGGTGTCTTCACCCAGATGTGCATTAACACCAATCTACTGAATAATTTCTACTGGTTGTAAAGGTAGAAAATAATTTTTTTTCCACTTTTTCTGAGTTCTTAACTAGTCCCTCCAGTAACAAAAGATAGATTAAGAGGAGAAAATTAAATAGAAGTTTATTAACATTTATTCCTTAGATATACATTCATTCTAGATATTCAGAGAAATCAGTCAATCTCAAAGATGTGGGCTTAGTTCAGGTTTAAATATCATCCTCTGCTGAAAAAAATAAAAAAGAGAGTTGGAGGATCTCTTACCTATAAAATTGATAAAGATATGTAAGTTTGATACACTGTCTTATCAAGAATGTGGGAGAAATATGCACTTCACATATTGCTTGGGAAAGTATAAATTGGTACAACACATATGGAAGATAACTGAATATATTTATCATAATTTTATACGCTGATGGAAAAATTTCAATTTATTCTGTGAGTATACTAGCATGTTTTTGCAAAATAACATATGTGTTACAGGAAAGGAGTCCCAGTCCAGACCCCAAGAGCAGGTTCTTAGATCTCACGCAAGAAAGAATTCAGGGTGAATTCACAGTACAAAGCAAAAGCAAGTTTATTAAGGAAGTAAAGTAGACTGGGCACGGTGGCTCACGGCTGTAATCCCAACACTTTGGGAGGCCAAGGCAACAGATACTTGAAGTCAGAAGTTCGAAACTAGCCTGGCCAGTATGGAAAACCCATCTCTACTAAAAATACAAAAATTAGCCGGGCATGGTGGTGTGCACCTGTAATCCCAGCTACTCCGGAAGCTGAGGCAGGAGAATTGCTTGAACAAGTAGGCGAAGGTTACAGTGCACTGAGATCGTGCCACTGCACTCTAGTCTGGGCAACAGAGCCAGACTCTGTTTCAAAAAAAAAAAAAAAAAAAAAAAAAAAATTAAGTTAAATAAATGAAAGTAAAGTGGTGAAAGGACAGCTACTCCATAGACAGAATAGGATGTTCCTGAAAGTAAGAGGAGGAACGTGTCCACCTTAGGTACAATGCTTATACATAGATCTTGGGAAGATGTGCTCTGCTACAAGAGTTTGTGATAAAGGATTAAATTTATTAATTACTATATTTTGTAATAACTGATATTATTATCTTTAAAGCAAAATTAAGAGTGCCTTTGTTCTCCAAATAGTGGAATATATGGACACTCCCAAGTCTGGGTCTGTTTCATAAACATTATTAATTTGTTCCCTTAACCATAAACCTCTAGAGGCTAAGGATGCCTCATTTTCTGGAAATGCAGCCCAGCAAGTACCAGACTCATTTTCCTAGCCCTCACTCAAAATGGAGTCGCTGTGGTTCAAACGCCTCTGATATATGTACAAGACTATTAATTCCATCATTGCTCATAATAACAAAAGTTAAAAATCATTTAGAGTTTCATAAATAGGAGAGTGATTAAATATACTATGCTATAACCCTGACATAAAATACTATGCAGCTATATGGGAAAGATGCTATACTCTCTGTTCTAATATGACAACACCTTTCTCTAAAACACAATCATTTAGTGGAAAAAAGCAATGTGCAGAATGCACTGCATGGCACCCTGCCATTTGTGTAAAACCAGAGCAAACTTGTCTTTGCTAATTTATGCATAAATATTTTTGGAAAACACAAAAGTCAGTCAATGAGAAGTGATAGGGAACAGCATGAAACAATAGTGCAAAGGAGACTTTTCACTACCTGCCTCTATATATGTTTGGATTTTGGACTATGTGAATGCAATAGCTTTTGCAATTTGCCTGATAGGATTTTTTTCTGCCAACTGCACACACAAAATCAATTCACTGAGACCACAGCGTTGCACTAAAGAAAGAGTTTCATTGATGCAAGGGCAGCTATGCTGAAGATGGAGTTATTACTCAAACCAATCTCCCCAAAGGCTTGGAGGTTAGGGTGTTTCAAGTATAGTTTGGTGGGCATGGGGCTAGGGAATGGGTGCTACTGATTGATTGGGGATGAAATCACAGGGGTGTGGAAAATGGTTTTCTTGTGCTGAGTCAGCTTTTGGGTGGGAGCCACACCACTGGTTGAGTCAAGAATCACAGATCTGGGTAAAATCAGCCAGTCATCAGAAATGCAAAAATCTGAGAAAACATCTCAAAAGACCAATCTTAGGTTCTACAACAGTGGTGTTATCTACAGGAGTAATTGGTGAAATTACAAATTTTGTGACCTCCTGAACAACGGCTGGTTATATTTGAGCAGAATTAGGCTCCCTTCATAATCCTAGCCTTAACGCCTTTCATTAGTTTTACAAAGGCTGTTTAGTTTTGGGGAAGGACCATTATCATCCTTGCTTTAAGGTTAAACTATAAAATAAATTATTCCTAAAATTAGCTTGGCCTGTGCCCAGGAATGACCAAGTACAGCTTGGAGATTAGAAGCAAGATGGAGTCAACTATGTCAGATTTCTCTCACTGTCACAATTTTTCAAAGGTGGCTTCGTTATTTGAAAAAATGAAATTTTTTTTCTTTAAAAGAAAAAGAGGAGGGAATAAATACTTCCAATCTTGGAGGTCAGGAAAGCTTTCAGAAAGGAAGTGGTAGTTGAGCTGAATTTTGGAAGATGAGTAGTTTAAGCAAAAAGGAAAGAGAAATGAATGGTATGAGCAAATACTCAGAAATATGAAAATATGTGGAGGGTCAGCAAAACCATAAAATGACACTTGGAAGGAAGCTTTAAAGAGTGAAAAAGGGAGCAGTGATATATAAAACAAAGGAAGTGGAAAGCTTCAGGAAGGAGGGCATGATCATTAGCATCAAAAGCTGCCAGGAGGTCACCTAAGGCTGCAGCACTCCTGCCGTTTATCTGCAGCTTATCTGCAGTTGGTCTCCACTTTTCTGCTCTTGACTTTTTGCCATTTGACACTGTGGTTAAAGGTGTTGGTTTTATTTCTAGTTTTGCTAACCAGTGATTTGCAGATTCTTTGCTATCCATGTGTTTCTTTGTTAGACACTTGGATAATAAAAAGGTAACAGATGTAACAGATGACTTTAAAAATTTTTAAATCTATTTTGTGAGAAAAATTGCATCAGCTAAAGAGTTTGTGGACAATTAGAATACAGTATACCTAAAAATGCAACATAGTACAAATAAATTTATGACTTTCATAGCACTTAGTTTATTAAGATACATTATAGGTCTTATTGAGTGGTAATCAAATGAGGTAACACATGTAATAATAAACCTTCATGGAGTATGGTATGAATAGAAGGAATGCTGATGAAGACAATAATGACAATGTAAACATGATAATCTTGTAATGAAGGGAACATTTCACCCTAGTTCTGTTTTCCTTTGTGCTTAAGCCTGTTCCTCCCCCTGCTTTTTCTTCAGAACGTTCCGTAACTGTGTGGTTAAATGGATAAAATTGGCCAAAATTCCAAAAAAAAAGGTTCATGAATGTATGTTGAGAAAATGAGCAAGACATTCAGGAAATAAGAGGAGACTGGATGATGTTAACAGAAGGAATAGTGTGAGCAGAACTCTAGTCTCCTGAAAGGGAGTGGCTTGTTCTAGCCCTAGGGAAAGGAAAGAGTCTGCAGTTCTGACCTGATCATAAACTAGGGGTGTGATAGTGGCCTGATCATTTCACCTTTCTCAATTTCAGTTTGATTATCTATAAAATGACAAGATCAGTGGTTTCAAATTTTTCTTTTAGAAGTGCAATTTTATTTTTCTTAGGTAAACTGTGCTTGAAAGACCAATAGATAGAATAGTGGTAGGAGCTGCTCCGGCTGGAGCAGGTATGGGTAACCAGCTGCCCTCTTTCCTCACTGCCTTTTGAGATGGCCTCTGAATGAAGCTCCATAATCCAGTAAACGAGGGAATTGGACCATCTTAAGGCCCATTCAAGTTCTACGATTTTTTGTTTTTGTTTTTGTTTTTTTGAGACAGTCTCGCTCTGTCGCCAAGCTGGAGTGCAGTGGCGCAATCTTGGCTCACTGCAACCTCCGCCTCTCGGGTTCAAGTGATTCTCCTGCCTCAGCCTCCTGAGTAGCTGGAACTACAGGTGCTCGCCACCATACCCGGATAATTTTTTTTTTTTTTTTTGTATTTTTTGTAGATACGAGGTTTCACCATGTTGGCCTGGCTGGTCTCGAATTCCTGACCTTGTGATCTGCCCACCCCGGCCTCCCAAAGTGCTGGGATTACAGGCATGAGCCACCGTGCCTGGCTCGTAGTTTTTAAATTTGTCCATGGCTTTACTATTCTGAGAGCACTGAAAGGTGTTTAGTCAAAGGATTAGTCAAAGGTGATTAGTCAAATGTTTCTAAAAAAAATTTCTTAATGTTTTCTTTGATGATTTCAGTAGTATTTCATCTTTGGATTATGAAAAGGCTATTTCCTTGGGCATCATGGTGGTCTAGGAACCCCAGTAACCTTACTGAGATACCTGTATACCAGTCTCAGAATCTTATAACTGAAAGATACATGAGTTGGCAGTTATATATTATATAAACCTCAAAGGCAAAGACAATGCAAGCTGTTTAAAAGTCTCAAGTTAATATCAAACTATGCTTATTGGCATTATATTTTTCCCCTATAATATATGCACAGGAAAATAAATTATTTTATAACAGAGGAGCAACGTATCAAAAAGCTAATTTTCCTCACAGCATAGATAGTTATCTGTATTTCATTATGTCACATGCACAGTGAAAGGTTATTGTGTTGGTGCGTTAGGATTCTCCAGAGAAAGAGTCAATAGGAGATATATATATAATTTCCTATTATATATATAAGTTTATATATATAAATAATTACATTGGTGCAAAAGTAATTGTTTTGGACATTATTTTCAATGGCAGTAAGGGTTTTGGACATTACTTTCAATGGAAAAACCTCAGTTACATTTGCACCAACCTTATACACACACACACATATATGAGATTTATATATATATAATTATATACATATGAGATTTATGATATTAAATTGGCTTACTTGATTATGGAGTCTGAGAAGTCCCATGAGGTCCCACAATCTGCCATCTGCAAGCTGGAGACCCAGGTTGTAACTCAAAGGCCTTAGAACTGGAGAGCTGATAGTGTACATTCCAGTCTGAGTCTGGAAAAGCACTGAGAGCAGAAGATTGATGTCTCAGTCCCAGCAGTCAGACAGAGATTGAAGTCAACCTTCCTCAGCCTTGCTTCATTTAAGCCCTCAATGGATCGGACAATTCCCACCCACATTGATGAGGGACATCTGCTTTACTCAGTCCACCCATTCAAATGCTAATCTCTCTCTCTCTCTCTCCTCCCACTCACATTGACGAGGGTCATCTGCTTTACTCAGTCCACCCATTCAAATGCTAATCTCTCTCTCTCTCTCTGTCTCTCCCTCCCTCCCTCCCTCCTTCCCTCTCTCTCTCTCTTTCCTTCTTTCTGATACAGGGTCTCACTTTGTTGTCCAGGCTGGAGTATGTTCTTGGCTCCCTGCAACCTCCACCACCCAGGCTCATGCAATTCTCGTGTCTCAGCCTCCCTAGTAGCTGGGACTACAGGAGTGAGCCACCATATCCGGCTAAGTTTTGTATTTTTTAGTAGAGATGGTGTTTCACCATGTTGCCCAGGCTGGTCTCAGACTCCTGAGCTCAGGCAATCTGCCCACCTCGGCCTCCCAAAGTGCTAGGATTACAGGCATGAGCCACCACAGCCGGTCTTCAGATGCTAATCTCTTACAGAAACACCCTCACAAACACATCCAGAAATAATGTTTAATCAGCTATCTGGGCATCCCATAAGCTCAGTAAAGTTGACATGCAAAATTAATCCCTAGTCGTGAAATTCAAAGCTTGAATGTAGTTATGATTTGTGCTAAACTTTCAGGCTATACTTAATCAATTTACATTGGTTTATTATAGAGAGATGGTACCACCCTAATAGTTTGTTGATTCATATTGCTAAACCTTACAAGGTGTTTAACTTAATGTTGGTAAACCAGCTTCTTTCTTTCCAAAAAAAATAAAATACATTGATGCTGCCTAACTGCAATTAACCAACATTCTTAAAGCATTTGCCAAAACTGATTGTTTATGAGAACTCATGGTGCTCAGCACTCACGGTCTTCAATAAAATCAGTTGAAAAGGTATAACTGTTGGTGAGTGAGGACTGTGGTGGCTTTAGCTGCTTTCTGATTGCGTGGGCAGATGTGTGTCAGCATGCTTTCTCTTTTTCTGGGGAGTGAAGGAAGTCCCCTTATGTGTGTGCCCAGGACTGGCTCCTATTCCTGGAATAAATACCATCATGTTGTGCAGTCTTGCAGTTTCTAGTAAGTGCTGTGCATGATTGGCATGTCCTTCAGAAAGCAGCGAGCCTGGATAGGAGACAGAAGGGAAAGCGAGAATGATATCAATAGCCTCCAAGGGGATTTATTTTAAAGCCTGCCATGTTGTCAACATTGTTTCAATACGACAGCTGAGGTTTTTGCCAAGTATTGAACATCTGACCCCATTTGGCTTGTCACTTTAAGCAGTGCCTTTTTCTAAATGGAAGGGCTGACCCTCCGAGAAACCGTAGCCTGTGTTTGGTTCATCACCAAGTTCAAGATGATTATCTGAAGTTTGTTTGAACCTCAAGGGAGAATAAAATTGAACTGAAAATCTCACCCCAGCAAATTTCCCCAGTGATTTTTGGCCCTTCGGCTTTTGCTGAGAAATGACATGAAAGCAGCTTTTGTCGCCTGGTCATTTGGGACTGGATGGTAGATTCCAGACATATCATATGCCATTCTGGTGATAATCCAGCAGGGAAAGAAATGCGTTTAATCATTTTTGAAATGAGAAATAGGACATGGAGTTTAATTTCAGCTTAAACATTGTTTAACTTGTGTTTCTTTTGCTGATACATACTGTCATATACAACAGTTTATGCATTTTAACTTCTAGAGACTGAGAATTTTCCTACTAAAAATTCAACAGCTAGGATAAGTGAAATCTAAGCTTTCAGAAATAGTCAACAAGAATGCAAACTTTGAAGTTAGACTTGGCTTTAAATTTTGATTCTACCACTTCTTAGATAAGAAACCAAGAGTAAATTATTAACCTTTCTGAACTTTGCTCTACGTATCTTTAAAACAAGGTCAACAGTGCCCCCTTTATAGGCCCTAAATAAAGATGATATAACCTCTAAGTATAGTGTCTGGATCTTAGTAAATTCTTTATAAATGGTGACAATTTTTATGTAATAAACAGAGAACACAGTAGATATGTAATATATGCAATAAGCCTGTACATTTGTTTTATTCATATTTGCCACTAGTCCTTCCTAGGAAATAGATCTTACTAAAAACAATAATTACAGTAATGCAATGATACCTCTGGAGGGATATTATTTTACTAAATATTGCCATTTAACTTTATAAATGTTTAAAAGAAAGGAATTGCGTCTTTATACTTCACTGCATATTGTAGGTACTTGCTATGTTTTACTTTGAAAACTGCCATGCCACACTATCAACCAATATTTTAACAATTTTTAAATAACAGAACTTTTATGTGTAATATTAATAAATGAAAGGCATTTTTATCTTGGAGATTATAATTTAACAAGTTTTGATCTTCAAATTTTTGTCTTCCTAAATGAAGGACCATTATCATTCTTTGAATTGTAAACAATTATGCCAGGAATGAGGAATAGTCCCAAGCTGGCTGTGGAATTTGCAGTAGTATTGAGATGGCTTAATGTGACGTTTGAGGACCAAAATGTGTTAACTAGTTTTGTGGCACTTCAGCTGGACTATGAGGGTAACTTTCCTTTCTAAACATTCATCTAGTGAGATATATATATATACACACACACATACACATTTATCTGGTGATACATACACACACACACACACACACACACACATATTTGTTGTTGTTGTTGTTGTATGTTGGTTTGTGTTTTAGACCAGTTCTTGTTCTGTCACCCAGACTGGAGTGCAGTGGCATGATCATGGCTCATTGCAGCCTTGACTTCCTGGGCTCAAGTGATCCTCCCAACTCAGCCTCCTGAGAAGATGGAACTGAGTAGCAGGCATGTGCCACCATGTCTGACTGATTTTTAAATTTCCTGTAGAGAGGGGATGTCACTATGTTACTCAGGCTGGTCTTGAACTCCTGGGTTCAAGTGATCCTCCCTCTTCAGCCTCCCAAAGTGCTGGGATTACAGGTATATGCCACCGCACTCGGCCAAGATGCAAAATTTTAAGTATTTAAAATTTTCTGCATTTGAATTGATAGTTCGAGGCCGGGCGGCTCACACCTGTAATCCCAACACTTTGGGAGGTAGAGGCACAAGGATCACCTGAGCCCAGGAGTTTAAGGCTGCAGTGAATTAGGATCCTAGGACTGTGCCATTGTACTCAGGCTGGATGACAGAATGAGACCCTGTCTCAAAACAACAACAACAACAATACATTTATAGCTCTAACCATAATTTCTTTTCTTTTTAAATTCTTTAGTTTAATTATTTGGTTCTGTCAGTGAAATGGGGAGGCAGTAAATATTGAGTTAAAAATATTAATTTTAGGGCTGGGCACCATAGCTCACACCTGTAATCCCAGCTCTTTGGGAGGCCAAGGCGGGTGGATCACCTGATGTCAGGAATTCGAGACCAGCCTGACCAACATGGAGAAACCCTGTCTCTACTAAAAATACAAAAATTAGCCAGGTATGGTCGTGTGTGCCTGTAATTCCAGCTATTCAGGAGGTTGAGATATGAGTATTGCTAGCACCAGGGAGGCAGAGGTTGTAGTGAGCTGAAATCACGCCCTGAAATCCGGCCTGGGCAACAGAGTAAGATTCTGCCTAAAAAAAAAAAAAAAAAAAAAAAAAAAGATATTAATTTTGATATATTAGGGGAGGTAGCAGATTTTGAGCTATTATACGGGGTACAGCAAAGCTAAACTGCCTGATTTATTGTATGGCAGGAAATGCAAACAAAGTCAATTCCGAAACTGGTGTTTTCAAAATACTTAGAACAACGCTATCAATGGAATAATAGCTTCTTGGGGAGACTCCTTTGAACAAAAATATCTATTACAATGGCAGGTAGTTTTAATACATAAACAATTTTATTCCTTTATAGTCACACACCATGCTATTTTATTTAAGAACTTGGTGCTTTCTTGAATACTAGCCCTATGCTACTCGCTTTCACTATGTCATTCCAATCGAAAACTGAAAATTACAAAATAAAGCATTAGAAACTCTTTCAAATTTTTTATCAAAAGAAAACTATTTGTTATTAGCAGACAGTGATTATGTCTTCCTAGTCAGTCTTAAACATGAGTCAGTTTGGATAGGAAAATAACACAGTAGATGCCTTGATTGCTTTTAGCTCTCTGAAAACAGGCACTTAATTTCCTTCGCAGAAAATTTTTTTTTTTTTTCTTTAAAGTTGACTGGTTAAGTGTAGAAGTAATCAAAGCAGCCAACTCTGGAGCAAAAGGCAGTGACTTACGATTTGGTCCATTTACTTGGTGCACGGATTTGTTTTCTAAACTGTATCAAGGGGTAATAATGGGACTGATCATCGTAAGTAGGCCTGTAAGAAGGATGACATGAAAATATTTGAAACAGATGACTGTACGTGTGTTTAGAAAGACTAGAAGAAAGGCTAGTGTCTTTCAGGTCCTGTGTATGTTTCCCTGGGCTTAACTTCCACCTCTCATATTACATTTTTGATTTTTTAAAATTGTGTGTTCTTAGGAATTCTGAAACTAGACAGTCAACATTTCTGGCTGAACTCAGTTACACGGTAGATATTCTCTGAGCTCATGCATAAGATATTTTTCTTTTCTTTTAAAAATATCTTATGTCTTAATCCATTTTCTCCTCTGACCTCTGTGAATATTTCAATGATCTTAATGACTTAAGGAATATAAACTGGACTTAGTGTTTTGCTGAATGTCTAATCATTTTAATGGCACCTAACTTAATCCAAATTTCCCCAAAGAGAAATGACTAAGTTTAGTAGGAAAATTATTTCACTGGTCTTATTCATCACACATAAGACAGTAATATCCTTTCTGTTTTTAATAATAGCATTACTTTGTTGGTAATTACTTCTGTTAATTCCACTGAAGAAATTTTAAAAATTGAATTATACTCTACTTATCTCTTCATAACTGTGTTCTATTAGTTTCTGAACACTTCTCCATTTAATCAGGGCTGTTTTGAATACCTCTTCTATTCTTATTCTACTAAGAATGCCTGGGTACTTGAAAGGTTAAAAGATAAATAAATAAAACAAATTTACTCATAACTAAAACCTCACTGAATATTTTATTATTTCTACTCTTTATTAGTGGGTATGATCTCAAAGGGGCCTTGTTTTATCTCTCATAGAAAGATGGAGTTGATAAAGTTGTAATTTAAATTCTGCTAAAGTTAATCTTAAAACAATTAATGTGGCCGGGCACGGTGGCTCATGCCTGTAATCCCAGCACTTTGGGAGGCCAAGGTGGGCGAATCACAAGGTCAGGAGATCGAGACCATTCTGGCTAACATGGTGAAACTCCATCTCTACTTAAAAAATACAAAAAGTTAGCCGAGCGTGGCAGCGTGCGCCTGTAGTCCCAGCTACTCGGGAGACTGAGGCAGGAGAATGGCGTGAACCCAGGAGGCGGAACTTGCAGTGAGCCGAGATCGCGCCACTGGACTCCAGCCTGGTCGACAGAGTGAGACTCCGTCTCAAAAAAAATATATATATATATATATATATATATATATATATGTATGTATACATTGTATATTGCACAATTAGCTGTAGTCTAAATCTCTGCCATGCTTTCTAGTTTACTCTCATAGTGTAATGAGCGCAAGCAATATAGATCATGCCTTCTATGGGTTATTATAAAATAAATGAAATGGCCAGAGAGTATGCAATTCCACTGGGATGCATTTTTTTTTTTTTTTTTTTTTTTTTTTTGAGACGGAGTCTTGCTCTTGTCACCCAGGTGGGAGTGCAATGGTGCGATCTCAGCTTGCTGCAACCTCTGCCTCCTGGGTTCAAGTGATTCTCCCTGCTTCAGCCTCCCAAGTGGCTGGGATTACCGGTGCCCACCACACACTGGGCTAATTTTGTATTTTTAGTAGACACAGGGTTTTGCCATATTGGCCAGGCTGGTCTCGACCTCCTGACCTCAAGTGATCTGTCCACCTTGGCCACTCAAAGTGTTGGGATTACAGGCATAAGCCACAGTGTGGACTGCATTTTTATAAAATTGCTTCTCCTAAATACATCCTGTTAATAGCATGAGGATGCCTCATACCTATTTTGCTTTCTCTGTGCTTCAGTATTTTTTTCTTTCATTTTACTATTATTAATGTGTACTAAGGAGTAGCTCTTTCAAATAAAATAGAGTGTTTTTTTTTTCTTTCCGGCTAGAACTCTTGGTATATCCTGTTCTCCCCTTGATCCTCTCTCCTTGTACGTCTGCTGTTTCTCAACCACCTCATACAAGGATAAAGAGGTGGTGGCCTCCTTGAGCTTTTAAGAGTCTTTGAATGACTCTTAAATTGCTTAGAGGCTTTTCTCTCCTATCTAGAGTCTTTCAAAACTGTGACTCAATTTTTTTCTTGTTTGTACAATCAGCCCTTTGTCTTTTGGGGTTCCACATCTGTAGAGTCAACAAATCAGATTGAAAATATTTGGGAAAAAACTTTCATCTGTACCAAACATGTTCCGGCTTTTTTTTTCTCATTCCTTAAGCAAAACAGTATAACAACCATTTACACAGCATTTATACTGTGTTAGGTATTATACGTAATCTAGATATAATTTAAAGTGTATAGTAGTATGTGAGTAGGTTATAGGCAAATACCACACCATTTTATATCAGAGACTTGAGCATCTGTGGATTTGGGGATCTGCAGGAGGTCCTAGAATCAATGCCCCAAAGCCCATGGGTATTGAGGGACAACTGTACCTGGAACTGATATGTGTTGCTTGGAAATTAAAATTCCCAGTCTAAAGCTTTAAAAGTGGCTAGCCTAATACAAATTTCAAGGTCACTTTTTTTTTTTTTTCTTTAAGGAAACATACCATTACCTAACATGGAAAAAGAATTAGTTTACAAAGAAAACATAGACAAATTTGGTCACAGATTTTGAGGCAAGGAAATAAAAAGGAAACATGAAAAGCTGAGTTAAAAGGATGTTTTCCAATTTAGAAAAAGAGATTCATCTTCTAAAATCCTTTTGAAAATAGTGCAGAAGCCATAAAGTATATAATTATTTCTCTACTCTAAAAATGGTATATGATTGAACAACAGAATATTCTGGGGGGGAAAAAAAACCCATATCACTTCAGCTATATTTGTGCTTTGTTCTCATAAGCCATTTCCATTTGCTGAAGCCAGAGGACTATTAACTTAGTCTCTGAAATTTTGAAGTGTCCTGAATCCTGTTTTCTGTGAACAACTAAAACTCGATCATATATATAAAGTGAAATTTCAATAACTGAACATATGATTGTAAGATGTTATGAGGGGATGATAATCAACAGAATTAATGAGAGTGTTTAATTTCATGCAGCAATTTTCACAAAAGGTAGAGCGCAACAGTAAACTCCATGAGTTGCATTGTAATCAAGCTCCTCTTGTAATGAATGCAGGCCCTTAATTTATTGAAACTAATTTTGAAATCATGGTACCATACATGCTGTCTACTGTAGAAATAATTTATAAACATTAATTGCAGGAAAGAGAGGATCCATTTGCTTCAAAGAGCCCATCAGCAAGCTGTCCTTCCTGTTTTATCAGTAAGCAAAGCTGAGAGCAAATAACAGATGGGACTGTCCCTTGGTGGTGGCGCAGAGCATGCATGAAATATAGCACAATCTTCCTCCAGTGTGTTATGCTTTTAACAGTGGAAGATCAGAGCAGGAGAGGTGTGGGCCGGGATGAATGACTGTCTCTGATGAAACATTCTTTTCTTCTAGCAAGATTCCTGTAGCAGATTGAGCTCTGGCAGTTGATCTCAGTGGCTTGATAGAGTGTCATTATAAAAATGCACCTGGAAGATTCTGTGGAAAAGAGACAAACCTCAGAAGACCAAGGTGAATCCAAGGCCTGATCTGGACTCTTAATGGGGAGTTAAATTCTAGTTCCTTTAATAAGCATCAAAGACACCACAAAACCACAGATAAAGCTGTCATAGACAGCTATATTTGGTGCTCATTTATCATTTGTCACAACCACTTCATCCTCTTGCAATATTTTATTCTACTTACTACATCTACAAGAAGGTTAGTAGTTGTGCATTTGATGTGTGTTGGGGGGGTATGAGGCTAAAATCTTCTGCCTCTGTTGTTTGTGTAACCACACTGAAGGCTGTTACTAGGGCTGTGGAAGCTGGATTTAGTATATGTTATTCCTAATGGAAAAATCTATCAGGCCCACTTCAGTGGCTATTACTAAACAGCTTTTTAGTCAGTCAGATAGGAAGTGATCCCCAATTCCACTAGTAGATTCATGCCCCGTTCATTATCACTGTTCACGGTAGCTTTTCTAAATGTTTTTCACTTATCCTGGGTTTCTAACTCTGCCTCATTCCTTCAGCTTTGGACGCTGCTCTTATGTCCTATTGAAGTGAAAAGATCAAGGCTGCCTGATCTCCTTTAACAAACAACTGTAACCTGCCCCTCTTTGATTTATGATATCATTGTCATCATTAGTTCTTTTCCTCTCTCCTATTTTAGGGAAAGTATCACCCTCTTCTTTTATAAAGTTAATCCACACACGTGCTCTTAATTTTACCCATTTCCATTCATTCCTCAATTATCCCTATAATTACTGAATTCAGTCTTTTTCTCTTAAGTGCATTCTCTGATTGACTTGAATTTACCTCTTATAAAGAAAAGAAACAAAGCATTACTTCCAAATCTGCATTGCCCTTCAAGATACTATCTCCTCTATTTCTATGAAACTTCTTAAAAGATTAGTCTGTCATCATTAGTTCCTGTAATTGTTCTTCTTTATCTAATTTACTCCTCTCTTTATTGTAGTCTCACTTTCTGCTCCCCAGTCCCTTGAAACTGTTCTATGAAAGCATCTAATTCCTAATCTATCAAACACAATTGTGATCATTTCAGACTATTGGGCATACGAGCAGTCTTTCCACATTGAGTTTTCAAGTCTTGGCAGAAGGCAGGGCTTCATGTCCAAGGATGAAGAGGTCATATGCTTTGTCTTTCTATACCCAGGCAGAGAGGACACAGGCAAATAGCCTTGGTTTGACAGTCAGATGGTCCCATCTGGGGGATAGAGGAAAAACGATCCACAAAGCCACAGTAGCAGCAGCAGCAGAGACTGGAACAGAGGTGATAGTGCTAGCTAGAGACTCTGTGGTGTCCCAGTCTAGCCTTTTCCTATGCAGTCTTTCTTGTTGACAAAACTCCCTCGGTTCCCACTGACTTTCTGAGTCTTCTTGGCTAAGTTTCATATAATTCTGTGAGCTAACTAATATCTTTGCCATAAATTACTTGCTTCCCTTAATTGAAACATATTTGGTTTATCTTCCTTTGAGCTAAAGACCTCAGTAGTACAGAAAATCATATTTTGGATTCAGTTTAATGTAATAGAGTTTTAGGGAAAGTGGAGTGAAAAGTCAGTAAATGGAATTGATTTTCAGACTGGGGTCAAAAGGCGCGAAATTCTATTTGTCCTTACAGACATGACCCTAGTAGCCCATCCTATGCCACGGTGAAAGAGCTAAATGAACAGTGCCTCTGGTCCCTGTAATGAAAAGCTCTCTTAGAATGAAATGCCTATTCAAGGCAAGGTTTTGTGGAAACCAAGTTGCCACTGTCATTGGAAAAATAAAAGACTGTAGAGATGCAGGGGATGTTTGGAGGGCACCGAATAGCTAAAAAAAAAAAAAAAAAAAAAAAAAAAAGATAAGTTAATCTTCTTAAATTATTGATTATGGCAAAGACTGAGTTCCTGGAACTCTCACAATCCTAACACAGTCTCAATTCTCTCCAATTCTTTCGACTTTCGTGTAGGTGAAAATCAAACTCCAAGTTTGATATTATATGATCACTAAATTGTACTATCAGTTGATTTTAGAGTCTTGCCAGTCCTTGCAAGAGAAAGTGAGAGAGAACGATGCTCAGAAAACTATAGGACTGGAGGATCCTAAGTATCAGAATTAGACAATGTGGGGTGATTCCAAAGCCTTGAACTCATAGCCTTTCCCCGCTCTGTATTGTGTGCTGGAAGCAGTTCTTGCGGGCTCCTGAGATCAACTGCATTTATCTCATCTCTACTCTGTGGCCATGATATGTTCACAATTTGAAGTCAGTTACAAGTATTTGAAATGCCACAAATAAGGGCTCTCCCTAACCCCCTTGCCGGAGAATGGATGTTAAACATTTGCCAGTGCAGCACTCATAAGGGCACCACAGAAGTGCATCCTCCCTTCTTCGATGGGGGTGGCTTTTCTTGCTTGGAGACTGTATTCCCTTTCTTTTTTGGAGGCTGACTTTGCAATAAGAGAATCTGTTTACCACTTAGAACCGTGACCACCACCCCCATCCCCATTTATCTCCAGACTTGAACTAGTGGTTAAATCCCAGAGGAGTCAAATGTCCCAGAGAAGTCAAATGCATTGTAAAATCTGGGTGAGAATATTTCTTTCTTTTATCTTATGACAGCAAAACTTGGGACTATGTGTACTAGTGATTGACCTTGCACAGGTAACGTGTAATTTTTCAAAAGAATAAATGTATCACTCTGAGCTTCTGTATTGAAAGAGTTACCCAGAGTGGTTACAGTGGGTCTGATTCTTGGCTCATTTGCTTGGTTATAATCTGGGTTTCATGGAGGCTTGGGATAGTGAAGTTGGGATCCTAGAAATCTCTTAAATAATGCAGGGGGCCGGGCGCGGTGGCTCAAGCCTGTAATCCCAGCACTTTGGGAGGCCGAGATGGGCGGATCACAAGGTCAGGAGATCGAGACCATCCTGGCTAACCCGGTGAAACCCCGTCTCTACTAAAAAATACACAAAAAACTAGCCGGGCGAGGTGGCGGGCGCCTGTAGTCCCAGCTACTCAGGAGGCTGAGGCAGGAGAATGGCGTAAACCCGGGAGGCGGAGCTTGCAGTGAGCTGAGATCCGGCCACTGCACTCCAGCCTGGGCGACAGAGGGAGACTCCGTCTCAAAAAAAAAAAAAAAAAATAAATAAAATAATGCAGGGAAGGGTAGCAAGTACTCTGGGGTGGAATTATACATAAATCACCTTCATCCTAATTTATTACCCAAGATGTCTGGAAGATAATTTCTTCACCAATATCTTGAGGAATGTGTCGGTGAAGTGAGTTTTGAAGAGAGTTTTTTCTACTGTTCTTCCTAAGCTGAGGCTGTTGATGGCAGATGCTTCAGTTGACATGGTTTCCCTGACTGATATGAGAAGGAAACTATTCTAGGGCAGCAGAGGCCAAGTAGCAGCCTTCAAAGGAAGGACACAAAATCATTGTGGTTATCATAAAAGGCAGCAGGGCAAGCTCATCGGAAGAGTGTTGTGTATTACAGAAATCTTTGGTAGTGGTTCACCAGTCACTGGGTCCCTTGACTGAAATAGCTGATAGTACATTACTCCTTCTTGATTAGTGTTATGGAAAACACCCCACACCTGGGAAGTATCGGTCTGACCTGGGTCATCATTATGGGGAGTTGCTCATTCTCTCCCAATTCTCAGACCTGAGTTAACTCCATAATCAAGAATTCTTTGAGAATGGACTCAGCAATAATATCACTTGTTTGTGTAATAAATCTTCCCAGACTTCAGCAAAGGATCTTTGGCTATTGCAGATATTGCAGATAAATAGCTTTTAATCTGGTTTGCCTATTCTTTGTTTGAGGGTTTATTCAGAATGGTTGGAAAATGCTGTCCTTTTGGAGAAGAAAATTCCAAAGAGCTACTGCTCTTTTACATCAATGGTCAAGCAAACAGCATGAATAGTGATATTATATTCTAAGGGTAATGTGCTTTTAGGGGTCAACATTCACATAAACATTTTCAGGTACCAGATGTTACTGTTTTAACTTTGTGACAAAAATAGACTGCTTGCATTTTAGGTCATGCTGATAAAATACTTCCTAGAATCTGGCTACACAGACATTTCATGCCAGGTATTATTTATATGTGAATAGAACGCAATGGAATGTGACCAGAATGCAAAGGAGCTATAAAATTCCGTATAGTAAAAATACATACAGTAAACATGCCTGGGAAACGGAAATAACCAGAGCTTTGGGATATTGTTAAACACCAACTCGGAGCTATCCTAATTCCCAGAGACTGAGAATAACTCTGTCTCTGCTGATCAGAATGACAAATTGTACTTCAGGTTATAAATTGAGTTTTGATCTCAGTTGGCCTCTAGGTAGTACAGTCTTGTGGTTATTTTTCTGAGCATATGACTGGAATACATCTCTTAAGCAATTGGCAGAATCCCCAACTGGGTGTCTGCACCATGGAGTTGGGCTATTATGATAGAAAATGCCAAGCTTCTGGAATTACCCTTAACTACTAAAGCACTAAAATCCAAAGCAGTATTGCATTCATAGATGAATTATGGAAATTAAAAATATCATTAAAAGCCTGAATGATGTTGGGTTGATGATTCTTTTCGTGTCTCTATTTTGTCCTGTGCTTAGAAGATGTAGAGATACTGAGCAATTATAAATTGTACTCCTGTATGGTCATTTAACCAGTATTTATTCAGTAGCAACCAAGATTCATGCTTTGTGCTAAGTGTCAGAGGTACAATGATGAGCAAATCTTGACATGATCGTTGCTTTTATAGCACTGATGATTTAGTGGTACAAGCTAGGCAGTCACTGCTTAAGATAAGCTTATAAGCTTATAAGCTTGTGTTACAGGGGAACCTTCTGTTGTCCAGGGGTGTGTGTGTATCTGTATGTCTATGTGTGTAGGGAGTTTTGGAGGAGAAAATGGGAAAGGTAGGAAAAGTCTTACTTCAGCAAGTGATATTTCAGATGAGCTCTAAGGCAGAGGTAGGTGTTAAACAGCACAGACAAAGGAGTCTGTGCAGTGATTCTCAAGAGGGTGCTTGAGAAGCGAATGGAAGACAGTACACCTGGAGTGAGGAATGTGAGTTTCAGAGTGGCCAAGAGGAGCCTGAAAAGCAGACAGGGACCTGAACTTGCAGGATTTTCTCTGATCTGAATATCAATGAGAAATCAAGTGTGTGGCTTTAAGCAGGGAAGATATAATATGATTAGACGCGTAAAAGAATTCTCTGGGTGCAGTATGGGTATGAACAGAGAGTGGCAAGGTATGTTATTGAACTGTTGCAGTGAGAGTTTGTTGTATGATTGTAGAAATAGGTAGAGTTATGAGACATTTAAGAAGTAATATTAATAGGACTATGATTGACTGTTGGTGATGCATTGAATACGGGGTGTGAGACAGTAGAAAATGTAAAACAGTGTTCTTATATTTCTGGTTTGCATAGCAGGATATACATAAATATGTATATATATTCATCATGTATATACTGAATGAGAATAAGATTGGGGCCAATGATCTTAGACCTATAATATTTGAGGGGCCTGACACACATTCATATGAAGATGTTGAGTGAGAAATTACACATGAGGATAAAGTATACGAACAGATTTGGCGATGAAATAAATATGGAAGTCGTTGGTCCACAGATGGGAAATGAGGTCTGTTATGTGGAGAAAATGCAGAGGAAGGAGAGAAGAGCCTGAGGCTGTGCACGGACAGATATCAGCATGTGGGGTAAAAGTGACGTTTGAGAAACAAAAATAAAATCCTAAGCCCCTAAATCAATTGGATAGACCCCTTCTTGGCCAAGGGGACCTCAGAGAAACCTTAAAAACGGAGTTCATAGCTGTGACAGGATGGGAGGTCAGATGTGCCTCGTATACCCGCTCCCTTGCTAAATGCCACTAGGCTCTCTTCTGTAGATGTTAAACAGAAACCAGCCCTTTTGAAAGATTCCTTCTGCCACCAATGGGAACCAACTGCCTGATGCTGCCCCTCCCTTTCAGTTTTTATTTTTATATTTATTTTTTATTTTTATTTTTTGAGACGGAATTTCACTCTTGTTGACCAGGCTGGAGAACAATGGCACGATCTCGGCTCACTGCAACCTCCACCTCCCAGGTTCAAGTGATTCTCCTGCCTCAGCTTCCCGAGTAGCTGATATTACAGGTGCCTGCTACCACACCTGGCTAATTTTTTATTTTTAGTAGAGACAGGGTTTTGCCATGTTGGTCAGGCTGGTTTCGAACTCCTGACCTCAGGTGATCCATCTGCCTCAGCCTCCCAAAGTACTGGCATTACAGGCATAAGCCACTGTACCCAGCCCCGTTCACAGTTTTGACACAGCAACTGACCAGCATTCCTTCCTGATAAGAGACCATTGATCCTGAAGTGCTCCTGGCCTGTCTTTGGAGGCTGCAGCATAGAGGTTCTTTGTGTCCTGTGGTTCACCTTTTGATGTATAAGGTCTAATTGTAATACATTTAAATATTAAGTCTTCACCCTAGAGTGAACATGGGATGCATGTTATACATGCTGTGCCTCCCCTTTGTGAATATTTATATCTCCTTCCACGACCTGCTGAATATGTATAGTCACCCTTTAGTCATAAATTCATCTTATTTTTCATATCCTTTCCTCTGCATGCTTGTTTCCAGCTTCTGGCCAGAGGCTGCACTTCTCAGTCTGTCAGAATGTTCACCAGCAAGGTCCAACCCTTCATGAGAAGAACGCTTTAAGCTCTCCTTTCAAATTTATGAAGTTAATCGATCTTCAGTTGACACCCTAAAGTGCAGTCAGTAAAATGTGATGCACTCAGCAAGGACTTACTAAAGGTTTATGGGACTAAAAACAAAACTGATAAGAGGAAAGAGCACCCATCAGGCTCTTTGACTTCTTGTCAGCTTAGTCTTGGGTTTGTTTAAACCGTTTAGCTCCATTGCAACGTTTGGCTGAATTTCTCTGATTCTGATAATCTTGGGTATTAGGTATTTGATGAGGTAATTCAAATAGTGTGTAAAGTGTTTCTTATTGATAAAATGAATTTTGGATACTCTCTACTTCACGTTCACACTAATTTTTCTTTGTGTGCTTTTTAATACTTAGCAAACTCCATTTTATCTTAAATTCTTTATCTAGGAATCTGCCCACCACTCAAGCCTGGGAAAGCTGGCAGAGGATGCCGGTGAACACTCACCTGAGTGTTCACAATGCTTGTGAGGTGCCTCCCTGATAGTAAGTGCTGCTCTTTCTTATTAACATTCTTTTTTCCTTTAAAATTTGCTTCAATCCATGAGGTAAAAAATAATGATGAAATAGATAGATAGATAGATAGATAGATAGATAGATAGATAGATAGATAAATAGTGCATATTGTTTTTCCCTGCAGTCAAATGGACAAAAATTTCAACACAAACTTTTATTCCTGGTATTTGGCTTAAAAGTAGACGTCAGGTACGTCAAGAAGCTAATAGTGTTTTTTGCGTTATCTCACCAGTCACTGATTTTTCTAAATATAAAAATGCATTTCCAAAATCTTACCACTGGGAGGCAGCATCGTGCAAAGCTAGCCTTTAGCTCTTCCTTCCTGTGTCCAGTATAGAGTGCTCCTAATATCTGTCATAGATTCGTGCTGTGCCATTAATGGAAACAGAACGTTTGTCTGTCTGTCTGTCAGTCTTTCTGTCTGTCTTCCCTTCGCCAAATTCTTTCTTCTTCCTTTTTTTCCCCAGAGTTCTTTGTGAGTTAAAACTTCTGTTTTTGAAACTTCCAGGAGCTTAATTAATTAACATGAAAACCAAGGCGAGGCTGGCACAATGCCCTTTTTTGCTCAACCACTTGGGCATGTTAGGGCAATTGTAGTTATTTACATTTGGCATCCAACTGACTCAAAGAGCAACATTGCTTTTTTTTCCCCCCCATGAGTACCGAAGCTATTAAATTAAACAGGTTAATGTGGCTACAGCATTTCGTCCCCTACTATCCCCACAGCTATAGTAAATCTGCCACCTGTTTATTTCCATAAAAATTCAATTACAGCACCACCAGTTATTCTTCTTATGTGAGCAATTAACTTTAGGCAGTTTCAGGCCACAGAGAAAGGCCAGGCTGGCCTGCTCCTTTCTTTCTTCTTTGCTCCCTTTACCCGCAGGTCGTTCTTTTGCTAAATGACTGTGCTACTTCACACCAGTGAAAAAATGAAAAAGGAAAGAATAGACTAGACTGCTGGGCACTGTCACGCCAATGGAAAAGCAAGAAGCGAAAAACTGCAATCTTCTGCCTCCCTCTGCCCAAGCCTTAGAGGCCCAGGGAAGTTAGCAGCAAGCCGGCAGCCAGGACCACAGGGGCACACCGGTGTTGTTTAATAGCGCACCAAAATGAAGAAGAACTTACTTACAATGTGTTCATTTTCTTTCTTCTTTGTATTTGTAAAAAATGTGATCAAGAAGAGAAAGGCTGGTAAAATGCCACAGCGTTCTGGCTAAAGCAACAACGCAATTATGAAGAGAGAAAACCGCATTCATCCACACGTTCCAGCAAGAGCTATCACCAAAGGCATTGTGAAGCAGTTGAGCAGTTACATCTGCTCTCCTTTAACAGGAATGAGTCTTTAGTACCCGGTTGCAAGTGTTGACTTTTACCTTTTCTTTAAATGTCTGCTTCTCTTTGTCATATTTCTCCTTCTCTCCAAATTCTACCAATAAAAGTGAAAATTACTGAATCCTACCTCTAGTGATTTTCTGCATGACTTAATTGTTGAACAGGGATTGAGGTACTTGCTTTCCATGGATTCCTATAATGGCATTGACACTGATTTGTATTTCTAGTCAATGTATAAACATGGTTTTAAGAGCAGGTTAGACTCTGAAATAATCTTTAAGTAAATCATACCCTCGGTTCAGGTTAAAACAAATACTTCCTCATAAGCAGGTTGGTACCAACTCCTATAGAAGTGTAGTTATTATCAATAAGTTCAGAGAATAAGAAAAACATCAAAAGAGAAATAATTAGGGTATAAATAGATGATGCAACCCAAGGGCACCTTGAACCCCTAACTAGGACAAGTATATGGAGGGCTCAGATTACTCATCCAAATTGTCACGTGTCTGAATTGATTCCTGAGCAACATTTGCTCAGGCAGTGTTGTTGCTCAGGCATGGATGTCAGATGTCAGCCATTCCTAAAATACTCCCAGGGGATTGAGTATATAACTATCTCCCTCCTTTCTTCCTGCATCTGAAGGTGCCCTACACCCGACAGCATTAGTGTGCTGCTAGGATAAAAGAATGTAATAAAATGGACTTTGAAGGCACATGTCACAGTAAAAAATACAGTCTAATTAAATTTAATCTTCTTTTAAATGGTTACTCAAAAGAGAGACTCTGTTAAAAGTTCAAAAGGCCTATATAAATCCCCCACAGGCAAGTCCATACCTAGAGCTCACATATGGCAGTTGGAAGAGTAAAGGAAAATTTAGAAAGTTTTTTTCATCTTGATAGGGCTGATGGGACTTTAATGAAGAGAGACCAGTACTGCCTGGCCCTGAGATCACAGTCTCTGTTGTCAAATGGGTTCAAGTTCACGTCTTGAAAATTGTCCTTTTCCTATATTCAAATGTTCTCATGAGCCCTTTCTTTTTCAGTTCAAAGTAGATGTTAAAATGAGTTTTAAGTGTTTATTCTTCATCCTAGATTTTGGGCAGATGCCTAATTTCCATAGCTTCCTTACCTCCTGAAGAGTTTCGAAGAGTTTCAGGCTTTTTACTTCTGCCAAAATGAAGCAAACCTATAGCTCGGTACTTTGAAGTTTGAGTTAAAGCAAAACTAAAAGGACCATGTTTATCTGATCAATTAAGGCATTGCCTACATCCTCAGTACTGATGTTTCTCATTTAAGCAGCATTCTATACAATCCTCAGTAAATTAACAACAGAAATAGAGTTTGGGGAAAGGGGGGTCATTACACAAAGAAACGCAGAAAGAGTGTGGAAGAATTTGACTAGGCTCCAACACAAACTACATAAACTGGTCTCCAGTGTAAACTGAAGAATGTCTTTGTAGAAGTGGGACTGTAGAAAAATATTTTTTAAAGTTCCAAAAATAGAAATTTGATTTAAAACTCCTATTAGGTAAAGTGATCTACTAGATTTAATAGTCTTTAACATGATTGATGTTTTTAATTAAAAATACCTCATATTTCTCTCCGGGATTAGCACGTGTACAATTCAGTTTAACTACAGTTCAACAGGGAGAATTCTATAAACAGTACCATGCTAAGCAGAGTATTCAATTTAAAAAAATGAGCATAAATTAAAACTCTTCTAGGAGTTTACAACTTTTTTTCTTGAAACTAAACTGATCAACACCAATTAATTAGTATGAGAGTGAAGGATAGGTAATTGAACCCTCTGGCTGTTCCCAGTCAACATTCTGTTCTACTATTCCCAGTAATAGCTGGAGATATGCTTGTTTGGCTTCCTTTCCAGCTAGCTCAGGACCTGTGTACATGGCCCTTTCTATAGAAAGACAGGAAACTCTCTTTCCTCAGAATTCCTACTAGATTCCTTAGTCCTTGTTTTGAGTGAATCACATCATCCAACTGGCACCAACAGATTGAAACTTCGTAAAGAAAATGAATGTGCTTTTTCATATCTGGCAGATTCTATGGAGATTGCCTTCCAAATTCAAAGATTTATCTCTGAAATTGTGCCTTGGCAAGAAAACTAATGTACAATCTTCACACATAGGGTATTTTTCACTTCAATTTCAATACTATAGAGGTAATGTAGAAATTTTTTTAAAAAACAGCTTTCTCCAAGTTCCAAGTTTTATGTCCATAGTCTCTTCAACTATAAATGGGGAAAAATAGCAAAGATAAAGCTATTAATCTGTCTGACCTATTCTCAACAGTTACTTTTTCTTTCTAATTTGGTTCTCTAGATGTATTTTATGATTTACTTCTATAATTATTTTTATGATTTTTCTGATTTATTTTATGCATCTATTTCTTCCACAAAGACATATGATGTCTGTTCAGTCATTTAAATTGCAATAACTTTTAAAGTTGATTTATTAAATACATGGTGGAGATAATTGTAGAGACTTTTGTGGAAACCTGTAGAAGAAAAAAGTTTTCTTGGGAAAAACTATTTTAACATGGTACGTGTCTTGATAAAGATCTGTCTTGACTTAATGGAAAACTTATTTCCTAATGTATTTATAAGTAAAATTTTGTAATGGCAGCTGATGGGGAAAACTTGGGGAAATAAATCACTTTTCCTTAGGAAAAGATTCACTTATATTTTAACCACTGAGACAGTGTTACTTATGATATTATAGTTAGATCATTATTTACCATTTCAGATTTACACTAAATATCTTGATTTCTCTGACATGGATGAAGGTGTTCTTGGGCTTACTTATATCTTTACGTAGACTAATGAGATGACAATTTTGAAAAGGGTAAGAAAGTGTAAGGAATATTTTTATTCTATTACGTTCAAGTTGTTTTTGGTTGCTGTCTTTTTTTTTTTTTTTTTTTTTTTAAGAATGTTTCAAAACTGCTTTGGCTGTATTGAAGGTGGAAATGAGGATTTTTCTCTTAACAACAGGTAATTGGTACAATGTGATCTATTTCATGTTTGGAATGATATGGGTCTTGTACTTAAAGTTCTTGGGTTGACAAGAGCTGTGTGGAAAGGAGAAAATAAAACGGACAAAATCAGTGAAGCTAGAGAGATAGAATCATGAAAGGGACTACTCAGGATATCACCCTGTTTAACCTTTTGTGCATTGCTTATTGCTTCTACATACTTAAACTAGGATCAGTTTAGGCAATACATATTGAGTTTGAACTTTCAAACCACAATGAGGCTATTTTTAACCTGACAGTTAATTTTTCATCTCAATAATGACATGACAGAAAAATTATCAAAATTTTGTAGATATTAAGCCTATCATTGGTTGGAACATTTCAACTGCTTCGTGTAGAGCAGTTGATTTAAAAATTTGTAATTAATTAAATAACCGAAGCACTTGGACCTTTAGTTATCTGTTTACTGAAGATTTATAAAGACATATAAACCCCTCATCAGCCTCTTTTCTCTCCTCAGTAAGAGTGTATTTTATCCCAGGTTCATACAAATATCTCTGAATTTGAACTCAAATTTTCAAGCATTTCATCTAAATGTTGTGAATTTTCTCTTTGACAAATTACAAGTATGGGTATCTCCAGTTATGCTGCATGTTAATTGTGTTAGTTTTAGGCTACCAGACCTGCTCCAATATCGACTCACGTTACTCTATTTATCAACTTATGACAAGAACACTTTATGACCCTCTTTGACTAAGAGTGGACTCTTTGTGCGTCTGAATGTTTTGTTGGTTATTTCCCAAGAATGCAATATGACCTCCTGGTTACACATGAACAAGAACCACTAAAAAAGTTAGGTCACTGGAAATTCGCTCAGGACTAATTGAATAACATTTTTGAGATTTTTGACTTCACTTTGTTTTAAATTATATTTAAGGCATCCATCTTCTGACCTCTTTTTAAAATTATTTATTTATTTATTTATTTATTTATTTATTTATTTATTTATTTATTTATTTTTGTCTTTTTTGAGATGGAGTCTTGCTCTGTCACCAGGCTGGAGTGCAGCAGCGCCATCTCGGGTCACTGCAACCTCCACCTCCTGGGTTCAAGCGATTCTCCTGCCTCAGCCTTCTGAGTAGCTGAGGCTATAGGCTTGCGCCACTATGCTCAGCTAATTTTTGTATTTTTAGTAGAGATGAGGTTTCACCATATTGGCCAGGATGGTCTCGATCTCTTGACCTCAGCCTCGGCCTCCCAAAGTGCTGGGATTACAGGTGTGAGCCACCACTTTTGGTCTTGCTCACATTTTTGAGAGGAGACTGACAAACATCCCCTTGTATAAAATTTGATGTAACTGGCTACATTTCCACAGTTTCTTTTTTCTGTTACTGAGTGTTTTTTGGCATTGCTCAACCTCGAGGCAAGATTCAGTTTAACTTTACACTCCCAACTACCACCAGCCTTTTCTTTTCACTCTGTAAGTTGTTAGTGAGAGGCAGAGATTTAACTACAATGGAGACTTTATTAAGTTCCCAAATTTTATTCATAAAATTGTACTTAGGCCTTTTTCTCCAGATTATTTCCTCTATTTCTCAAAATATCTCTCATCCTTTTGAGAAGGAAGCTTTTGTGTGAGAAGAAAAAATAGTTACTTTTCCAATTGCAAATAAATTTTATGTATCATATTATGCTAATTTGTAGTTTCACTTGACTTGGATGGACAATTCCTAACACTCTTCAGCTACTGTTAGCAGTAATGCCTTAAGGTGAGTCAATCAAGAATTAACATTATTGTATTTGATAATGTTCTCTAAAATAGGTCAATACATTTGGTTACTTCAGGACACATTATGTAGATAATTAATCCTAGCAGATACTCCAGTAAGCCTCTTGTTTTATATAATTTCATTAATGAGAATTTTCCATGGTTATTTTAAGCAATAGTAAACCTTTCTTAAAAAATTTCAAGCTAAGCAAACTAGACCAAAGCTTCTCAAACTCTGTGATGAAGGACTGTGTCTTCTTCTTGTTATTATTTGCTTACGTTTCACATAGTCACAGACCAACACTTTCGTAAAATGCATTTATCGTGTGCTTGGACGGCATGATGCTATCAAATTGTCATATAAATTTCCTGGTGCTTATTCTCAACTTCTGTACCTATCTGGCTGTGGATTGGTAGCGGTTTGCAGACCACCACCAGTCCATGGGCCACATTTTGAGTGACTTTGATGGAGGTTATTGTCTCTGGTAGAATTTCAGAGAATTGATTAATAGATTGTTCTTATAGCAAAGTTAAAACTTATTTAAGAAAGATTTGTTTCTCACTGAAGGAGATCTTTTAGTCCTGCTTTGTTGAAGTGAGATATTTCTCTGTTCAGGATGGAATTTTGGTTAGACTTGTGGGTTTTTACAAAAGGATGGCCACATTATCATTTAGTAATTTAATCTGCCATTTCTTATCCCATAGATAATCCAGTACCTTGCTAGAGAATATAAACTTGGAATCCTACTTCTGTCAAAAGTTTACATAGAAGACATTATTATATCTTTTACATGTCTTCTAGATAGTCCAGGTTTTGTTTTAGACTTGATTTGCTGATTTGTTTTTGGCTTGGATTGAATCAGATTATCAAATATCTGATTATGTAAATCATAGTGCCTTGGCTTCTGACAGAATCATTTAATTGAGAAAATTATAAATAGTTCCCATGTATTTAGAGATGCTATAAAAATATTAATATCAAGCCCAAATACTACATTTCCTTCAGGAAAACTAGGCCCTGGTTCCTTAGATGTGAACAAACCAGGCATTTTACTTGATTTCAAAAAACATAGAGTCTAGTAGGGGAGACAGGTGTATAGTCACATAATAAAAAAATGTAAATGTATAATTATGTTAAGTGCTCATCTTAGTCCATTTGGGCTCTTATTAAGACAGCCAAGTAAAAGGAGCTCCTCAGAGAATCTCCAACTGACCTGAGCATGGGGAGGAGGGTGGGGCCTCGGGAAGTTCATGCCATTTGCAGCGGGGAAGGAGCCTGGCCCCTCCTGTTCATGGGTGGTTACTGGGGATTCAATCTGTGAGATGAAGGCCTGTAACAGCGACCCCTGTCTCATCTCGCTGTGTTGTTTTTTCTTTTTCCTTTTTGCCCAGTAAATCCCCCTCCTCATCCTTCAAAGTGTCTGTAAGCTTGATCTTTCCTGGTCGGGAGACAGGAACCCGGATCTTCCTACAGCATTATGACAAACATATACATCGAGGGATTTATAAGCCACAGGTACTTATTCCTCATAGTTCTGGAGGCTGGAATGTCTAAGATCAAAGGTCCAGTGTGGTTGGGTTCTGGTAAGGGCACTCTTTTGCCTCATATGTAGAAGAAGAAAACAAGCTCTCTGGGGTCTCTTTTGTAAAAACACTAATCTCATTCGTGGGAGATCTGCCCTTGTGACCTAATCACCTCCTTAAGGCCCGACATCTTAATACTATCACATTGGGTTTCAGGGTTACCAGGTAATGACAGCATCTCACTGTTCAGTTTAAGGAAGCAATACAGAGACGTGCAAACCATCCCTAAGACATGAGCACTCCATGTGAAGGTGTTGTGGGGGCCTAAGAAGAAAGACAATCATTTGTGACAACATTCTGAGAAGGGAGATGGTTGCTGCCCTCATGGATTTAACAGACTTAGTTATGCAGCTAGTTTTTTTTTTTTTTTTTTTTTTTTTTCCATTCCTGAATTGTGGTGTCACTCAAGAGAATAGTCTAAAGCTTGTGTTGGACAGGACAGGCAATAACTTCAAAGTGAATAATGAGGTCCAAGATGGACAGTCCCTCTTTGAGGGTCAGAGCCAGCACTCTTATAGACTGACTACAAGGCCAGTTCCTAGAGCTAGAGTTCCATATGGACAAGGACAAGCTTTAGCTAGATCAGAACAACTTCATAACAAAGCAAGTTTTATTTTCAACCGTCATTGCAGACCACAAAGGTCAGGCTAAATATCGACAGATCTATATTGTGGAAAAATTTGAACTTTTGGCTTATTATCAGTATTCAAACTTGATAGGCAGCACCAGATTAACTGCTAAAGATTCTACACATCTTTATTTCATTAACCTTTTACATTTTATCCTGTTTCTTAGCCTCGGCCTGGGGACTAGTAGAGTCAGGTCCTGCTGGAGCAACAACATAAAAAGTGGGAAGGAAAATGTTTATGTTGACACCAGAGTAGTGAAAGCTATCCAATCTATGGGGGATTTAATGCCGAGGAAAAGCAAGATCAGGGTGGAGCATCTGGCTGGGGTAACTGCCTTTCACTGGACCCCTATCAGCCCAGTTTGGGACATGCAAGGGAAACAGCACAGAGATAAAGGCTTTCTCAAGGTTTATGAAAGAACAAACGGCAGCACAGCTAACCTCTAGTGCAAATAAAAATCACACATTTAAGGAAACTTTAATTCCTGCCTGGTTAAAACCAAGACATATGCTATAATGGTTGATGATAAAAATTGTAAGGGAAATAAAAGTGGGTTTGTAAATATTCTCCAGTCAATGACCGCAAATCTGTTAGAGAATTTCCCAGAAAAAGCAAAGGACTTCTTTCAGATTTAATTCCTATGGATTCTGAAATTTATCCTTATAGATTTGTGCTCTTATCTCTTTTACCAAGAAGAGCAGACACTCTCCTCCCATGTTCAGCTGTAAGCCACAACTATTCTGGTTTTCCCTCCTAAAATATAACCTTTTAACTAGAAGCAATGATTACAAGACGTATAAAACAGATGTGTTAGAAAATTGTATTTGGTCACAAATTTATAGAGTATGTTTATCACTGGTAATTGAATTTTCTCAGTAACCTTGTGATAATTAGCTAATGGGCTATGACCTCATGGTTTTGTCTTTCTTCACCCCACCAATATAAGAAGTGTAAATTTTCTTGCTAGTCAGAAAAATATTCAGACCTTCGGTCTGTTTTCCTTTTTTTCTACTGACCATGTAAGAAAATAAATATGATGGTCTGTGGCAGAGATTGTGACTGTCTAACAATATGCAATCTTCTTTTCTCTTTAGTAATAGAGTTTATGTTTTATTTAATCAAGCAATTTGCCTAGCTAGGTAGGAATTATTTGTGTTTTCAAAACATTATTAAGGATCGGTGACTGTTGTATACTAATATGTCTCTTGACATACAAGAGACTTGCACTGGATTCATTCAACTTTGGAAGTGTTTAAAGAGTTAACATTTATTTCAGTGGATTGTGTATATTTATAGGACTCATAATGCCAGATAAAATGCACTGATTTGCCCTGAGTTCTGAAGGAAATCTGTGAAACTGAACTAAACTTAAAATATATATGTGTGTGTGTGTGTATGTATATATATAGAGAGAGAGAGAGAGAAAGAGAGAGACAGACAGACAGATAATATTGGACTTTAATATTTTTACTACTTTATAAGGAGACAGTATTTTTATTTGGTATTTTAATTTCTGTGTGGTAAAATGATAATGGAA
Organism: Piliocolobus tephrosceles; assembly: GCF_002776525.5. Taxonomy (NCBI): domain Eukaryota; kingdom Metazoa; phylum Chordata; class Mammalia; order Primates; family Cercopithecidae; genus Piliocolobus; species Piliocolobus tephrosceles. The sequence goes on from NC_045436.1 coordinate 51,437,730, forward strand.
GAATGTTAATTATATCCACATTTGAGAAAATGTTCCATCCTAGTATTTGGAATATGATGGCCTCTTGTGTGCCTGAGGCATCTGTGATTTTTGGCCTGCTGGATATCCATTCACTAATAAAAGTACTCCTGTTTTGCTTTATCAAGCAATCCTTCTCCAATTCTCATGTGACAGGAAGGAGTTGACTCTACCTCCTAAATCCAGGGCTGAGAGGATACCCAGCCTATAGGGTCACAGGGATTATTGTTTCTGGGATAGGCATGTGATATAAGCCTCCAGGTCTTCCCTCTGATGGGATTAGTTTGGTAGAAGGAAGTACAAATCACAACAATGTTGATTCTCTTTTTAATGGCATGGAAAATCCTGCCTGAGAATTAAGCCAACACAAAGGGTAGCAGATCGAAGAGATGGAACACAACCAACTCCTGATATCATATTTTGAAGCATGTATCTGAAGCTGCTGCCACATCTGGATTTTTTAATTATGTGAAACAATAAATTCCTTTCTTTGCATAAACCTAGTTTGGGATGGTGTTCTGTTACTTAGAACAGAAAGAGTCCGACTAACATGTGGTGCTCACTCTATACCCCTCTCTTGTGAATCATGTTGGATCATGTAGCTGGGCATAAATGGAGAGTCCAAGTAGAATAGGGAGAGAACGTAATCTAGTATTAAATGTATTTTAATGGTTGATGTCTGTTCTGACCTATTTCAGAGACTTAGTGGGCAAAAATTTAATTTTCTACTTCACTGGGCTTAGGAGACTACAAAAAGAGATTTTCTCCTAAGAGAGACACCAGTTCCCTGGCTGAACCTTAAATTACCTATCATTGGATATAGATTAAAATAGAATAAGAAATGAGCTGGTACAAGGGAGAGAAGAAAATGTTAGGCTGCCTTTAAGCCATGCTTCCTTCTGTCTATACCATTCTTAGCCCTTCCAAGGAAGCAAGAGGTACTAGTTTTGATTAGTCAGTGTGCAGAGCAGCTAACAAGGCCACACTGACTCGTGGGTGGAGTTACTGTTTAATAAAACTGTGCACATCTATGCTGGCTTCTTATTTCTCTTTCACTTCTTGGATCCATGCAGCTGGATGGGTCAAGGGAGTGAAGGGTCTTCTTGGGACATGGCACTTTCTTCTGCTCTGCTTCTCTTTCTTTGCCCCTCTTCTCCTCATTCTTTCTCAGGCATGCGTGAATGTGCTGTTCTCAAGAGTTTAGATTCATGGAATTAGGTGTCTCTTTTTGGTGCATTTAGACTGTGTACTTTAGCTCAGACTTTACAAGAGTTCTGAACGTAAGGGTCGGGAACTTGCACAGCCTTGAATACTGAGGTACTTCATATCACATTTTGCTGTTGTTATTTATGTGAATAAGAAACAGTGTGTTTATACAACAAAAATGAGGTAAATAAACATTTTTTTTTTTCTTTTTACATTATCTTCCAGGAAGCTACAATCCAAATGTATGGTTTAACTTTTATATATGTGAATAATTCTTTGGCTTCATAATCTGTGTTCACAAGACTGCACTCAAGGGATCACTGGGCCATGTTTTCATCTGGAGGCTTGTCTGGGGAAAGATCCATTACTGTGCTCATTTAGGTTATTGGTAGAATTTATTTTAACGTGGCTGTATGATTAAGGGTCCTGGCTTTTTGTCAACTGTCAGTTGGAGGCTGCTCTCAACTCCTGGAGGCTGTCTGTAATTCTCTGCTACATGGTCCTCTCCCTTGGTAACTCCAATATTGCTGTTTGCTGCTTCAAGGGCAGCAGATCAGTCTTTCATACCAATCTGCTAAAACATAATTTTATATGACATAATGTGTGACCATGAAAGTGATATCTTGCTAACTATATAATAAAACCTAACTAAGGGATACATATTATTCTATTATTTTTGCTATATTCAAGTAGCTAGAAGCAAGTCACAGGTTCTTCCCACGCTCAAGGGGAGGAGGTTATGCAGAGTGTAGCACTAAATGATGGAGATCATGGAGATCATATTAGAATTCTGACTACCATAGTCAATATTTGGCAAAGTGTGTCTCATTGAAGATTACTTTCATAGGTTTGTTAGTAAATCTGTCTTTATCAAGAATCTATTTTTTTTTTTTTTTTTTTTTTGAGACGGACTTTTGCTCTTGTTGCCTAGGCTGGAGTGCAATGGTGTGATCTTGGCTCACTGCAATCTCTGCCTCCTGGGTTCAAGTTATTCTCCTGCCTCGCCCTCAGAGATTACAGGCATCCACCACCATGACATGATAATTTTTTTTTGTATTTTTAGTAGAGAGAGAGAGTTTCACTATGTTGGACAGGCTGGTCTCGAACTTCTGACCTCAGGTGTTCCACCCGGATTGGCCTCCCAAAGTGCTGGGATTATAAGCATGAGTCACCACGCCCAGCCAAGAATCTTTTTCAAGCAACAGAATGCAAGCGACAAGAGACCAATTCAAACCATCTTAAATGAACAAGTTATTTTACTTACTCATAGAACTGACCATTTCAATGGATCATTTTGGGCTCTAGGCAATAATACAGTTGGGGTTGAGAAAGATTCTGCTTTAATGCAGTAATTAAAAGAGAGCACGCCAGGAATGGGAAGTTATGAACATTGGAAAGAAGTTGAAAAAGATCCGACAGAGAATTTAGCCACACACAAGAACGTGCTAGGGTTGGGACCAAGGGCAATTCAGTCTCCATGACTGACATTAAATCTGAAAAAAACATGCCATATGCAAAATGAGAAAGGAGGAATACATAGGCTTCCATCTTACAGTCTGTCATATTTGCTTATATGAACACAGCATTGCCTCTCAGATATTTCTGCATTGGTAAATAGTGTTACTTTTTCTGCTATAATAGTGGTACTGATCTCATCCTTGTCTAAAATGCACCAGAAAAACTTCCATTTATTTTTTTAAGTTTCAGTTCAGCAACTCTATGAGGTATTCTCTAACCCCTACCTGTCATTCAAGTGGAGTTGGGTCCCACACCTCATATTCCTATAATTTGGCAGATACTGCTATCAAACTCAGACATCCCCTACTTCAACCCCTTTCTTTTTAATACCTCTCTGCAGTCATGACCACAAGACAGGGTTCTCACCAATGAGACATAAACCAAATTTTGATGTAGGGAAAACGTTGGTCGTCTTGAAACAGAAATCTTCCATTTTCTCATCCATTCTCCCACCATTGAACACAGACATAATGGCTAGGTATGCTCTAGTAGCCTTGTGACCATAATGGAAATTACAAGTTAATCATAAATATCTAGTCTCTGTTATCATTAATATGATGAACAAATCTAGCAACTGACTTCCACCATACTTACTATATGTAAAACAAAACAAAACAAAACGAAACTAACATTAACCATTACAGAGGAGTTTTCATTATGTGAGGCCTGATAAGATTCTAAATGAAATGCAGTCTTATATATTTCTAGATGATAGCACTGACTGTGGCAGAAGCAGTTATTTGTTTAATTTTCTGCTTGACTTACGGCAGCATGAATGATCTCCTTTATATTGCAAAGCTTGGCTGGGTGCGGTGGCTCACGCCTGTAATCCCAGCACTTTGGGAGGCCAAGGTGAGGAGTTCAAGACTAGCCTGACCAATATGGTGAAATCTTGTCTCTGCTAAAAATACAAAAACTATGCAGGCATGGTGGCAGGTGCCTGTAGTCCCAGCTATTCGGGAGGCTAAGACAGGAGAATTACTTGCACCTGTGGGGTGGAGGTTGCAGTGAGCCGAGATTGCACCACTGCACTCCAGCCTGGGAGACAGAGCAAGACTCCATCTCAAAACAAACAACAACAACAACAACAAAAAACAAACAAACAAAACTTGTCTTATTATTTGTATCTTATTCATCTTAGCATCCATATTCTTAGAACAGTACCTAGAATATAGAAAGCATTTAGTAAATATTTATTGAATTGGCTAATACATAAATACAAGACTTTGTCTTTCCAAGTTTTAATAGCTTACTTGGAAAGAGTTAAGTATCTTTGCTAATCAGAATGAAAGATTTCTTGTGGTATGATTTGTCTAGTTCCTCAGTTATTGGCTTATCTTATTCAGCATGTTATCAACAGCTTAAAAATACAAAAAAGACAGATGAATAAAATCTATGGGTGCCACAAAAACTGCTGCTGTAGCTAAATTACTTGATGATAAAATCTGTATCTAAAATGAAATACTAAAAAATGTGGGACGACTTCTCATTCTAAATGTGATAAAAGCAATAGAAATAAATAAATCTGCACATAGATCTAAATTATGAAACTCAAATCTCTGATATTGGATCAGAAGCTGAAACTAACAAATCCAAATCTATTTGTTGAACACTGGACACTTACAGGTTAAAATCAGATGAGTAAGCATCCACAGAATGAAGAATATTTGAGTTAGGGAAGATGATTCTTGTAGATGTGGAAAGGATTAGGAGAAAGAGTATAATAACATGTGACCTATTTGAAGCTCTTTCTTATAGGAGATAGGTTAGATTTATTTGATGTAGTTTCAAAGGAACTGAGAGAATTTTGGAGCAAAGTGTGGAAACTTCAGGTTGAGAAATTGGAGCTCAACCTGAGAAGATGTTAGCAATATAAAATTTTCAAGCTAGATTTGTCTGACCTGTGAGGCCCAAAGTTCTGAATAGTCACATAACTACCAGGAAAGGATAATGACAGACAGTTTCCTGCTTTGGTTAGGAGCTTGACCAACTTTCCTGTTAAGATGTTCTAAATTGATAGATTTAAGTTTAACTAATTTGATAGAGTCTTTTCTTCTGTTCTGCAGGATGGTATTTCTGGGTATCTTATGAAATAAAGTGATAAGGTAGTGGTAGTTGTGGGATGAGTATGTGATAACAATACTATTTGTTTAGCTTTGTTTTTATAGCAAAGTGGTTCCCTATGCTGTTTTTTTCTATCCCAGATGAAAGTGTGTCTGACATTGCCTATTGATATTGGATGAGGGAGGCTCTATTATACCTTGCTGTTTCAAGTATTAGGTAGGCAGCTAATTATACACAAACATAAGCTTGCTCACATCTGAGAATACTAAACCAGAGGTTGCATCATGCACATTTGCATTAATATAGCATGCTCTAAATGTGGCTAATACCGTTCCTAGACTTTCTTGAATTTTAATGCTTTTAAAAGTATAATCACGGTGAACAAAAGCGTTTACCACAAACTTTCCAGACTATGTTGTGTTTGTGTTTCATTTTCTTTTTTCTTTCTTTCTTTTTTTTTTTTTTGAGACAGAGTCTCGACCTGTCACCCAGGCTGGAGTGCAGTGGTGCAGTCTGGGCTCACTGCAAGCTCCGACTTCCGGGTTCACACCATTCTCCTGCCTCAGCCTCCTGAGTAGCTGGGACTACAGGCGCCCGCCACCACGCCCAGCTAATTTTTTGTATTTTTTAGTAGAGACGGGGTTTCACCGTGTTAGCCAGAATAGTCTCGATCTCCTGACCTTGTGATCCGCCAGCCTCGGCCTCCCAAAGTGCTGGGATTACAGGCGTGAGCCACTGCGCCCAGCCTCATTCTCTACTTAACGAATTGGCTTTTGCAATCCTGGAAAGCTGTTTTGATTTACAGGGATAAACTTGAACTATGCAGAACGGAGATGAGTTACTGACTTGATAACTCATATATTAATATTCCTGACTAAACCTTTAAAGAGAGTCCCATATGAATGACACCTAAGCTTCCAGGGATTTACCATGGAATAATTTCTTTTTCCCAACTTTATCTCTTCTCTCTTTATCTAAATGTTCTTCTTCTTCTTCTTTTTCTTTTTTTTTTTTTTTTTTTTAGGACTTTTCAGTCTTCTCTAGTCCCATCTCCCTCTTTCCAAAATAATTTCCCCAGTTTTGCAAATTATTAAGTCACACATTTGCTCTTGTGTCTCGTATATTATAGAGTAGTAATTTTAATATGTTTTCTTCACTTCTGTGTCTCCAAAGCCTAGAATATTTCCCAACACATATATAAGAATTAATAAAAATTGGTTAAATAAATAGATGAATTAATGAATTCATGCTCCAGAATAAGCCATGGATTAAAAATGCTTCCAGTTCTGCCAGATTTTGGCATCTATCTGGGGAGAGGAGTGATCGTATTTGGGGAGAGGGAAGGGACATCCAGGTGATCCAATTGGAGAAGACCACTTCTTACCCACAGGGGCATTACAAAAATCTAATATTCTACACTGTGGGTTTGTTTTCTCTGTAAGATAATCCTATTTCTCTGTTACTTTTATTCTCATTATCAAGAAATGTTGACTCTTTACTTGATGCAGATTGTATTACAAATCCTCTTCAATACATTTGAAAACAAAGGGATCCACACCTGATTCTGTTGCTGATGTTTTCCTGAAGTTCTACTATAGAGGCTAAGCTTATCAAATGCATTTTAAAACTATATATATTCAGGCTTCCACCTTCTTTTTCATTTATCAGCTAAGCCCAGTCCCTTAAACATAGTGGTCAATAAACATAATCAAATCATTCAACAAAGCCGATCCCTATCCTAGCCACAGAAAATACATTAGTCAACAATTTAGATAAAGAGCCCTGCCCCCATGGAAATTACATTTAAGCCAAAAAATTGGAAGAAAGAAAATCAGTAAGCCAGTCACACACACAAAAAAAGAACAAATATACTATATTAGAAGGTAATACATTCATTAACAAATATACAGCAGGGAAAAGGGTTTTGAAGGGATGGGTTGAAATTCCACTACTCCAGCTTTATTGAAATGCACTTGACAAATAAAAATGGTATATTTAAGAAGTACAATGTGATGTTTTGATATATGCATACATTGTAAAGTGGTTAAGTAGGCAATGAATTAAAACATTTTAATTGATGCCACCATGCTCTGATCTCATACAAGCTGGAATTACTTTGAAAATAGAAAGATACATTAGCAACATACACATATTATTTACATGTATAAAATGCAACTAAGTTTATTTTTATGTGAAATTTTATTCGTAAAATTTTACTTGGCAGTCCTTTAGTTTGGAAGTGAATGAATTGCTATAAATGGAAAGGTGATAGAATGCTATATAACCAACTGAGAAAAATATAATCAGGGAAAAGGTTATTATATGTCTTATTCAATAATAGTTAGTTGGAAAAGGATAGAAAAATCATGCCAACAAATCTGGAGGAGTTAATTTTCATTGCAAATACTGTTCAAATGAACCAATAATAGCAATGAATTAAAGATGGTAAAACTACAAAAGTCAATATGAAAAAGAGTCATAATATATGGCATCCAAATTATAGAGACTTAGAAAATAGCAATGAAGAAATAGAAGAGATATCAAGCTAGACGTCACAAATGCAAAATTGGACTTTTTAGATTATACATTAAAAATAAGTTATAGGAGCCGGAAGCTTCCCAGATGTATCCTCATTCACTCAACATAACCAGATAAAAATGAACTTTTCCACCACATTGTATTAGCATAGCCATAAATTGAGTACAACAAATAGCTAGAACAACAGAATAGTAGAGTAAGTTACAGTAATCTTTGATCAAGAAGATGTGAATTTGGTCTCATATATGACACAATTCATATTGTGTATTTACACTCCCTCCAACACTGTATAAGCGTTCTCCTTGCTCTGCATCCTTGCCAACATTTGTTATTTTTTGCCTTTGTGGTTCTGATTTGCATTTTCCTGATGATTACTAATGTTGAGGATTTTTTTATACACCTGTCAGCATTTTGTGGGCCTTCTCTTGAGAAATAGCTATTCATATCCTTTGCCCACTTTTTAATGAGATTATTTGTTCCTTTACTGTTGAGTTATTTGAGTTCCTTGTATATTGTGGATGTTAGTACCTTGTCTGATAAAGAGTTTGTACATATTTTCTCCCATTCAACATGTTGTCTCTACATTCTGTTGATTGCTTCCTTTGCTGTGGAGAAGCTTTGTAGATTAATACGGTCCTATTTATTTTTGGTTTTGTTGACTGTGTTTTTTGAGGTCTTAACCATAAAATCTTTGCTTCTGCTAATGTCCTGAGATATTTCTTCTATGTTTTCCTTTTTTGTTGTTTTTTGAGACAGAGTTTTGCTCTTGTTGCCCAGCCTGGAGTACAATGGCACAATCTTGGCTCACCGCAACCTCCACCTCCTGGGTTCAAGCGATTCTCCTGCCTCAGCCTCCCAAGTAGGTGGGATTGCAGGCATATGCCACCATGTCCAGCTAATTTTGTATTTTTAGTAGAGATGGGGTTTCTCTATGTTGGTTACGCTAGTCTCAAACCCCCAACCCCAAGTTATCCACCCGCCTCAGCCTCCCAAAGTGCTGGGATTACAAGCATGAGCCACCGAGCCTGGCCTCTATGTTTTCTTCTAGTAGTTTTACAGTTTCAGATCTTACATTTAAATTTTAAATCCATCTTGTTTTGATTTCTTAATCTGGTGAGAGATAGGAGTCCAGTTTTTTTTTTTTTTTTTGAGATGGAGTCTTGCTCTGTGGCCCGGGCTGGAGTGCAGTGGCCGGATCTCAGCTCACTGCAAGCTCCGCCTCCCGGGTTTACGCCATTCTCCTGCCTCAGCCTCCGGAGTAGCTGGGACTACAGGCGCCCGCCACCTCGCCCGGCTAGTTTTTTGTATTTTTAGTAGAGATGGGGTTTCACCATGTTAGCCAGGATGGTCTCGATCTCCTGACCTCGTGATCCGCCCGCCTCAGCCTCCCAAAGTGCTGGGATTACAGGCTTGAGCCACCACGCCCGGCTAGGAGTCCAGTTTTATTCTTCTGCATGTGGAATTTATTTTTTGTTTTTAATTTTTTTTGAGACAGAGTCTGGCTCTGTCTCCAAACTGGAGTGCAGTGGCATGATCTTGGCTTACTGCAACCTCCACCTCCCAGGTTCCAGTGATTCTCCTGCCTCAGCCTCCACAGTAGCTGGGACTACAGGTGTGCACCACCACACTCAGCTAATTTTTGTATTTTAGTAGAGATGGGGTTTCACCATGTTGGTCAGGATGGTCTGGATCTCTTTACCTTGTGATCCACCCACTTTGGCCTCCCAAAGTGCTGGGATTACAGGTGTAAGCCACTGTGCCCAGCTGTGGAGTTTTAATTTTCTCAGCACCCTTTGTTAAAAAGGATGTCCTTTCCCCAATGTACGTTCTTTTTTCTTTTGTCAAAAATCAGTTGTCTAAATGTGTGGGTGAATTTCTGGATTCTCTATTCTGTTCCTTTGGTTTATGTGTTTGTTTTTATACCAGTATCATGCATTTTTGTTACTATACTATATTTTGAAATCAGGTAGTATGATTCCCTCAGCTTTGCTCTTTTTGCTGAGTATTGATTTGGCTATTTGTGCTCTATTTTCTTCCATACAAATTCTAGGGTTATTTCTTCTACTTCTGTGTAAAATAATATTAATATCTTAATAAATATTGCATTGAATTCATATAGTTGTTTGGGTAGTAGGATAATTTTAATTATATTAATTCTTCTGATCCATGGACATGGAATACCTTTCCATTTGTTTGTGTCCTCCTCAATTTCTTTCATCCGTGTTTGGTAGTTTTCCTTGTATAGGTTTTTTACTGCTTTAGTTCAATATTTATTTCTAGATTTTTTAACAGCTATTGTAAATAGGATTGTCTCCTTAATTTCTTTTTAGTTTTTTAAATAGCTATTGTAAATGGGATTGTCTTCTTAATTTCTTTCTCTGCTAGTTCATTATTGGTGTATAGAAACACTACTGATTTTTGCATGTTGATTTTGTCTCCTGCAACTTCACTGAATTTGTTTATCAGTTCTAATAGTTCTTTTGGTGGAGTCTTCAGGTTTTTCTACATATAAGATCATATTGTCTGCAAAAAGGGACAATTTGACTTCCTCTTTTCTAATTTTGATGTCTTTTCTTTCTTTCTCTTGCCTGATTTCTCTGGCTAGAATTTCCAATACTATGTTGAATATGAGTGATGAAAGTGGGCCTCCCTGTCTTGTTCCAATTCTTAGAGGAAAGGCTTTCAGCTTTTCCAAATTCAGTATAATTTTAGCTATGGGATAGTCATATATGCCTTTATTAAGTTGAGTATATTTGTTCTATGCCTACTTTTTTGAGAATTTTTTTCCATTAAAGGATGCTGAATTTCATAAAATACTTTTTCTGCATCTATTGATAAGCATGTGGTTTTTGTCCTTCATTCTGTTGATGTGATGAACAGTACTTATTTATTTGCATATGTTGAACCATCTTTGCATTGCTGACATAAATCCCACTTGGTCGTGGTACATTATCTTTGGATTGCTGTTTTATTTGGTTGAGGATATTTGTATCTATGTTCATTAGGGATATTGGCCTTTAGTTTTCTTTTTTGTTGCATGCTTGTCTGTTGGTATCAGACTAATGCTGACCTCATAATATGAGTTAGAGAGAAATCCTTCCTCTTCAATTTTATGGAATAGTTTAGGAGAATTGGTGAAAGTTCTTCTTTGAAAGTTCTTTAAGATTGGCAGTAAAGCCATCTAGTCTTGGACTTTTCTTTGTTGAGAGACTTTTTATTACTGATTCAATCTTATTACTTGTTATGGTCTGTTCATGTTTTCTATTTCTTTTAAATTCAATCTCTTGGTCGATTGTATATGTCCAGATATTTATCCATTTCCAGTTTGTTAGTGTACAATTGTCAGTAATAATCTCTGATAATCTTTTGCATTTCTGTGCTATCAGTTGTTATGACTTTTTTTTACTACTGATATTATTTAACTGAATCTTCTTCTTCTTCTTCTTTTGGTTAGACTATCTAGTGGTTCATTGATTTTGCTTATCTTTTCAAAAAACCAAATTTTTGTTTCATTGATATTTAAAATTTTTTAAATGTCTACATCCTTTAGTTCTGCTCCAATTTTTATTAATTCTTCTACTAGTTTTGGTTTGGGTTTACCTTGCTTTTGTAGTTCTCTGAAGTGCATTGATAGATTGTTTATCTGAAAATGTTCTACTTTATGTTGTAGGCATGATTTGGTATATGTGGACCACTGGGAGTCACTCACTTACCCTTTCCTCATATTAGGCAGCCTCTCTGAGATTCTAGCCAGTTGCAGCTGAGCAGGCTGACTCACTTCTCTCTCCTTCCTTGTGTTACGTGTCTCCTGTCACTTCTGTGTTGAATTCCAGTGTTTTCTCTTAGGGAATGAATCTATTTGAAGTGTGACTATCTACTCACTCTTTTGCTTCCTCTTCATACAGAAGGCAAGTATCAAATGCCTCTAGTCAGCCATCTTGAAGCCCCTCCTTCCATCATTAAATTATCTTACCTCTAAAACTGAAATTCAAGAGATCCAATTCCAAGATGATAGTGTAATGACCTCTGAGGATGCACTCCCCGGTGAAACATGAAAAGCTGATGAAAACTATTGAAAAGAGGAAAAGAAACAATCAACCACCTAAAGTCTTGGAATAGTTCTATAAGTATATAGCGAAGGAAGAAACATTTATTCAATAAAACATACTAAACAGAATAAGATGCGAATGTGTGGCATTTGACTCACAATCCATTTCCTCTCTCTTGCCCACTCCAGTTCGGTTTGACAGAATTTTCATTTAGGATGCATGAGGCCAATACATAAAGCTTCTTCTTCCTCAGCTCTCAATAAAAGCTCACCTTATTACACCATGAGAGAAAGCTTCCAGCACTTCTCATTTCCTCCAACTACAAGATGAAGTTAAACTCCTGGTGAGTATGGCTGGGAGTTCAGGGACTACCACAGGTCTACATGTGCCATGGTGGTTTGCTACTCAGCTGATTTTTTGTATTTTTAGTAGAGATGGGGTTTCACCATGTTGGCCAAGCTGGTCTCGAACTCCTGACCTCAAGTGATCTGCCCACCTCGGCCTCCCAAACTGCTGGGATTACAGGTGTGAGCCACTGTGCCTGACCAAAAAGTTACATTTAACAAGGAACAACCAATGCATTAAAAGACAGGTATGAGCTACAAAGAGAAATACTGGAAATGAAGAAGTAGTCATTGAAATTAAAAAGTCTACTGGATGAGATTTCTAGACTGGACAGTCATAGAGAGAATTAGTGATGTTGGATACTTGTTTTGAATAATTCACTTAGAATATGTCACAGCAAGATAAAGAGAAGAAAAATGTAAATATGTAAAAAGTAAGCATGGAGATTAAATGAAAAGATACAAGTATTTGTCTAAGTTAAGGGTCAGTAGACTATAGTTTACAGGCTAAATCCAGCCCACAGCCTATTTTTTGTAAATAAAATTTTATTGGAACAAAGTCATGTCCATTCATTTACACATCATCCATGTGTGCTATTTGCTACAGTGGCAGACTTGAGTAGTTGTAACAGAAATTATATGGCCTGCAATACCTAAAATATCTACTATTTGGCCCTTTGCAGGAAAAATTTGTTGACCACTGGTCTAGGTAATGTTTCCAGAAGATAAAATGGAGAAAATGATGAAAAGCATTACTGGAAAATATATTTAAAAGTTCTTTCACTTTTGAAAAACAAAAGAGCTAAGGATCAAACAGAATAAGTAAATACAAATCTGTGTACTTTATACTAAAATTACAGAACATAGAGGATCTTACAAAGTCACCAGAGAGAAATGTAGGTTAATTGAAAAGGTATTCTAATTAAACTAACATAATTCTTTCTATTATTAACAGTAAATGTTAGACAATAATTGAGATATATTTTTCAATGTATTGAGAGAAATTAACTGGTTAAATAGAAATTTATTCCAAGCTATTGTTCAAAAAATAATTAAAGAATTCTCTTGGCTGGGTGTGGTGGCTCATGGCTGTAATCCCAGCACTTTGGGAGGCCAAATCAGGTGGATCACGAGGTCAGGAGTTCAAGACCAGCCTGGCCAAGATGGTGAAACCCCATCTCTACTAAAATTACAAAAATTAGCCAAGCATAGTGGCAAGCACCTGTAATCCCAGTTACTCAGGAGGCTGACACAAGAGAATCGCTTGAACTCGGGTGGCAGAGGTTGCAGAGATTGTGCCACCACACTCCATTGTGGGCGACAGAGAGAGACTTTGTGTCAAAAAAAAACAAAAACAAAAACAAAAACAAAAAATTCTCTGAAGAAAAAAAATAAACCCAGGGAAGAAAATTGTGACACAAGAAAAATATGATAGGGAAAGTAATTTGTAAAATATGGTAACTAAAAAACATAAAGATTTTAATATAAAAAAGTAGAGAAGCTAATAAATTTAGCCAAGTTGCAGGTTACAAGATTGACACATATATATCAGTTGATTCCATATATATATATATATATATATATATATATATATATATATATCCATAGATGATGTTATCTTGTATACAGAAACTTGTCAAATATCTACAAAATAAGAGTCTCTTCAACAAATTGTCATGGAACAAATTTTGCATCTCCATAGGCAAAAGAATGAAGTTGGACCCCTACTGCACAGCAGAGACAAAAATGAACTCAAAATGAATTGTGACCTAAAAATGACAACTAAAACCATAGAACTCATAGACAAAAGCATACCGGTAAATTTTAATGACAATGAATTTGCCAGTGGATTCTTAGATATGATACCCGAAGCACAAGCAACAACAAAACAACAGCAACAAAAACAGATGAATTGGACTTCACCATTATTTAAAACTTTTTTATGTTAAAGAACACTATCAAGAAAGAAAAAACAGTAACCAAAACAGTGCAGTACTGGTACAAAAACAGACACATACACCAATGGAACAGAATAGAGAGCCTAGAAATAATGCTGCACACCTGCAACCATCTGATCTTTCACAAAGCTGACAAAAACAAGCAATAGGGAAAGTCCTTCCTATTCAATAAATGGTGCTGGCATAACTGGCTAGGCATATGTGGAAGATTGAAACTGTACCCCTTCCTCACATCATATACAAAAATCAACTCAAGATGGATTAAATACTTTAATGTAAAACTTAAAGGCATAAAAACCCTTGAAGGTCACCTAAGAAATATCATTCTGGACAGGGGACCCAGCAAGGATTTCATGATAAAGATGCCAAAAGTACTTGCAACAAAAATAAAAATTAGAAAAACCTGATTAAACTAAAGAACTTCTGCATAGCAAAACAAACTATCAACAGAGTAAAAGTACAGTCCACAGAATAAGAAAAAATTTTACAAACTATGTATCTGACTAAGGTGTAACTATCCAAAATCTATAAGGAACTTAAACCGATTTACAAGCAAAAAGCAAACAACCACATTAAAAAATGTATAAAAACATGAACAGATATTTTTCAAAAGAAGACATACATGCAGCTAATAAGTATGTGAAAAAATGCTCAACATCACTAACCATTAGAGAAATGCAAATCAAAACCACAATGATATACTATCTCACACCAGTCAAAATGGCTATTATTAAAAAGCAAAAAAAAAAAAAAAAAAGGTAAAAATAAGACATGCTGCTGAGTTTGTGGAGAAAAGGGAAGGCATATACACTGTCGTGATATAAATTAGTTCAGCCATTGTGGAAAGCAGTCTGATGATTTCTCAAAGAACTTAAAACAGAGTTACCATTTAACCCAGAAATTCTATTACTGGGTATATACCCAAAGGAATATAAATTCTTCTACCATAAATTCACATGCATGGGCTGGGGGCAGTGGCTCATGTTTGTAATCTCAGCACTTTGGGGGCTGAGGTGGGCAGATTGCCTAAGCTTATGAGTTCAAGACCAGCCTGGGCAATACGGTAAAACCCTGTCTCTACTAAAATACAAAAAAAAAAAAAAAATTAGCTGGGCATGGCAGCCTGTAGTCCCAGTTACTCTCCAGAGGCTGAGGCAGGATAATTGCTTGAACCTGGGAGGTGGAGGTTGTGGTGATCAGGCCATTGCATTCCAGCCTGGGTGACAGAGCAAGACTTTGTCTCAAAAAACAACAACAACAAAAATTCACCTTCATGCACATGCTCATCACAACACTATCCACAATAACAAAGACATGGACATGGACTCAACCTAAATTCCCATCAATAGTGAACTGGACATGGATGGAGCTGTAGGTTGTTATTCAAAGCAAACTAACACAGGAGCACAAAACCAAATACCACTGTTCTAATTTATAACTGGGTGCTCAACACTGAGTACATATGGACACAAAGAAAGGAACAACAGACACTGGGGCCTACTTGAGGGTTTAGGGTGGGAAAAGGGTGAAAATCAAAAACTACTTATTCAGTATAATGCTTATTAGCTGGGTGATGAAATAATCTGTACACGAAATTCCTGTGACATCCTGTTTACTCATACAACAAACCTGTACATGTACCCCTAAACCTAAAATAAAAGTTAAAAAAAGGAAAAAGACAACCTACAAAATAGAAGAAAGTGTTTGCAAATCATATATCCGATGTGTCTAAATTCCAGAATACAGACATCATATGTCTGATATGTGTTTGAATTCCAGAATACTACAACCCTACAACAAAAAGGCAAACAATCCAATTAAAAACAGGCAGGGTTGACTAGACATTTCTCCAAAGAAGATACATAAATGTCCAATAAGCCCATGAAAGATGCTCAACATCATTAGTTATCAGAAAAATGCAAACCAAAACTGAAATGTGAACCATTTTACACCTCCATGAATGCCAGTATTCATTGCAGCACTTCACAATAGCCCAAAGGCACAAGCAACCCAAATGGCCATCGACAGATGAATGGATAAATCAAATGTGGCGTATATGTGGAATGAAATGTAATTAACCATAAAGAGCAATGAAGTTCTACAGACTACAACATAGATAAACTTTGATAACATTTTTCTAAGTGAAATAAGCCAGACACAGAAGGACAAGTATTCTATGATTCCACGTATGAAATATCTAAAATGGTCAAATTCATACAGAGAGAAAGTAGATAAGAAGTGACCAGGGGCTGGGGATAGATATAATGGGGAATTATTTCTCAATGGGTAGAGTTTCTGCTTGGAGTGATAAATAAGTTTTGAAAGTAGATAGAAGTAATGATTGCACAGCATTGTGAATACAATAACGTCATTGAATTGTGTATCTAAAAATTGCTAAAATGGCAAACTTTATTTCATGTATATTTACCATAGTAAAAAGATAGTTTAAAAATGTGGAACTAAAAATTCAAGACAGCAGTAATGACGAAGGAGGAGGACAGAGTACACTGAAGAGAATGTTTTGCTTCTTATTCAGGGAGGATAGAGATATTAAACAAATTTTGGCATTGCCAGAAAATATTCATATGAGAATGTCTGTTCAAATTTTACAGTTAATTACTAAAAGAACAGAAATATATTTTCTAGTTTCAAAATGAGCAGAAGAGAAAGAACAGAAAACAACATTAAAAAAAAAAAAAAAAATCTGTGGCTGTAATCCTGGCGCTTTGGGAGGCCGAGGCAGGTGGATCAGGAGGTCAACAGACCGAGACCATCCTGGCCAACATGGTGAAACTCCATCTCTACTAAAAGTACGAAAATTAGCTGACTGTGGTAGCACATGCCTATAGTCCCAGCTGCTCAGGAGGCTGAGGCAGGAGACTCGCTTGAACCCTGGAGGTGGAAGTTGCAGTGAGCCAAGATCACACCACTGTGCTCCAGTTTGGCGACGGAGCGAGATTCCGTGTCAACAACAACAACAACACAATCTGGAGATTACCAAAGACTAATGACAGGAAAAGGAGAGGGCTGGACACCTGAAAATTATTTTGCCTAGAAATGTCTTTACCAGCTAGCTTCTATTAGACTCTCACAATGACAGGCATTGGCAAGCGATTGGAAGGTAGAAGGCAGGAAAAAGCTAAAATCCCGCTGCGTTAGTCTGTTTTTATGCTGCTGATAAAGACATACCTGAGACTGGGTAATTTATAAAGAAAAAGAGATTTAATGGACTCACAGTTCCCTATGGCTGGAAAGCCCTCACGATCATGGCAGAAGAGCAAGGGACATTTCACATGGTAACAGGCAAGAAAGAATGAGAGCCGAGCGAAAGGGGCAACCCCTTATAAAATCATCAGATCTCCTGAGAGGTTCATTATCAGGAGAACAGTATCGGGGAAACTGCCCCCACAATTCAATTATCTCCTACAGGGTCCCTCCCACAACACGTGGAAATTATTGGAGCTACAATTCGATATGAGATTTGAGTGGGGACACAGCCAAACCGTATCACTCACACCCTTTTAAAGTTTTCGGTGGTCAGGGTTGGGGGTGCTAATACTGTGACTCCTTTAGCAGCAGTCACAAAAAGTGATGTAGAACCGTGGGTTCCTGCAGCAAGTTTCCAGCAGCAGTGCAGGTTTTGTGGGTTTTAGCAAAGCAGTAGTAGCAGCAGTCCTGGCAGCGCAGTGTCCTGTCTCTATCTGTCCCAGCTGTCTGATCTCTCCATCTTCTGTGACATCTGCAGGTAGCTTTGGGCTCCAAGGTTCCCACGCTGTTAGGAAAATGGGCCAGAGATTTCTGCAAGGCAGCTTCAGCAGTGGTTCCAAATAGTAGTAGCAGCAGTGGGGCTCCAGCAGCTCCAGGTGGGCGGGGACCGTGGCTGTAGGTGACACTATATCCCTTCTGCTCCTCTAGACTAGGATCGTGGTGGCTTCCTGCAGATACCAATCAAGGAAGTTTACTTTTCTCTTCTGGCTACTCCAGGCCTTCTGACACTTTTGTAACTATACCCTGTATTAAATTGCCTCCAGTTGAAATACCAACTGAAGTTTCTGTTACCTTAACTAAACACTGATACGAGATGGAAGGGCAGTACTTCAGAAACCAAAGTAGTTTTTCTTTTATCTTGTTTCCACATTCACTCATATTTAATGTAATTTAGTATTATTTATTTTTGATACCATATATGTGGAATACATTCTCTCATTGATTTCATACATGATATAAAATGCAAAAAAGTTGCATGATAAAAGATATCTTAAATCAAAATAAGTATAAATCAAGAAAGAAATATAAATTTGTATTTCATAACTTGATATATTCAAGTGCACTAAGTCTTCTTGGGAATTAATGGATGGTGTATAAGTAATAACATGATTTAAATAAAGATAAGAATCACATGATAAGCCAGTACATTTTCTTTCTCCTGACAATTCTTTTATTGGCACATACAGAGAAAAAATTGTAATTATACTTTAGAAAATCTCTTCTTCTTCTAATATTGTTTACTGGATTCCAAGTTAAACATTGTAATATTTTCATGACTTGTCACAATGAATGCATTAATAGGTATGACATTTCCTGATTATGTTTGAACTATGATAACATATTTCTCCAATGAGTTGCAAAGAATCAAGATGTGATTCATTAAGCATGCTTATAAGTTGCTCACATAATTACAAAGAGAAACCATCCACGTGAAAGTAAAAATACAATTTCAGGCATAGGAGAAAAGCTTAACTTATAAGAATATTAGCCCCAGTGAAAGATGGAATGCACGAAGAGAGAAATATACTGGGTGGACACACCGTTATGGAACAGGATGTGCCTCCCTAGTTTTGTGCATTTCCGTGCACTCTTGTGGCTAAGTTCCCCACACCCAGAAATAATAGATGATGGTATCAGAAAGGTCTTTAATCCAGGATTTTCCAAGTATGACTAAAAGATTTGTTGTGAATGGCTGAGACCCTAATCAGAATTGGAACTGTATGTTTTACTACACATTAAATTAGGCACTAATAAATACACACACACACACACACACACACACAAACATAATTAGACATTTTGAAATGGAATTTCTGTTTTTCGCTTCTTCATACATGAATCCTCCCCTTCTGGATCAGCACAGATTGCCTTAAGTGGTGTAGCATAGCAGAGTGTAGGCTCTGGTTGCAAGTTGCCCAGCTTCATTGTCTGGTTTCATCACTAACTGTGTGGTCCTGCATGAGTTACTTAATCTCCCTGTACCTTGGTATTCTCATTTGTTCTATGTTGTGAGTATAAAATGAATAATACAGACAACTACTTAGCAAGATGTCTAAGCAGTTGCAGACTATTTCCAAGCAGCACATTACCACATTAGGATTGTTATAGCTGAAATGCAAAGAGAACAAAAGAGTCAAAGTCAACCCCTCACCCTTTAAAATAGGCTCTTGAAGTCCATTTCTGAGATTATATTATTAAAATATGGGCTTTCAGTAGCAAAGGACAAACACTTGAAAACAGTTTTCTAAATTCCAGATTTTTCCCTTTAAACATCAAGAACAAAAATATAGAGAATTGAACATGACATTTTTACTATAAGCTATAAAATAGGAAGGATAGCTTCGGGACAATTTCCTGCCAAACAGGGATTAGATAAAAGCTTTCCTCAGCTAGAGGAAAGCATTGGAACAAGAAAGAAAGAAACACATTCAGGCTTCAGTGAGAAGCTCACTTCCATATCTTTGGTAATTTCAGGGAGAAGGGGCATGTTCTCTGTTCTCTTGCAGGAGGCAAAGCTTCATAATGCTCTCCAAATGGGATGCTCAAAGGGTTTTATCCAAAGGTTTTGGATTTTTCAGGCAGAAAGAGGGCTTGAGATAGCGTCTTCCACTATATCTCAGAGTTCTGAAAGATCTGGTATAAAGAAAATCAAGAAATTGCTTCATGCCTTAATGGAGCATGTGGATTTGCAAAGAAGGCTGGCAAATCATAGGAGACCTAGGGTTGAGATGAGCAAATACAACTTGTAGATATCAAGGCTATGCTAGGGGCTTTGGGTACCAGCAAGGACCCTTGTAGGTGTGCAAAGGCAAGATGGGACCACTTTACATTAGATGTGGATACATAAAGAACCAAAGTGGCCACAAAAGATTCATGGGAACAGTAATACTGTCCATTCAAACCTGAGGAGAGCCCTTGTAAAATACATTCCTGCGTGGCCTCTGTTGTGATACTCTGCTAGCAATTTTTCACTCTCAAAAGCTTTCTCATGGAGGAGTAAGGCAAGAGCCAAACATATGAGAAACGTGTGTATGTATTGTTGCTACAGAGTTTGGAAAAGGACTTGTCTGAGTTTTGTATCTCTATTAACAAAATAATTACCTCGAGATCTTCTCCAATCAGTTGTGACTGAGTTACCTAGAGAAGCCTGCATTACATTTTCAAAAGAAGGCTTAGAGAATAAGTTGAACGCAGTAGGGAGAAATACGGAAAATTGCATATCTGAACATCTGAATCATAACGGATAATTTCAAACCTTCTATAAATAAAAGTTTTACAAACATTGCACAACACATACTTCTAAGCCCTCTACACTAAGACTTGTATATGTGAAGGACAGAAAAGGAAAGGGGTCCTCTTCTGGGGTGCTTCTCCTCTTTCACATGCATTGTCTCCGCTCTGCAGTTTCTCTTCTTGTTTCTACAGTTTTTTTCCACAAGCTGTGTAAGGATGAGACATAACTTCACTGCAAAAACATGCTAAATTCCTAGTTATCACATTTGTAACTCAATGCTACCTTCCTGCCTGCATGATGTTTCTGTTTGTGCTGTTGATCTCAATTATGTTCTCTTATCCTTGCTTTTTAGATATCCTGATGATTTCTGCGATTCTCGTAGGTTCTGCAACTCTCCTTATCACGTAGACATCCTTAATTTAACATTTTCCTCCTCTGTTTCTGTATTTGTCCTGCTGCACAACCAGCATTCTGGATGATGCATCAGTAGGAGGGTCATTGTAAATCACCTTTGGCAGGATGAGTCACTTTGTGCTTAGAGTTGAGCTGAAGAGCGATTCCTCATTCCAGAGCAAGGCAGCATCTCCTTTATAACTGTAAATGTTCCCTTGCCAGCAACAGCTAGAAGATGTTACATTTTAAACATTTCCCATCTATAATAATATTGTATAGGCAGCAAGAATTCTGTATGTCCCCAACTAAGGACATATTAAAGAAATAAGTATTTTTTTCAATGATGATACTTTCATGAAGATTGAAATGCCTTATCTTGTGTACTATTATCCTATAACCAAACACCTATTACTTGTTATTGTATTCCATTTTCAACAGATTTGAGTGGATTTGAAATGTATGGACCATAGGTCACTGAAAAAGTTCATTTTCCTTCTTGAGGAAAGAACCAAATTTAAGTTTCACATGCCAATTTTGATTACCTTTCTATAAGTAGTTAGAATGTTATTTTTTAAGCTGCAGAGAGCAATTAATGACTAGAACTGCAGGAAGTATTTAACTGGGTATTGATTTAAAGCCAAGCTGTTGTTTGGCTGAAGCATTGCATTATAATTAATGGACCTTAACCCGACTTTAATTTTTCTACACTATATTTGATTTTCAAGCATTGTAATAGCAACCTTCAAACAATCTATAGAGCAAGGCTTGTGCCATTCCTATTAAAATTTTAAAGTTTTGACTGAATTTTTAACATACCCTAAAGACTTCTGACTTTTGGTAGTAACTTCAAAGTTTGTTGCATTGTGAAAATGGTACACTTAAGATTAAATTTTCCCATTGACATATTGTCAACTAGTCAGTACATTCATTCATAGCAGTTTCATACATGGTAATATTATCAGTGTCAGCGTTTACTGAGGAGAACTGTGCCTTATTTCCATGCAGTTCTGTAGCCAAATAGATTTTCATTTATTTGGAATGGTACAGCTAAACACTTACTTGAGGGGTAGAAGATGTGGGCAAAATTCCATTCAAAGACTCATCCATAATAACATTCAATGACTGATGAGTCTCTGTAGAATGGAAGCATTATATGAGTTTGTAATTTTTTAAATGGCCATCTGGCCACTGTTTAATTTGGTATATTACTTTAAATTCAAGCCTTGCCATGTTTAAGATGACCACTTAAAATTTTATGTTTGGAGGATTCAATTAAATATTTATCAAGTTCACAGCATCATTAAGATCTGTAAGGATACAAAAATGAAAAAATACATGCATGTTACATGTAACAAAACATGTGGATTACAGCCTACTTTGAACACAGTACTGCAGAAATAACTGAACCACAAGGCAATACATGCTGTATATAATGTACTAATTAAATCTTTTTACAAAACTTTCTAAAATTGTCAATCATCTCTTTCTTTTTTAATGTAAATTTTTTTCTGTATATTTAAGAAATATGCAGAACATATATGTATATTAAATGTTCTTAAATGTATATTTAAGAAACATACAGTGTATACAACAGGGGTCTCCACTATCCGTGGCCTGTTGGTAACAGGGCCGCACAGCAAGAGGTGATCCACAAGTGAGCACTACCGCCTGAGCTCCGCCTCCTGTCAGATCAGCAGCAGCATTAGATTCTCATAGGAGACGAACCCTATTGTGAACTGCCCATGTGAGAGATCTAGATTGTGTGCTCCTTATGAGAAGCTAACTAATGCCTGGTGCTCTGAGGTGGACCAGTTTCATCCCAAAACTATACTCCTGCCCCCACCCCAAGTCCGCAGAAAAACTGTCTTCCAGGAAACTGGTCCCTGGTGCCAAAGAGATTGATGACTGCTGGTATACGACATGATTTTATAAGAGATATATATATGTGTGTGTGTGTGTGTATACACACAGAACTTTACATATGTAGTGACCATTATATATGTAAATATATATGTAAATTTACATGTATATTTAAAATGGTCACTACAATGGAACAAATTTACACATCTGTCATCTCACTTTCCTCTCACTGTGGTAGGAACAGTCATTGAGCAAAATTCCTGAATAGAATTCACCATTATTAACCACAGTCCTCATTGGACCTTTTGATTTTTTCCTGCTACATATTTGCTACTTTGCATCCTTTGACTGCATCTCCTTATTTTCTCTTTCCTCTGCCCTGGTAACACTGTTCTATTATCTAGCTCAGTATGTTTGATTTTTTTTTTTAGATTCCACATGTGAGATCACGTAATATTTTTCTGTCTGTATCTGGCTTATTTTACTTAGCCTAATGTCTTCTAGATCTATTCATGTGGTAGATGACCAGTGTGTCAGTCTTTAAGGCTGAATATATGTGTGTGTGTGTTTGTGCGCACACGCACGCTATTCATTGTTCTACTTACAAGTGTTTACTTTTCTTCCCAGCTGCTATTATGGCCAAATATCCTTAATTTCAAGTCTTATCAATGTTACCTAATAGTTGCTACAAAAGATTCTATGGTATAAAAATTTCGGTCTCCTCAATCTTATTTTGCTATTCTAACATACGAGACCAGCTGCTTGTTTCTGCTGTGGGGTGGTTTGGGAATTTACTGTAATCCCCACCACAATTTCAAGTCTGGCAACTGGTGCTCCCTTTTTGAAGTGTGGAGCAGCTACTTTGTGTCAGCTCCTGGGAGAGCTCACACACTGGGGAAATGGCAGTAGAATACTTGCAGGAAGGGTTATACTGGCTGAATTTTAAAACACTTCAATGGATTCAAGACTCCAGTATGTTTTATCGATCGTGGAGCTCACAGCATAATTGGTTCAATCTCTCAGGAAGTAGATGTTCAGGATTAACCATGCGGTGTTTAGATATGAGTCACTGAGTGACCTTCAATTTACTCTGCATCTTCAAAATCAGGCGGTGTGAAGAAAAATGAGGCAGCACATTGTAGATTTATTTCCATCTCAGGTCAACTAAGTCACTTGCTGGTAAAACAGCATAACAATTTTGCATGCATATATATAGAACTTATACAAGTATATTGATTTTGGTCACTGATCAGTACATTTTAGGTGGTGTACCTGTGTGGGGATATGTATGAACTGATTTATCTCTTGGTGAATGTTTCTCATATGTAACGAAGTCTGAATGGCATTTAACATTTGCAGAATTTTCAGTTGTCTTACAGAATTATGCTTTTCCCTCTTTGCATGCTGATGTTTATTCATTTGCACTTTATTGCAAATATTTGATAATTCAAAATTTTTTTGAGTATATGTGCTTGTGTGACTCAAACTGGTATTTCAGTAATGTTTTGGAAAAACCATTTTATCAAATATTAATTATCAGCATATTAGTTCCAACAGAACTGTGCCTTTTATTTTGATATTGAAATATTTTCACTGGGAACATAAAGAACTACTAAAAATATGTTAATAGTTATATTGTAGTAGCAAAGGAATTCTGGACTGTGACCTTCTTTCTGTATTACTGACTTAGTGAATGGGAAGCAAATAATCAAGACATGTATTATTACGGGCTGTACGTGGCTTCCTCTGAGAAAGGAGGTGGGCACGTAGGCCTGAAAGTGCTAATAGATTATTTACTCACCACTTAGAACACATGCTGGGTAAATGAAGTAAACGGTGGGGTATCTTGTTCAATATATGAATAGATAGATAAGTGAATGAATAACAAAATAAAAAAATAGCCAGTACTATTATTGACCACCATGGTTAAGTTGTATTTTCTGTTACCCACCTGTGTTTACTCAGTTTTTAAATAGCAGAATGGAAAAACACAACCAAGCAGATACATCTAAGTAACAATAGCAATGATGTCAAAAAGAGTGCCTGAATACTTAAGGTGGAGGTCCTGGACATGCAAACCCAAGCCTCCCCTTTGCTGTGGCCAGCAATCTGCACAGACTGCATCTAAAAGTTCACCTTTCAAAGTTCAGCATATT
The DNA here is from genome assembly GCF_002776525.5 of Piliocolobus tephrosceles. Classification (NCBI taxonomy): domain Eukaryota; kingdom Metazoa; phylum Chordata; class Mammalia; order Primates; family Cercopithecidae; genus Piliocolobus; species Piliocolobus tephrosceles. The sequence goes on from NC_045436.1 coordinate 51,462,336, forward strand.
CCTTTTTTTTTGATAAGCACCTATAGGTAAGAAACTTAAGCTCATTATCCTTCAATTTCCTCATCCATATAGAGTGCATAATAACTGTCCCTATCCCATAGGAATGGCTTGGATATTAAATGAAATAATATATGCAAAATATTTAAGACAGTTTTTGGCAAATTTGAAGTATCAGCTATCATTATTATAATAATTATTCCTTCTATGGAATCTTGAATGTTTTGTCCATTTTCTTTTGTAGTCTTTAAAATTTGCCTTTCTATAACTGATGTTCTGTATTTATATCACTGATCACTGGGGTCATCTGCTGTTCGTGTTACTCTGACAGTCATGCTGACCTGAACCACACTGCTGTTCTCTTGTGTTCCAACTCTAATGTTGTTCTCCCTTTCACTGTGTGGTCCTTGTCATTCTTCCTCTCTGAAATTTCTAGTAGAGGGAAAGAAAGGATGTGTTCCTATCCGTTATTAAGGTAAGTCTCGCTTTCTGTTTCTCAATATTAAAACAAAGCTTATAGTCCTTCCATTTCTCTTGTATTCACAGAGATTTTTCTACAAACTGGTTGGGAAACAATAAATGTGGGTGCTTAGAATGCTGTACTCTAAAATACCTCTCACTCTGCTAGCAGTCATCCAGTGGCCCAGACCTGAGGTCAGCCTCTGTCTCCTACTTCTGGTGTCTCTGCTGATCACTCAAACAACACCTTAAAGTTAACTGAATATCATCCCCAAATATCTTATTTGATATTTCTAATTTTGACGCTATAAACACCAAATAGTACTCAAAAAAATCTATTTATCATTTCTCTGAAGTTGCTATTTGCTGCTTCTATTACATGTTTCCGGGAGGCCAAATAGAGAGGTTGCAGGATAAATGCAAAGACAGACAAGCAGGTATAGCAGGGCTATGCAAATGAAGAAGACTCAGAGCCAAAGCAAATCCCCAGAACTCTATTTTGTTACAAATAGGTGGAACAGTGTAAAGGGAAACAACCTGAACGTCTAAGGACATGTTTTACATGATGATTTCGTTCAACTGAACCCTGTTTCCTTGACTCTTGAAGTTAGAAGTGGTTTAGAAGAATGTCATACTGAAGCAGGACGATGCCCAGTTGTTTGTGTCTTCTTCTGCCGATCCACTCCTCTCGATGTCCAGCTGCTTATGTCTCTGCCTGCCAGGGTCTCGGGGTTTTCATAGGCACAGGATGGGGGCATGGCAGGCCAGAGTGGTCTTAGGAAACACATTTCCATGCCAAAGCAGGAGTGCTTGTCCTCACTTAGGTCCGTGGGCACAGGCCTGGGGTGGAACCTAGCCAGAGACCACATTCTTCCTTCTCAGCACTTCCCTGCTCTCCTCCTGTATCAATGCTAAAAAGATGTTATAATAATTTTCCTTTACACATATATTTTCTTTCTCTACAGAAGACTTGTATTTTTGACTAGTCATGAGTCATTTTGAAGAGGTTGAGTGTAAATCTAGTTAGTGACCAGACAGGGGAAAATGTTGCTTACTTTTTAAAATAAAAATCTAATGGAGTGAATTAAGCAGGCAATTCATTACTCTTTCATGAGAGATTTCAGAAGAACATTGCCACCATTCAGCAGAATTGATTTCAGTATTGTTAAGGAATATGTGAAAGAATGAAATTCACAGATAGACAGAAATGATAAAAAGTAAAAGCATGTCCCCAAAACTACAATATTTCTTGTTCTTAAAAGGGATATGAGAATATGAAATAAAGTGATGACTTTTAAAGCAGAAATGTACAACACTGTGTATGCCATTCTGTTGGTATAAATCATAAAAATACTCCACAATGTAAATGCTTAGGATACTTTTATTGAATTACTGCAACAATAATAACGTGAGATGAAAGAAAGGCATCCATATATGTGCTAATTAAGAAATGGCAACACATTGTAACTACTGCACAAACCATAAAATATTCAGTTCGTGTTTGTTGAGAATCTAGAGAGGTTCTGTTTTAGCTTTATAGGTGCAATTTGGCTGGAAAAGAGGTGTGCGTGGAGCAGATTGTTAAATGCTCTTTTACCATTACTTGCTGTTTAACAAGGTGCTCCAGTGTGATGAAAGGGAAAGACAACCTGGACTTGAAACACTCCTTTAAATCACTTTTATGAGTTTCAAGAAGGATATTGACCCCTCCTCTCCGAAAAAGTGTCTTTGCTTTGCAAATCACTTGGAGGAGTATAAAGTCTATTCTATAGGTATTGATCAAGGTGATGTGGCTAAATAGTTGAAAGGGTTGGCTATAAGTTTGGTAGTGCCTACTTTTTTATTTGCATGTTAAATTCAGAATGAAAGACTGTAATGAGACTCATAGCTCATTCCTTAATTGGTCTTAAAAGTATCCCACCAAATTGTTGTTTTTTCTACATCTACATATGAGGTTACATAACAATATGTAACTAAAAATGTTATTTCCATTAGCAAGTGTTAGTTAATTGAAATGATCTGACAAACAAAACTATATATTTTCTTGTTTTATTTTGAATGTCAAATTTGTTTTATTTATTTTGCAGAATGTCAATATTTTCAGTCTTTGAACCAGACTTATGTTTTAAAATTTTTGGACCTATAGACTTTACATTTTCTAAGTAGTGTGCCTAAATTACTTCTGCTTCTATAACTTTGTAGATAATAACATTCACTTCTTAATGTCTTCACATTCCATGCTGATCTCACAGGCTCTCTTGCTATCAAGTTGGTAATGAGATATTGAAAACGAATCAGAGCACTATGCTGATAATTGCCATTTTGGGAACTCCACACCTCTTCACCCACTGGCCACTCCCTTTGTAGTCTCAGTCCTATAATGATCTTGGCAATTTTAGCTGAGTGCTAATGACTCTATGGATCAATTGCTTTAACTTGGTTTCCTCACTATAGCAGGGATCTTTGTCCTAGTAAAATTACTATGGGTCTAAGATTGCCTGGATAGTGTTGATGGTTTTGCATGAAGCCAGTGCTCTGGCTAAAAAAAGTTTCTGAAGGCATGCAAGAGGAAGCATTTTATATGAGAGAAGAGCGTATTTTGTGTCCTAATGATAGAGGCAGGAGACGGCCAAATGCTGCCCAAGTCATTGTGCACAGGCAGCTTGCCTAAACATGCCCATGGTGAAAAATTCTGTCCCTTCACACATGCTCAGTAAGGGAAATAAATCAATGTAGAGTGGCTTAGACTAAGGGCCCACATGTGCACTGGGAGAATGGGGTGGAGCCACCAGGAATTCAAACCTTATGCAGGGCAGGAGCTTGTTTGGCCTCTTCAGCTCCTGTGTGGTGGCCTGATATTCAGGTTTTGTGAGGTGGAAAACCTGCACGCAGCACTCCTCTTTTTGTTGAGAGTTTTCCTTTTCACTTAATAAATTCCATCCCCCTCACCTTTCAATGTGTCCGTGTGCCTAATTCTTTCTGGTTGTGAGACAAGAATCTGGATTTTAGCTGAACTAAGGAGAGAAAAATCCTGCATCATGAATTATAAATTTGCTATTAGAATTTATCAAGCTGGAAAGGCGTATAGATTCAGCTCTTCACTTGAAAGAATCCAGGCTTACTGAAGCTGCCTAGAAATGTATCTGGAGTCCAGAGTGTAAACATTTCTTTACTTTTCCTTTCAGATCACATTTAGTCACTATAGAGACTACTTTGAAGTAGTGCTAGAAGTATCTTTTTTTTTTGACTCCTTCTTTGTTCCTTTTTTATGTCTCCCTTCCAGAAGGGCCTGTTTCATCCTGCCCATTCCCTTTGTAATTAAACCAGCTTGTCTCATTTTTTGTTGTTGTTGTCTTCCCAGGAATGGGCACCAGTGATCTCATTTGGCTCTGAATGTTACATTTCTCAGAGTGGAGTTTCAATGACACTGTGGTGGCTTTGTAATGTGTCGACTTTGTAAGGATGAACTAAATTTTCTGAAATGTCCTTTCCTGCATGTTTCTGGTTATGATAAGATCAAGATATATTTTTGTGAGAGATTTGGAGACTGGAGATGAAGCATTAACCACTCCGTAGGTCACATATGTTACTGACAGGTTACTGACATGTCTCATATATTGGTGTGAGGCATTAGTGAGGCTGGCAATTGCTCTGTCTTCTGCCAGATTCTTCTTTAGTTTCTCTGACTCTTGGGTGTATGTGCTTAGCTCCACGAAAGTGGGCTCTTGCCTCTGCAGGACACTTTTTTCACCAAGGTCAAACACGCAAACAGGACTAACAGGTCTCAGTTTGTCCTTGTGGGCTCCAGCTCATGCTTGTGATTTCCAGGTGGTTCTTTCTTTCTATCACATTAGGTACATCTTTCCTTCCCAAATGCTTGCATAGTGGACTTCAAGGTTTAGAATTAAATGCAAAGACAATTGCTTAATCAGCTCCCCAGATTTCATAAGGTCAAATCTCCATATTAAGTTGCTTAGTATCTATCTGTATCTATATGCATATCTATACTGCTTCTCTAATGAAAGTCTGATACTGGTTTGGTAGCAGAAACAGTTCTAGAAGAACAGAATCTTAAGAGTGATTAATCTGACTTTGTTCTGGGCTTTCCGAAATTAGTTCTTTGATCTGATTACATATGAAGGTCATTATATGTTTCCAGTGGTAGAGAGGGCTAGACTATGTCATGCAATGGAAAAGCAGTTACATAAATTATCACTTTTATATACTTGTAATCAAGTACTTACAGACAGCCAGGCTCTGGTGATCATGCATTTGCTGTCATAAAAGCTTTTACTGAAAAAATGAGTATAATGGCATTGGTTGGTTGCTTATAACTATGCTGGAGACCTTGGGGGGAAAATACATGAAAGGTGCAGAAATTTACATTTCCAGCTCAAAGTCTGCACAAGGAACTGGAAAGCTTCTATGATTCCTCTATGTTTTGTAGTTATAGAGCTGAGATTTGTGAAAATCAAAATCAAATTTTAATCTTGATCATGACTGAATTGCAATGCAAATGATTCCCCAACCTCATAAGGTCTCTTGTTAAAGTTAAGGCATTGATTAGGGAAGGAGTGGGTTTGTGAAAACAGGGGTAAGGATATATGAACTGATTTGAGGATGCTGGAGTGCTTGATCCCCTACACTTACCCAAGCCTTGTTTGTCAGTTGAAGCAGCCCTTCTATTCTTGCTTGAGGTGGTCAGCCTCTCCTTGTCTGAAGAACCTGTAAAGGCTTCCCTTGAGTGGGTTGACTTGCCAAGGTACTGCTGATCCTTCTGAGGATGTACCTCCACATCCTTTCCTTGCTTCTAGACCTAGAATCAAACTCAAGTTCCAGTAGACACCAATGGGTATGGTAAAAGCAAAACCTATGAAGAGGTATAATACAGACAGAAAGAACTGCCTGATTTTTCCAATTTATAGTCACAAAACTCTGGAGAATATCTGTGGAAAAGGAACTTTAGGGACGAAATAATAAATTGGGTCAGGATGAATTTAATGATATGAGCCTACTTAGCAAAAATTCCAAATTCAATGTCTTAGCTTGAAAACAATTAGAAACTGTTCTAAACACTTTGTTGGGGGCTTAACTGATACATAGATCTAAATGTAGCCTATACTAAGTAACATTAAAATATCAAAATCTTCTTCACACATAGATGAACAAGGAATTCAAAGCCTTATGAAAATTGAAATGCTAGAATGGATTTATCATGTAGGATCTGCTTACCATCCTGGGATGGTCCAGAGGATACTCTCTTCCACATGGCTTTGATAAATATATTATTGGAGAGTTCTGTGATGGTTCCTCTCTGTAGGCCAGATCTTACCATGGGACTGCTGCCATCAAACTGGGATTCCTAGAAGTAATGAGGATGATGAGGTTTCACGGTGGCAGGGGACAAATGGAAGCACTTAATTGACAAAAACAAAGTGGGCATGCTTATCATAATAGCAGAACCAAAGTCATAATCAGAAGAGTATAGCTCAAAACTCTTTGGCATTGAATAATTAACTTTGGTGTTCCATGAACTAAAATAGAGTTAATTCTCATTATTCATTAATTATGTATTTGCAAATTCACCTACTTGCTAAAGTTTATTTAACATCAAAATTAACACTAGCACTGCTTTTGAGGTCATTTGTGGACATACATGTGTGCAGAATGGCAAAAAAATTAATTCACAGACACATGTATTCCCAGTTGAGGTCAAAGAAGGCCTAGCTATGTCTTCCTGTCTCAGCTCTCATGCTGTAGACAAGTGTTCTTTTCATGTTCTGTGTATTGGCACACTTTCTGTATTTTGGGCTTTTTGTTAATGATTGATTTTGCTGTTTAAAGTGGCCCCCATCATAGTACTAAAATGCTGTGTAGTGTTCCTTATTGCAGGAAGGCTATGCTGTGCCTTACAAAGAAAATACATATGTTAGATAAGCTTTGCTCAGGAATGAGTTGTAATGCTTTTGGCCATTAGGTAGAGTATCTTTAAAGAGAAACACATATAAAATAAGGTTATACATTGATCAATTGACAAAAAATTATGACCAGAGGTTTGCAGGAACCTAATGCTATATTTCTCCTAAGAGGAACGGTCCAGTATTTGCTAATTCAGTATTCATGATGACTTTATAGAACATAACTACCGTGAATAACAAGAATCAACTGTAGGTGGTACTGAAGTCTTGATTTTATAAGCAGAAAAGCTTTAAGTCCAGTGAACTTGATTTATGAAAACAGAGCCACAGCTTCTTAATTATTTCCCGAACTTGAGCCACTTCACATACTCAGATCCTCTTGAATGAAAGGAAAGCTGGGTCCTCTTGAGGAAAGATCTTGCCACATTGCCAGAAATATGTCATGCTAATCACTGCCCAGCGTTGCTCCATGGGACCTGCATCCATTGACCAGGGTTTTTGCATATTTTAAGGGAATTACTGGAACTGGCCCTGAAATCGCATTAAGTCCTGGACATTAAAGATGTCACTGTGGTCCACCAGTCAAATAAGGGACTTTTGGAAGTCAGGTGATCAATGGATTTTGGCTTAGGTTCTCATACAGTGGATCCAGTTGGTCCCCAAACATCCTCTGTCATCATTTACCCACTTCTGAAATGCATAATTGGAAAAGGCATACCCAAGAACTTGCTTCCTGACCTGTGAAGTGAGATAAGTCACTAGAACTGCCTCTTCATGAATTGGGTGTAAACTAAGTGAAATACTACATTCCTGGAAGCACTACAGACATTAGTGGCATGAACAAGGACTTGAAAGATGTAGCAGTTATGATTCCCACCACATCACCAGTTGACTGGCTTATCTGGCCTATGCAGAAGACAGATGGATCTCAGAGAATGACAGTGAATTAAGTAAACTTAATTGAATGGAAACTCCAATTGCAGTTGCTGTTTCATTTCTGGAGCAAGGCAACACGTCCCCTGCTATCAGGTATATAGCTACTGACCTGCATAAAGACTATAAGAAATAGTGTATTTTCATCTGGCAAGGCCAATAGTACACTTTGTCCTACTTCAGGGATATAGCAGCTCCCCAGCAAAAAGTTATGATCTCTGGCCCAGGAATCCTGATTACAGTTCTGTTCCACAAGAGAACATACTCATCCATTATATTGATTATATAATTCTGATTGGGTCAGATATAAAGGAGGGAGCACATCAGTAGGACACTTACATTCCAGATGATGAGAAATAAATCTCACAAAAAATTAGTATACTAGCTTGGCAAAATTTCCAGTTATTCAGTGGTATGGGCCATACTGAGGTATCCCTTTCAATGTGAAGAACCAGCTACTGTATATGGCTCATTCAATCACTAAGAAAAATGAACAAAACCCTGATGGGTATCTTTGGAATTTGTGTGTGGTACACTGACACACTTATTGATGGTCAACAACTTTGAGTGAAGCTCAGAACAAAGGAATGCTTTGTAACAGGTCCAGCTACTGAGCAAGCTGCTCTGCCACTTGGACCACAAGACACAGCAAATCCATTGATGCTCAAAGTGTCAATGACAGATAGAGAAGTTATTGGAGCTTACATCAGGCCCCTAAATGTGACACATGACAAAACACTTAGGATCTTGGAGCAAAGCCAGGCTATTCTCTGCAGAAAGACTATGGTCTCCTTCTGAGAACAGCTTTTGGTTTGCTACTGAATCTCAGTAGAAACTGAACATCTGCCCATGGCTTGCCTAGTTACCAGGTGACCTGGGCTGCCCTTCATGATCTGGGTGGAATCCTACACATCATACCATAAAGTCAGGTATGCACACTAGCACTCCATCGTCAGATGAAACTGGGTCCTGAGGGCACAAGAAAGTTGTGTGAAAAAGTTGCCTGGACACCTGTTGCGGGAAGTCAGAGACCCTGAATGGAGGTACTGGCTGGAGCTGTGGCAGAGGAACATAAATTGTGAAGATTTCATTTTAATATGGACATGTATCAGTTCCTAAATAATACTTTTATAATTGCTTACACCTGTCTTTACTTCAATCTCTGAACATAAATTGTGAAGATTTCATTTTAATATGGACATTTATCAGTTCCCAAAATTAATACTTTTATGATTTCTTATGCCTGTCTTTACTCTCTTTATCCTGTTATCTTTGTAAGCTGAGAGTGTATGTCACCTCAGGATCACTGTGATAATTGTGTTAACTGTACAGATTGATTGTAAAAAGTGTGTTTGAACAATATGAAATCAGTGCACCTTGAAAAAGAATAGAATAACAGTGATTTTCAGGGAACAAGGGAAGACAACCATAAGGTCTGACTGCCTGCGGGATTGGGTAAAATAGAGCCATATTTTTCTTCTTGCAGAGAGCCTATAAACAGACGTGCAAGTAGGGAAGACATTGCTAAATTCTTTTCCTAGCAAGGAATATTAATAATTAATACCCTGGGGAAGGAATGCATTCCCTGGGGGGAGGTCTATAAACAGCCACTCTGGGAGTGTCTGTTTTATGAGGTTGAGATAAGGACTGAAATACACCCTGGTCTCCTGCAGTACCCTCAGGCTTATTAGGATTGGGAAACTCCACCCTGGTAAATTTGTGATCAGACTGGTTCTCTGCTCTCGAACCCTGTTTCCTTTAGTTTAAGATGTTTATCAAGACAATATGTGCACAGCTGAACACAGACCCTTATCAGTAGTTCTGATTTTGCCCTTGTCCTGTTTCCTCAAAAGCATGTGATCTTTGTTCTGCCTTTTGCCCTTCGAAGCATGTGATCTTTGTGACCTACTCCCTGTTCGTACACCCCCTCCCCTTTTGAAATCCTTAATAAAAGTTGCTGGTTTTGCCACTCAGGTGGGCATCACGGTCCTACCGATATGTGACATCATCCCTGGAGGCCAAGCTGTAAAATTCCTCTCTTTGTACTTTTTCTCTTTATTTCTCAGCTGGCCAACACTTATGGAAAATAGGAAGAGCCTATGTTGAAATTTTGGGGCTGGGTTCCCCTGATAGCCACCCATGGCTCCTACTTCAGAAGCAGTGTCTTTTCTTTCTCAACCTGTTTTTGAGGATTGATGGGGAGATCCCTATGCTCAGTTTCCCGAGGAAGGAAAATTCAGGAACTAGTCCAAGAGGGATGACTGATGCACTACAGCCCTCCTCTGAGAAGGCCCTGAAGGAGAGTGAGGAAAGAAAGTTCTTCCAGTGGGCACAAATTCAGGGTTCATACCTGGCTGTCCATTTAGTTTGAAAGGAGAGATGACCAAAAGGATGGGTGTATAGCAACTCAGACTGCAGCTAATGCAGTCTGATGGATGCATTTGCTGGATGGTCAAATGGGCATAAGCTTTGGAGATATTTGTGTGTGGATGGTCACCAAAGAGTGACTTCACTGTAGAAGGATTATAATATGAAAGAGAATGATTCCTTTGGTGAATCAGTCTGCCTCAGGCCTCATGTAATCAGTTGATGAATAAAGTGGTCATAGTGGAAGGATGGAGGTTATACACATGTATTTCCACTAACTGAGGTCAATATGACCATAGCCACTAATGAGTGCCCAATCAGTCATCCAATGAAATCACACTGATATGTCACCATTCCCCAAGGGTATCAGCAAGCTACATGGGGGAAGGTTGATGGCAATGGGCTGTTTGATTATGGAAGGCATTCATTTTTACTGGAATAGACACACTGGATATGAATTTGCTTTAGATTTCCGTAGTGTTTCTGTCAAAACTACCATGTATGAATTTACAGAGTACCTTGCCACTATTTTCCTTTTTATTTTCTGTTTTTTTTGTACACTAGCTTTCAAATAGCTTCTGCCTCTGACGGAGCAATCAGCCTTCTAATAATAGCTTACTACCAAAATCTTCTTTGTTTTTGAAAGCTTCTTTAGTGATGAACCTTCCCATATCTTGTCATATATAAAGTCAGTTCCTTTGGAGTGACCTTCACAGCATTCTGTTCTTATGCCTCACCTCTTCTCTGTACAAAGCTCTGAGTCACTACTCCAGAGTGGGGAGTTGGGACAGTGGGTTATTTTTCCTGGAGGAATCCCTTACATCAGCAGTCCCCAACCTTTTTGGCACCAGGGATGGGTTTTGTGGAAAACAATTTTTCCACCAATAGCATGGGGAGGTTTTCAGATGAAACTGTTCCACCTCACAGAATAAAGCATTAGTTAGATTCTTATAAGGAGCATGCAACCTAGATCCCTCTCATGTGCAGTTGTCAATAGGATTTGAGCTCCTATGAGAATCTAATGCTACTGTGGATCTGACAGGAGATGGGGCTCAGAAAGTAATGCTCCCTCACCCACTACTCACCTCCTGCTGTACAGCCTGGTTCCTAACAGGCCATAGACTGGTGCTGGTCCCTGGGAACCCCTGCCTTACACTTTGAGCAGTGTGTCACTTAGGGTTGGTCATTCCTTGTCTTTTTGGCTTGCCTCTCCTGGTCTGCAGCCTCTATCCAATAAGTGAGCTGGGGTGAAGGTGATTGGAACCTCAGTATTCTCAGCTTGCTATTCCTGGGCTAGAGTCTATGTCCTGAGAGTGGGAGCTGCTTAGAGATCCTGGATCCTTTGTTTGCATTCATCTGGAATTTACCTTGGCCAATGCAGAGCTATGGAAGATGATAAATGCTGCTGGCTTGTCCGTCCTGGGGAGAGAGAGCACAACCCTTGAGCTGAGGGGTGGGGGATCTCTGTGTTTTTGGCCACATTCACCTAATGTGGCTCTCTTATCACCTCAAGTATGGAGGGGACAGCAATGGGCAGGTCGTGGCTCAAATGCCAGACACTCTTGCTGTTCTTGCCACAGTTTAACAGATTTTCTTGAATAAATATTTCTTCATTTTTAATGTATGTACTTTGGACAATGTCTCAAGACTTAATTTTTTTAAAAATAATTTTTACCAAATATGGCTGTTTGACTGGGGAAGTTGATCCACAAACCTCACACTGCCTTTATGGACATGCATTTCCAGGTGAGCTTGCCTTTTGATTGTCCTCAAGATATTGTATATTTGGTAGGCAGAGGCCTGACTTTGTTATTACCTTTATTTGGAGGTTAAGTATGGTTTAATGAAATGTGGATGTATGCCAAATTGAAAAGAGGCTGATTGTGGTCACTTTGCCTTGAGTCACTTTGACTCGACTGAACTACATTTCCCAGAATTCTCTTCTGGTATGTTACTGGTTAGGATGGCCACATGAGAGATTCTTCTGTGATTATTTGGAGGGCAGAAGTATAGCAACAGCCGTTTTTATTCTCACACACTATTGCTTATTTGCTGGTTCACTTTATTGCTGTGAGGCAGCAGTCAGGCCTGCAACTGTTCCACATTTCTTTGGAAGCATTCAGGTTTTTTGACTTCTGGGTAGGTGTGTGTGTTGAATAAATGTCCCAGCTTTTTTTAGACTCCCATTCTACCAAGTTCAGAGGCTTGTATTTCTGGGTGCCAGTGTTTTCTTTCGGTGTCTTACTTCACATCCATTTTCCCATCCTGATTGTCTGATCTATGGAATTTGAGCACCTCATCAGACTGTTACAGGAAAGGGGTCCTGATCCAGACCCCCAAAGAAGGTTCTCGGATCTCATGCAAGAAAGAATTCAGGGCGATTTCATAGCGCAAAGTGAAAGTAAGTTTATTGAGAAAGTAAAGGAATAAAAGAATGGTTACTCCATAGGCAGAGCAGTGGTATGGGCTACTGGATTGGTATAATTATAGTTATTTCTTGATTATATTCTAGACGAGGAATGAATTATTGATGAGTTTTCCCAGGAAAAGGATAACATCTTTATCCTTATACCCTGGAACTGAGGGTCTCTCCATGTTTTAGACTATATAGGATAACTTCTTGACATTGCCACGGCATTTGTAAACTGTCATGGCACTGGTGGGAGTGCCTTTTGGCATGCAAATGCATTATAATTAGAGTATAATGAGCAGTGAGGATGACCAGAGGTCACTTTCATCACCATTTTGGTTTTGGTGGGTTTCGGCCAGCTTCTTTACTACAGACTGTTTTATCAGCAAGGTCTTTATGACCTGTATCTTGTGCCAACCTCCTATCTCATCCTGTAACTAAGAATACCTAACCTCCTGGGAATGCCACGCAGTAGGTCTCAGCCTTATTTTACCTAGCTCCTATTCAAGATGGAGTCGCTCTGTTTCCAACATCTCTGACAAGACATAAAGGTGACCATTTACAGACACTACTAAGCCCACTTCCGTAATTCTGAGAAGTCAACTATCTGTTAAAAATTACTATATATGTATATATCTCTTAGTGCTTCCGCTTCTTTCACTGAACCTCAATGATACAAACATCAACAAACTTTCTTTGTTTGTTTGTTTCCATTGAAGAACTTTCTAAACATAACTCTGAAGCATAATTATACAAAAACAACAAACAAAAACACTTCTGGGGTGAGGCTGGAGAAGGACAAAGAGGTTGGGGTATATAGAGAATAATCTTCTGTATCTTTATTGTAGAGGGACCCTGAAGAAACTTGAGTCAGCAAATTAGAAAAACAAGATTCCTCTTCTGTGTCACACTCTCCTTTTCAAAGCCATGACCCCTGGGGAGACTACGACACTCTTTCACTGGGACACAGGAGAGCATCAGCGAGCTAAGATGGTGTCTCTGGACCTCCACAGAAACCCGTAATGAGTAAGACTCTCAGCTTCATCACTTTCAACTTTGAGACCTTGGGAAGGCTACTTAACCACTCCGTTTCCTTCTAACTTAGGACAGTATTCTGAGATGATAACGTTTGTGCTAGCTATTATCATTATTATTCCCCCACCTTGCCTCAGGAGTTCAGTTCCCTCCATATTGGGAAGTTTGTGATGAGCTGAGGAAATGTTGCAGGCAGCCCTGCTCAGCTGACTCACACTGGCTGTTCTGGTCCCCACTGTGAGGGTTGCTGGCCTTCCATGTATCAGTGTTCCTCTTACAGATTTCTGTAGTCTCCAGATCTTGTACCGGTTTTCTGGGTCTTCTGAAGTTGGTTCCAAACCAAACTGTTTGCTATGAGCCATCATAATGCTTTCTTCAAGAGGAAACAGTGTTTCCCTCAGTTGTAACATATCCTGTTGACCTTCTGAGGAGACTGGGCCTTTGTGTCCCTCAAGAACCCTGCTTTTGTAGGGTTATTGCTCCCTCTGCTGGAAAGATGTATAATACAAGCAAGAGCCGGGGGCTGAGATCTCACTGGGTGACTGGCACTGGTCTAAGATCTGCACCCCCATTACTTGGTTTCCCTTCCACAAACACTCTCTCAGTTCTGTCTTACAGCAGAGAAAAATAATGCTTACAGGAAGTGACTTCTCTATCATTCAGCTGGCCTGCCAGCATTGGACCCAGCTAGTCTGGCTCTGGAAAGTGTGCATTTTATCACTGTTGTATAAGCATAGCTGATTTGGGCTCTATTAGGATTGGAGTAGAAATCTTTCCTACCCAGCAGTAAACATATGTATTCTATGTGTGGCCTTCTCGAAGGAACTTAAACTCACACATTGAGAGAAAAATAATCTACTTCATAGAATTTTGAAGAGTCGAGAAAATATTTTAATGTAAGCAATCTAGCTTAGTGTCTGAAATGTAGTAAGTTCTAAATAAATGCTATTTACTTTACCTTCCTCTAGATCCTTGTAGTGCCCTCTCACTTCTATGTAGTTGTGGGAATATTTCCTATAGCCCTAGAGCATATTTCTGAAGAACTAAAAATGTTTTAACCCTCTTTTATCATGGGACCCTATCATCATATTTTGAGTTCCCATTTCCAGTTCAGAAATGTCTGCCTCAGTTTCTCCCCATCACAAGACCAAAAGGCCCTTAATGCAAGTAAAATCCTTGAGGACTTGCTTTGATATTTCATTGTTAACAAGGCAGGGACAAGATCTGTCTGCTCCTCATTCCTAACTTCCTAGGTACTAGATTTAGCAGTGTTAGCACTAGCTCATATTTGCAAATCTCTTTGCAAGTCCAGATTTGCTCCTGTACAAAGGAGGTGATTCAGAATGCCTTTCCTTTAGATTAGTATGTAATGAAATGTCATGTGGATTAGTCAATAGAAAATATGAATCAGCATATTTGCTATCAGATCAAAACGACTTGCAACATATATTCATCATTGAAGGGTTTGGCCTTTATTTCCAGTGCTGGGAAAACGCCTGGATATTTAAATATTCTATGTCTTTCCTAGTTTAAACTTCCTGTGCAAATTAAAAAGATTGGACTCAATGGCCTCTCAGATTTATTTATCTTAAATTCAGGTGCTTTCATATTTCATATCTTATCCATATTTACCAAAGAATAACCTTGGCACCTTGCTGGGTATCTCATTAAGATTCAAAAATAGGTACCATGGTTCTTATTAATTCTAGCTTGAAAACTATAATTAATAATATACAAATTGAATTTATGGTATTTTAGTGACATTTTACCATACTTTTATTGCAAGGAAATGTGTTTTTTTAACTCTTGGCTTATCAATGTTTCCTTTTTTTTTTGAGACGGAATCTTGCTCTGTCACCCAGGCTGGAGTACAGTGGCGCTATCTCGGGTCACCACAACCTCTGCCTCCTGGGTTCAAGCGATTCTCCTGCCTTAGCCTCCCGAGTAGCTGGGACTACAGGCGCCCATCACCACGCCCAACTAATTTTTTGTATTTTTAGTAGAGACGGGGTTTCATTGTGTTAGCCAGGATGGTCTTTATCTCCTGACCTCGTGATCCACCCGCCTCAACCTCCTAAAGTGCTGGGATCACCGGCATGAGCCACCACGACTGGCCCAATGTTTACTTTTAAAAACAGCTCAGATGTAAAAGAGCTTTTATACATAGCTCTTCATAGGAAGGTTTAATGATCAAAATTTGAAATGTGATGAAAAACATTTCATAACTATCGATTTCACAGATGAACTTTAAATTGTAACATATGCTTTTTTAATTAAAAATATCACCATTCTCTGTATAATTCTGAACATTTCTGAATAACATTAAGTCGACTAGTTATAATACACCTTAACAAGAATGCTTTAAATTTGTCCCTCCCTCTGTGGGAGGAAAGTTGCCCTAGTTGAAGTTAGGAATCTGTGACTCTAATCCAGGTCTCCTTTATAAAAAGAAAATATACTTTAAAGAACTTGGGGATAATCTTATTAAAAGGAATTAGAAGATGTACTAGAGGAATTATGATTTGTCTGGAGATTCAAATGGCTCACAATGGTTATTACCTTGTAAAATAGACTGATTACAGCTTCCTGCTTACCAGGATTAAATACTATAATTTATAAAATGCTCCTCAGGTATTTTAAATCCTGTTCGTATTTTTTTCTTTTCTTTTTTTTCTCGTTGGCATTTTATGTTGTAATTAGTGTGCGGAGAAAGTCTGCATATGTCTATTGTATGAACCCCTACACCTGTTTTACCGTCTGTCTCTTTCAACAGATTACTTTAAGTCAGTCATATTGGTAATATGGCATTGCTCTGCTAGCTAATAAATTATTCTTCATCTCAAAACATGTAGCCTGAAAGACAGGAAAGGTCCAAGAGCATGCATGAAAAGGAGTGCACCCTTGTAGCAGCAAGATTTGTATTGCATTCTGCTCACATGGATTCCAATCTGTCGTATTGTATTTGACTGGTATACTTTTACAAAATAAATGAAATCAAGAAATTTAAATTTATCTATTTCAAGGAAGCCCAGTAAACTTTACTTATATTGAAAAGGTAGGCCGGGCGCGGTGGCTTACATCTGTAATCCCAGCACTTTGGGAGGCTGAGGTGAGTGAATCATGCGATCAGGAGTTTGAGACCAGCCTGATCAACATGGTGAAACCCTGTCTCTACTAAAAATACAAAAATTAGCTGGGCATGGTGGCACGTGCCTGTAATCCCAGCTACTCAGGAGGCTGAGGCAGGAGAATCGCTCAAACTTGGGAGGTGGAGGTTGCAACAGTGAGCCGAGATTGTGCCACTGCGCTCCTGCCTGGGCAACAGAGCGAGACTCTGTCTCAAAAAAAAAAAAAAAAGGTAAAAATCTAGATAAGGACCTCCACCCCTCAGTATTTGTTTTAGACTATAAGAACACTGTACCCTTCAAAGGCTATTTATTTCCCTCCCAGGACATGGGGCCTAATGTTCTATGGCACATTTATCATACGACAGCATGATTTATATGTCTACATATTAGAATTCTCTTGCTTCAAAGATGAAACAGCACCTGAATATAATGTTATATATTTGGGGTGGGAGTTGATATAGATATAAATAGCAAAACTCTTAATATTAATTATTATATAACTTCAACATAGATAGCAAGAAACAGACTAGAGTAGCAAAACAAAAAAATGTTTAAGTCATTTTGCTTTAAGTCATTTTGCTTATCTGAATTTCTTATTCCAGCTACAATACTCCTTATAAATCAGTATTTTCTAATCTCACTCTTGATGCAATGCTAGAGCTAACTGTGATGAATAATAATTTTTTTCCTCAGGTACAGAGGAATGAAGAAGGAATAAACAGACCTTCTAGATAATTGCATCAGCCTTCCCCATTATTCCAATGCCATGCTAACATTTCAAGTAATGTCCCTTTTGTCTTGCTGAGAAAAAATCATTTCATGATTTATTACACTGGATTAAAGGCTATGCACACTCTGGAGTTGGAACATGACTGAAGGGCAAGCAAGCATAAAGGATATCAGAAACAGTTGGTGTACTTAAATTTTTCTGAATTTCTCAAGTAAACTTTTTAGAATGTGGTCAGAAGATAAAATGGTTACATAAGTTACTTAAACTGTAGATGATGGCACCTTCATCCCTATATTATAGAATTAAGGTAAGAATTAGTTCTGCAGAAAGCTTTCTCTTTTAGACATTTCTGTTTTATCAGATTACCATTTGCGAAAGTAAATTTCATAATATGTGACTTCTTAAAATATCATTAATTGTCATTGAGCTTGAGAGCCTGAGTTTTTGCTGAAATTGTTCCAATGCACAGAAAATGCCATAAAATTAAGCCTATAGTGGGGTTTTTTTGGGATGTTGCCTACACTTGTAGAAAATCAAAGTTTAATCTAGTTGTTGTATGCTCTGCATATCTGAAATACAAGAGGGGTTTCAGTCAGTCTGTAAGTGATGATATTTGATTTCTCATTTCTTACTATGGCCTCTCTCCAGATAAGTAAGTTAGCTATTTCATCTACTTGTTCCTCAATTAATGGCTGTCTTGATTAAATAACAAGATGATAAGGTTTCTCCTTAATGTGAACTTTAAATTACACAGAGAAAAAAAATTGTATTAATCTTTAATACCTCCCAGGGAGACTTGAATTCTTCACTATACACGCCAATAAATGGAATATTTAAATATCGAAAGGTTCCAGCAGAAAGTTCCAGCTAGCTGTACTATGCTGTTCTAATAACAAGGTCTATCAATTTTTTTAACTGAGGAATTTTATGATATTTTGTGAAGAGAAAGAGAAAACCTGCTTAGCCAGCCAATTACCTGCTTACTTAAGATTTATCCTAAGTAATTATTTATCCTAGAGGTTGCATTGTCTAAGGCAGATTATTTATCCTATTGTCTTCTACTGACATTCGTTTCTATTCATCATTTATAAACTTTATTGAAACATAATTTCAAAATAAAAAGATACACCATCATCACCGACATAATTATGTTGATGATATAAATCTTATTGTTTTCTCAGACTTAATCTGTCCTCAAAATATGCTTTTCAAAACACTTAAAAACTTGCTTCTCTTACAAGTTGAGAGAGGATGAGTCAACGATTTATGTAACTAGTTAATGAGAAAAACAATAGGATTGTAAAACTGATTCATAAATTTATAGATAAGACAGAAGGAAGTATTTATGGTCACTGAAAGACATAATGTTGATATAGGATTATTAAATTAAATAAAAACTGACTAGTACCCTTCAAGGATTGGTGGATGTAGCTTTTGACTGACAGAATAAAACTCAGATTCACAAAAGGCCAGAGACTTTTTTTGGGATAATTATATCAGCAGAAACACTATCAGCCACCAGCTTGCACTGTAAGTGAGAAAGGGGGTCACTGAACTCCCAAAAACAGGCTTAGAAAATGATTCAACTGCAAACATGTACTAGCTTTCTTGAAAAAATGGAGATAAATATTTGTTGCTTAGTGTCATGAAGTTTGGTGAGTAATTTAAATAGTAGATAATTAAGGCACAACGAAAGGTTAAATGTTATATTTGAGATAGGTGTTTTACACACAATTTAGAAATGGAGATAAGAAAAGTATGCAGATATTGATATCACAAGTAAAGTAAGACAAATGTCACAAGAGAAATTCACAGAAAGTCTATGTCAACTCAGTGAAAGAATGAACAAAGAGCACTCCTGGCCGTATTGACTAGAACCAGGCAAATGAGATGTTATGCAAGAAGAAGTAATTGAAAACACAGGAATTGAATTTGAAACCTAACAGTTAGAAGTTGTGTGACCCACAAGCTGGTGTTGACTGCCTTTACTTGTTTCTCTGAATGAGAATACCGCGTGAGGATTAAATGGGCCAAAGGTACATCCTTTTTTATCCAGTGTGGTCTATCTTCATGCCATTTTTCCAGCAAATATATTAAAAGTGCCCTCTTTTACTCTGAATGAAGTCTTGCTTTGGATGATGAATTATGTGGTTACCTGAGGATTGGCTGAAATAATGCATAGGCAATTTTAAAAAGTGATACTAAATAGAAAAAAAAAAAAAAAAAAACACCAAAATTTTACACTTTGCAAGAAACATAATTTTAATAAATTTTGTCACAAAGTTACCCGTTGCACTTACATACAAGTATGTACAGAGGCTTCATATACTTACATATGTGAATATATATGGGAGCATATTTACACTATATACCCCAAAACATATAAAAATAGAAGGCATGTTTGCGTAACAGTTTAGAAAGATTAATCTGATGGTGATGAGTCAAATAATTCAGAGTAAGGAAAAAGACATTGCCTCAAGTTTGTTATTAGATTTTTCCATTTCATATGCAAGACTGATGAATTTCTGTCTAATGGGATATAATATATGAAATCAGATATATCATAACATATTTATGGTTATGTCTCACCCACAATAAATTATTTAAAAAGGAAGCAAAATCAATGAAACAACAAAAAGCTCAACTTTAAACACAATCAACTGAGGTAACCGAAGGAGCAATGGGAATAGCAACTGAAGGATAATTGGTCACAACTGTTTTCATCAAATATATTTTTGGTGCAGAGAAAAACTATTTTCATTATTCCCAGAGTGAATAAGAATGCAGAGACATGAATACTTTGGTTGGGATTTGGAAATTATAGTCAAATTTTAACAACTTTATACAACAGTTCTTAAAATATATTAGTGTCAAACTCATCCTTTAGCGATGATGAGGAGTGGTAGTGAGCTGGCTTCTCATAGCTGATTGCAGGGAATAGTGTGTGCAATGTCATTGCATGTTGAGAACAAGCCCCACAAAATCTGGCCATAAACTGGGTCCAAAACTGACCATAAACAAAATCTCTGCAGCACTGTGACATGTTCATGATGGCCATAATGCCCACCCTGGAAGGTTGTGGGTTTACTGGAATGAGGGCAAGGGACACCTGGCCAGTCCAGGACAGAAAACTGCTTAAAGGCATTCTTAAGCCACAAATAATAGTATAAGCGATCTGCGCCTTAAGGACATGCTCCTGCTGCAGTTATCTAGCTCAACCTATCCTTTATTTTGGCCCATCCCTTCATTTCCCATAAGGGATACTTTTAGTTACTATATATATAAACAATGCTAACGACTGGCTTGCTGTTAGTAAATATGTGGGTAAATCTCTGTTTGGGGCTTTCAGCTCAAAAGGCTGTGAGATCCCTGATTTCCCACTTCACACCTATATATTTCTGTGTGTGTGTCTTTAATTCCTCTAGCACCACTGGGTTAGGGTCTCCCCAGCTGAGCTGGTCTCGGCAATTGCAGATACCACTTCAAGATGATTCATTGGAAATCTGTCTTGAGAATTAAAACATTAACCAGAACTTTTAATAAACTTTTTAAGCTAAAGAAAAATTCATCGGCTTGAGGCACTTTTCCAAAACATGGATTTAACACTCTGGCAAGGGCCTGAGGATGAGGCAAACTTGCTGTTAAGGTAGCTTCTTAGAAGCCTAAATAAATTGATAACCCAAAATGAGGGCAGTGAAAATACCTGTGTTGACCTGGTAGATGGTAAAGAAAGTAAAAAAAAAAAAAAAAAAAAAAAAACAACTTAGATGTGGACATCCTGAAATGCATGTATTAGGTGAGGCCATAAAACTTATGAGAGAATTATGTTCCAGGGAGGGCCCAGAGGACAATCTAATCACCAAGGACACCAGGAAAGCAATGGACAGAAGGCCAGCAGCATTGCTGAGAAATCCAGTGGTGGCTGTGCTCTGCAGACAGAGCCACTCACCTCCAGGGTCATGTTACATTATTATTGTTCTAACAATAATAGAATGGTTAATATTCTAACAATTACAACTTACCAATTCATAACTTAAATGCAATTCTTATACTCTGTGATTTTCTCAAAATTGAGGTTTAAGCCTGAATTGTACTAAATTAATAGTATGAACATATGTTCTGATTAAAGAAAGCAATTGTTTTCCTCTTTGTGCTAATGTATTACTTGTCTTTGAGAAAATGGTATTCTGAATAAAGTATAATGTTCTGGGTGGTCAGAAAGGATAGTAGAATGAGCACAGGTTCTCAAATCAGAAAGAATTGAAATTTTGGCTATAAAAAGTCTTTGAATATTAAATTGTTTATATTTAATGTAATAAGCTCTTACACTTATTGAATGTATATTATGTGCAGATAACTTTCCTGAGCACTTTATTTGGAATTAATTATTTAATCCTCATAACAACCCCATGAAGATCATACTATTATCATCCAAAGTTTACTGAGGAAGATCCTGAGGCGAAGCTGGGTTGGTGACTAGTAACATGACCACGTTAGCTGTGGACAGGTCAATCCAGGACATCTGACTTCAAAACTTGCCATCCTAGCCATATGATAGTTTGCATCTTTATTTTCATTCATGGTTCTAAGAAGTGTTGATCGAGCTCTTACTCTGTTACAGACCCCACAGAACCAGCAAGTAACGAAATGAAAAAAAAAAAAATCTCTGCTCTCTTGGAGCTGACATTATAGTGGGAAATGGAAATAATTAGGTGATTGTTGTCAGATTAATATATTCAATCCAGTGTGCCTACAACTATAGAGACTAAAACAAATAGCTTGCTTCGTTGAAATATTAGGGAAAAGATGATTAATGTTTGCCAAAGAATTGAAAGGCCCAAATTGAGAATAAATGGAGGCCTTAAACTTGCCATTTTGCCTTCTAGCAAAATCATACATCTTTGATTTAATAATTAGAAGGGAAACAAGCTACTGCTCCTTTGTGTATAATTACAAGCTTGTTGCAGGCAAATAATTCTGTATATGAATAACTTTTTCACATTTTTGATGAATCATTATCTCTTCAGTTTCTGACATTATAACAGCGATCATGTTTGTATACTTTTCATCAAGTTTGCCTTGATACGAAGGGGTTTTACAAACTTATTGATCATTATACCATGTATAGTGGTATTGGGGATATGATAAAAATAAAAAAAAAACTGTTTTGGTCCTCAATAAATTTACAATCCAAAGCAGAGTGGGAGGAAGAGAAACCTACAAGACCATGTTTCATTGGATAGCTTTGGAGTAATATCTGTAATTTTAGTAAAACGTTAAGAGGAAGAAGAAAATGGTGTCGGCTAGACTTAGAAGATTTTAAAACAGAGACTGGTTTCCATTCACTGATCAGATATTTACTGATTTTTAATTCTTACCACCAGAGAAAAAGTCATTATGATGAGGGTCGTCAGGAAAGACAAGACAGTCAGCCGAGAAGTACAATTTCCTTTATCAACTGTTGTTTCCTTTATACGTACCATTGAAATATATACTTAACCACCAGCAAAACTCATATTAAACAAAATTTAAAAAAATCACTACATGCAAAAGAGTGAGCACCAGGCAAAGTGGTAATTTATTAATTTCCAGGATTTTTGTTGTTGTCATATGTAGTTTACCCCTGTAAGTTTACAGTAAATGATTAATGTAGCTAAATTTATGGATTGTAATTAATTACTAGGTTTGTACCACAGATGAAGTAATATATATGTTGTGTAATTTAATAATGATTTGTCTACAGAATTCAACCAACTTCTCATTACAGGACATGATGAACCTCCCTTTAGACTATCCTTTAAGATGCTATATATGATATAATAGGTTTAACAAATAATGAAGGACTTTTCGTCCTTGCTTGACTCAAGTAGGGATGGAGGGTCTCCAAGAAATATAAATGTAGTCTGCTGTAATGGATATTAGCTAGATTTTGTACTTCAGAAAAGGAAGATTGATTTTCATTATCAAATGATTATTTGATATTTCCATTCTCTGTTCTAAGCACATATTAGTTGATGTACAGGTGCTGCTGGATAACTGTTTGGAAACAGACCACAAAAGTACTTCAAAAGATAGAATTCTCAAATAACAGAGTTGTCATGGTTTTAAAAAAAGGTATGATAAATATATAAAGGCTGGCAAAATGGGGAAGGATTAAATCTGTAACTTTAGTTAACCTTCAATAAAACATAGTTAAAATAGAATGAAGCAGATGTTTATTCTAGTAGATTCTATTGCAATGTTACATTTTAACTTAATATTTCTATTTTGTGATTTTAGTATAGCAAAATGTTTGGTTAATATTGTGGATATTGATACTGTGTTAAAATTTTTGACAATCTATTTAATTTTTCAGTATGAAGAAGTATTACTGCTATGATGAAATATTTGCTTTTGTGGTGGAAATAAATAAGAAAATAGAATTGACTAAAAGCAAAACAAGCCAATAAAAAAAGATAAAAAAGTCTGTTGTTTATCAACATAACGTTAGGAAATTTACATTCTTAAAGTAAACTTTCATTCCCTAGTCCAAAGTGCCTTGTATATTCTACTCTCTTTGCTTTCACATAAATTTATTCTGTGCTATAATGTAACTAGTATACTACTCTTATGTTTCATACAAATGTTACATTGAGCCATAAATTTTTCTATTCTAGGAAAGAGAATTTTCTCATTTTTTCCACCATTACCACCCACCACAGTGACCACCGTTGCTCTCTTCACGTTAAGATGAGAGGAGACTAAAGCACAAAATATTAAAAAGTATCATTTGTCTAAAGTTAATGGCATAGTTTCAGACTTCTCATGTGTCCAAACATATGAATTAACAGTTCCTATGTCATTGTCCTAAGGTTTGTAGGTTAAACCTTGGATATTCCCATCTGAGCATTTATACCAAACAGAAAATACCTGTGTGAGTTCCTGAGAACCAGTGCTCATTCCAGAAGGGTCAGGTTTCTTTCCAGGAAGAAATGTCTGAAATTCAGTAAATTAAAATCCTCACTGAGTCTGCATACTCTTTACTTCTCCCTGGAAAAACTGGCCACGAAAATTTAATGTTCTGTCATGATAAGATCAAGCTCTATCAGATCAGTCACACGTATCAAGTACATTTCAACAGACTTGATTCATACTAATTGTTTTCAAATTATGAACACCCAAGGGTTCCTCAAG
This sequence comes from Piliocolobus tephrosceles, assembly GCF_002776525.5. Taxonomy (NCBI): domain Eukaryota; kingdom Metazoa; phylum Chordata; class Mammalia; order Primates; family Cercopithecidae; genus Piliocolobus; species Piliocolobus tephrosceles. Next base: position 51,486,486 of record NC_045436.1, read on the forward strand.
GGTCTTCTATCCAGAGATATTGATTATTTAATTCTGAATATCATCACAGAGCAATAATATGCTCTCAGCATTTGGGGATACAAGAGTCAGAAGATGGACAAGATTCCTTCCTAACAACAATTACCACTTAATTACAATATACCAAGTAGTATTTTATCTGCCAGGTATATTGGACTTACTTTTCACAGATAGTTTATACTAACAAAATTTCTAACCAAAATATTTCTTGAAAATTACTGATTTTATTTGAAATTGTGTGCAGGAAAAATACAAACATATCTCTGAATTTCTATTTGTCTATTAAACAAAAGGGGATAAATATGACTAATACCATTTAACAGGAGAAATTACAGACTATGAAAAGAGTAGCTTATTTATACCAACTCACAACACTTTCCAGAGAGAGAAAGAAAAAGGCCATTATGTGGCCCAACCAAGAATTTGGCCATCCTTTTCCCTTTCTTTGTGGAAGATGGTCCTGATAGGATAGAGACTTAAATAAAGGGATTGATTTGTTTTCTCCAGCTGTCCTAATAGTGAGTGAATAAAATTAACTGTGAACTATTCCAATCAATTACTCAATGATTGACTTACATTGATTAGAAAAGAGCTGTTTCTTTGCCATGGATATCTAGATACCTTGATGATTCTATTTTGAACTAATTTAAAAGTAGGACAATTCCCGCTGGATAGAAGTTTCAAAACTTGAAAACAGTAAAACCCACATGATTTTATTTCTTGTAATAACTTCTGTGACAATGAAGTTGAAGTCTTACACACTTTTTTTTTGTTGTTTTTTACCCCAATGTCTTACTGGTTATCTGGAGCATAATTTTACCCCAATGTCTTACTGGTTATCTGGAGCATAATTACTTTTTTACTATGTAAAAAAGTAAGAATTTTGGCTTGCTCTGCCATTCTTAGAGGTTGCTTTTATCTTTATGTTTTCTTGAAAAGTCTTGTGTAAAACTTAAACAACTTCCTGTAGTATAAATAAGATATTTTGAAGGCAAGGATATGCATAGATAATACTTTAGAAAATAATTGTGATTCCAATTCTGTACTTAACACTTAATATTAAAAGTTCCTTATAGTGAATATAATTTTCTACAACAGATAGTACAATTTTGTTTCACCACTAACTAACAGGTAAATAAGTAAATACACATTTAAATAAATATTGTAATCTTCATTGTTAATACAAACATTATAAATTATTGAATACTTTTTCCAATAGATAAGCAGCTTTAAAAATCTGCTTTCACCACTCTTAATCCTCTGAGGTGAGGGGGTCTTTTAAGCTATTGTTTGTATAACTGAAAATCAAAAGAAAAAAGTTTTAATGATGTTTTTGTAATTAATAATAAACCTAAGGGAATACCAAAAGCAAACTTTTTGAGTGTTTACTTTTGGGGAGGCATTGAATTTTATATCTGGTATATGATAATTTGTATCTTAGGATATGCTCCCCTTTCTATAGGAAACACAGAGAGGTGAATTTGCTCAGAATGATTTTACCCATTAGGCATTTTTGAGAGGGATCAGTAGTCAGCAATTATCACTTTCTTGTTACTCTTCATATTGTTAGAGACATAGTGACTCCACGTCTTATAGAATGTTCACTTTCTCTTTCACTTATCCCATATCATGTGCCAGCTATTGATCCAATCTATTTTAACAATGAAAGTTCTAAACCAGGAACCATTTACATTGGATCTTACATTTGCCCTGGGTAAGATGCCAGTTGATGGCAGTTTCCATGTGCATCAGGAAGAAGTCTTCATTAGCTTCATGATTTAAGTCCTCAAATGTAATTTTATTACCGAAAACATAACCTATATTCAAGACCTAACTTTAACTTAGTCCTCATATTCATTGTTACCCTTACCAAACTTTTCTGAATTGTATGCCTAACACGCAAATGATACGGACAGGAGACAGGGAAATATTGGGTAGAAAAGGGCAGTTCCCCAGCAAAGGCCCCACCCTCAAGCCTGAAAATCCATGGTCCTAAATGAGGACAGGCATTCCTGTTGTCACACCCAAAAAGTTGCCTTTTGTCCTGCCATGACCCCTATCCTGTACCCATATAAATCCCAAACCCCAGGCTCCAGAAGCAGATGAGCAGGTGAGGAAATGAGGAGTCAAACGGATAGTAGAATGACACAGCAGAGAAAGAAGAAGAGGAATGTCTGAACACCAAGAAGAGTTCAGCTGGGGGCAGTTGGAGAGAGGTTTGGAGGCTGAATGGCCAGTTTCTGGGGGAAGATCATCTTCCCATTCCATCCCCTCCTTCTGGCTCCTCATCCAGCCCACTGAGAGCCACCTCCACCACTCAATAAAACCTTGCATTCTTCCTTCAAGCCCATGTGTGACTTGATTCTTCCAGGACGGTGGGCAAGAGCTCAGGATACAGAAAACTGTCACACTGGCCCTCTGCGCATGCAAAGGGCCAGAGGGTACATTGAGCTGGTTAACACTTAAAACTGTCTGCAGATAGCAAGGCTAAGAGAGCATTGGTTAACACTGGGGCTGTAGGCACCATCCCTAGACACTGCTATGGGACCAGAGCCCAAAGTGTTTGCCCCAGTCTCTGTACCTGTGCACCTGCCTGTCTGCGTGTTCCCTCTCCCTCAAGGGGTTTCAGCAGCAGTGGTGATCGAATAGCCGAGCCACTCCCCTGTTGCAAGTCCTGAGAGGGGGATCAGAGAATTCTCCCATTTCACTTAGACAGAGAAGGGGTAAAATTCTGGGGTGGACTAAGAATGTAGATTTTACATATCACTTGGTAATTTGTCACAATTTTTTTTTTTTTTTTTTTTTTTTTGAGACAGAGTCTTGCTCCATTGCCCAGAGCTGGAGTGCAATGGCCAATCTTGGCTCACTGCAACCTCCACCTCCTGGGGTCAAGCAGTTCTCCTACCTCAGCCTCCTGAGTAGCTGGGATTACAGACGTGTGCCACCACGTCCGGCTAATTTTTGTATTTTTAGTACAGATAGGGTTCCACCATGTTGGCCAGGCTGGTCTAGAACTCCTGACCTCGTAATCCACCACCTCAGCCTTCCAAAATGCTGAGATCACAGGCATGAGTCACCTTGTCCAGCCTACTTGGTAATTTTTTAAAACTACAGGTTTAGTAATTAATTTCTCAAGCAAATAAAAAATGTTCCCAACTCCAAACTGCTTTATAAAATAATTTAACTTAATTAAATAGAATCCTGATCACGGACCATATAGTTTATTATCCAAACTGGAGCCACAGGCAGTAGACAGGATTGAACCAGACAATCCTGCAAGATCACCCACCCTCTTTCAAAGAGACATTGGCTATGAGTGGACATTATACTCAGTCCTACACCTCCTTTTCCAGTAGACAATTGCATATGAAATGACAGCAGAAAAATTAAAAAACAGGGCAACCCCAAGGGCAAAATAATGTAGGCCCAACTCAACATATCAGAGATGAAAAATTGCAGAATATAGCACTCATCCAGCTTGAGCTGTAAAAAGTTATATTCTTCAAATAATTTTCACTACCACTCTATATAACCATGTTAAATACATTAGCACCACATACTGATGAAAATAAATGTCTTCCAAGATTTGCACATATATGCAAAGAGGATCGTAATCATTACTTTTAAGAGATTTGGGGTCTGTTGGTGTGTGTGTAGGGGAGTGTGTTTTATTGTGATATAATTCAAAAACCATACATCTGAACAGTTTAATATATTAGCAGAGTTCTGCAATCATCACCACTATCTAATTATAGAAGAATTTCAACACCTTAAACACAAACTCTATACCATTTAATAATCACTCTTAATTCTTCCTTCTTCCCACTCTCAGGCAAACACAAATCTTTCTGTCTCTGTGGTTTTGCCTGTTCTGGACATTTCATAAAAATGAAATCATACAATGTCTTTTCTGGCTGAATTATTTTTACAGCATAATAATTTTAAGGTTCATTCGTGTTGTAACACGTATCAGTGCATCATTCCTTTTTATTTCCAAATGATATTGAATTGTATGGACATATTACATTTTATTATCCACTCATCAGTTGATGGACATCTGTATTATTCCCATTTCTGAGGTATTATGTATAACACTGCTATGAACATTCGTGTGGAATTTTTTGTGGACATATGTTTTCATTTCTCTTGGATATATACCCAGGAGTGTAAATTGCTGGTCATATTGTCTCTGTTTTATAATACATTTTGAGAAAGTGCCACACTGCTTTCCAATGTGACTTCACCACTTTACAATCCCACAGCAATATATGATAATTACAATTTCTCCATTTCCTCACCAACATTTGTTATCATCTGTCTTTTTTACTTAGCCATTCTAGTGAGTACAAAGTGGTATCTCATTATAGTTTTGATTTGCATTTCCCTTCTGGCTAATGACGCTGAGTATCTTTCCATGTGTTTCTTAGCTATTTGTATATTTTTTTCTTGAAAACAGTCTATTAAGATATTTTTCCTTATTTTGAATGGGTTATTTGTTTTTTCGCTACTGAATTGTAAGAGTACTTTCTTTATGCTAAATACAAGGCCCGTATCAGTTATCCGTTTTGCAATTTTTTTCCCTTTTACTGGATTGTTATAACAAAGAGTCTGACTCCTGGCAGCTTTTAAAATCTCATCCTAATGTCTTCCCACTTCTGTCTCGCAGTGATAAGAAAGTCTGGGTTTTCCCACCTTTGGCACTGAAGGGAAGTTCAAAACACGCATGGGGACCCTCAGCCCAGCCTCATCTCATAAACCCCATAAAATCCCCAAACCATTGTCCTTTGCTGGCTCTCAGACATTTTTACACCTTTTGGGAGCCAGCTTGCTCACCTAGAAAGCGTCATCCTATGAGTGAATGTATTTCATAACCTATTGGCGCATGTGTGTTGTCATCAGTCTTGACATCAGTAACCAAATTTTGGGCGTGAGTCCATTTTGTTTATAAGACGTGGCCAAACAATTATTTTTTAGTATCTCAATAGTGTTTTTCAAGACATGAAATTTAATAATTTTGATAAAGTTCAATTTATCTTTTTAAATTTTGTCACATGCTTTTGCTGTCATTTATAAGACTTTGGACAGCTCAAGCATAAGAAGTTTCACTCCTATGTTTTGTTCTGAGTTATATTGTTTTATCTCATACCATTAGTTTACACTCCATTTTGAACTAATTTTTGTATATGGTGTAAAAGAAGGGCACAACTTTATTCTATTTTATGTGGATATCTAGTTTTCTTAAAATGATTTGTTGAAAAGGCTATTCTTTTTCCCATTGAATTGTCTTGGTACCCTTGTTGAAAATCAATTGATACTAAATGTAAGGGTGTATTTCTGGACTTTCAATTCTTTTTCTTTGATCTGTGTGTCTATCCTTATGCCCGTATAACACTGCTTTGATTAGTGTAGCTTTGTAGTGCATTTGAAGAGAAAAAAAAAAAATAAGTTCTCCAACTTTGTCTTTCTTTTGTATGATTGTTTTGGTTATTCTAGTTCCTTTTATTTCCAAATGAATTTTAGGAACAGCTTGTCAATTTCTTAAAGAAAAAGGCAGTTAGGATTATGATAGGAATTGCATTGCACCAGAAATTCCATTTGAGGAGAACAGCCATCTTAATAATATGAATGCTTCGTATCTGTAAACATAAGAAGTGTTTCTATTGATGTCTTTAATTTCTTTCAACAATGTTTTGTCATTTTCAATGTACAAATCTTGCTCATGTTTTGTTAAACTTATTTCTAACATTTGTTTCTTTTTGATACTATTGTAAATAAACATATTTTAAATTTTATTTTGGATTATCCAAGGCTCTGTATTCAAATATAACAGATTTTGTTGGTATGTTATTATTTTATCCCACACTATGGATGAATTTGTTAATGTGTTTTGATAGTTCTTTTGTTCATGCCTTTGGATTTCCTATATACAAGATAACATTCTGTACTGATAGACTTAATTTTATTTATTTCTTTTCAATATGGATGACTTTTATTTTATTTTCTTGCTTAATTGTGGTCCCTAGTGATGCAGCATTTTTGCTTTTTAGTTCAGCTAAATCCGGGTTTTTGTCGCATAACCAGGAAAAATTAGGCACACAAACACATTGAAGGGTGAGAAGGACAAATTTATTAAGCAAAAGGAAAACTCTCAGCAAAGAGAGCGGTTCTCCAAGCAGGTTTCCCCTTCACAATGGAATACAGGATTTCCACACACGAGCTGAAAAGGTCAGCCTCCTCCCTTGCATAAGGTGCGAATTCCTGGTGGCACCACCCTGTCCTTCCAGTGCACGGGTGGGCCCGTTGTTTGTGCCACTCCACATTGATTTATTTCCTTTACTGTGCATGTGTTAAAGAATGGAATTTTTCTCCATGAGCGTGTTAGGCAAGTCCCCATTGCACAATGAGCTGGGTGGGTCCAAGGCTCTGCAGGGACCCTGCCATGTCTGCCTAGGAGAGTTCTCTGCCTCCTGACTCTATCACCAGAACCTCCAGTATAAAATTTAATGTAAGTGATGAGACTATACATCCTGAGTTATTTCTAATCTTCGCAGAGAAACACTCATTTTTTTCACCATTAGATATGATTATCTGTGGAATTTCATAGATGTCCTTTTACCAAGTTGATCAAATTCTCTTCCATTTTTAATTGGTTGAGTAATTTTTTCAAGAAGAGGTGTTGGATTTTTCAAATTCTTCCACATTCACTGAGATGATCGTGTGTCCCCTATTCTGTCAATATGGTGCAGTACATTAATAAAGCAACCTTGTATGCCTGGCATAAAAAACAGATAGTGTTCAATCTTTTTTGACTGTGTTGGATTCTGTTAAAATTTTGTGAGGATGTTTATATTTGTCTTCATAAGGGATACTTTTCTGTAGTTTACTTTTTTTTCTTATGATTCCCCTCTTTCTGTATATTGATAGCCAAAGTAAATATAGTATTGATATTAATTCTTCTTTAAAGCTTTAGTAGAATTCACAATTACTCCACCAGGTCCAAGTGACAAATAATAATTTTACATATTTATGGGGCACAATGTGATGTTTTGATATATGTATACATATAATAAGGTCATTAGAAATGTCTTTCATTACTGATTTTACTGATTTGATTTTTCTCAGTCAATTTAGATAAAGTTCTGTTGTTATATTTACAAAAGGACAATATTCTATGTGCTTTCCTGGCTTTTTTGTATGTGTTTTTCTCTCATGGCTTATATTTGTTTGGCACAAACTAGACAAATAAGATAACAGTGACAGCTCTGGGGCTCACACACCCTTCCCTCAGGTTTGTGTTTGTTGCTATTTTGTTCCTGTTATTTTGCTGTTTTTTTTTTCTTTCTTTTTTTCTGACTTTACAGGAATATTGTAAAGACTGAATTTTTGGTTGTATGCCATCACTGAATTCTCTGCTCCTTTAGTTTAGTTTTCATCTAATGATTGGGGCAGATATTTTCTTAAATGCCTTGAAGAAATAAGTCTTCCATCCTTTGCTCTGTGTATCACTGGCACACTTTCATTACAATGAGATATCATTGCAGACTTGCTAGGATGAGTATGATAAAGAATCAGAGAATAAATTTTGGTTAGTGTTTAGGGAAATTAAAACTCTCATTTAGTGTTGGTCGGGATGTACAATGATGCAACCAGTATGGAAAAAAAAAAATGGATAGTTCTTTAGGAATTAAACATAGCTTTACTGTATAATCCAGTAATTTCATCCTAAGTACACACCCAAATGAATCAAAAGCAGGGACACAGATACTTGCACACGAATGTTTACACTAGTATCTTCACAATAGCCAATAGGTGGAAGCAACACAATGTCCATCAGCAGATGAATGAATAAACAAAATGTAGAATATGAACAATTTGGAATATCATTCACTCATAAAAAGCAGTGCAATTCTGATACATGCTACAACAACATGATGAAACGTTAAAACATTATGCTAAGTGACATAAACTTGACTTTAAAAAACAAGTATGATTCCACATAAGTGAGGTAGCTACAATACGTAAATTCAGAGACAGAAAGTAGATAGAGGCTACCAGGGGCTAGAAGGAGAGGAGAATGGGGAATTAATGTTTAATGGGTAAAGAGTTTCTGTTTGGGATGATGAAGTTCTGGAAATAGATAATGGCAATGATTATACAACATTGTGAATATATTTAATGTCATTGAGTTGTAACATATAAAATGAGAAATTTTATATTATGCATATTTTACCACAATCAAAAAAATCAAATCTACTCTTAAAATGTGAGAATTTGTTACAAGTGAAGATATTCAGTAATAGCTGAAGAAGTTTAATAGTATTTACAAGCAAAGATAAATTAAAAAGTAATCTGAAAAACAACTTCACCTTGTGACATAAATTATATGGTGAGATATACTTTTGAATTATTTCATGTCTTGTAGCTTCAACTATGTTTTAAGTTCTGAAAAGCCTGAGCTATTTCTTATTCTATACATTTGATTCATATATTCATATTCACTTAATATTTATTATTGTAGTTTCTTTTATATATATATGATTTTATTTTCTTTTTCCCTACACATACACATTCAGAAAACCTCCTTCTCATGAATTCACCCATGTTTTGAAACGTTTATGTTTTGTTCAATTATAGCCCATCTAACTAGCTAAAGCACAAGTTCCTTCTCATCATTCATTCATCCTCCTCTTGTATTATGCTGTCCTATGTGAATATTCTTGTTTTAGCTGTATAATTAATTCTTAGTGAAGACATTGTTTTATGACTACCTTCATTCCTAGTAACTGCTGTGACATCACAACTCTTTCAATCCGCTATTCCCTACTAATTTCTTAGCAATTCACCCAGCTACTAGTTCCATTCATTTTCATCTAGCCACTTGAAGTTGCTTAAAAACTTTTATTGGTTGCATGAATGACCCAAATATTATGAAATTTATTTTTAAATGTGGTCTTTTTTTCCTGAGTTAATTTTATTAATCAAAGAACTTAAATGTATTTAGTAATTCTGTACTTCAGAATTAAGGCAAAGATTTAGGATAGAGTTCATAAGGGGCACTGCTGATTTAGATATAACATTTTCATTTTATTAGTATCTTTCATTCCCTTAGTGTCCTTGGATCCAAATGTCTCAATTTTCATGCTTAGGGAACCTCTTTCCATGAAAGATGCCTCTCTGTTTTTCCCTTGGTCATATTATTTCCCTTTGACTTCTATATGTAAGAATATTTTTTCATGAAAAACTTATTCTTGAGAAACTGTTTTTATAGCCTATGCAATATTTTAGGAGAGCAAACATTATTTCCTATTCATTTATTACTCAGATGTTCTATAACACTGAATTCTAATTTTAGCGTGAAGAATATGTTAATAGTTGCTGATATCCTTGGTTGCTAGATTTAACTAATAAAAATGAAGGATACTCTGTTAAATAAGAATCTCAGATACACACAAAATATAAACAGTTTTAGTATCAGGATTTCTCCTGCAATATTTGGGATATACTTATACTAACTAAAATATTTTTTATTTGAACGTAATATTTAACTGGGCTTCCTGCATTTTATCTGTAACCCATACCCATGTCATACCCAAGAGAGGGGTAATTTTAGGATTTCTTGGGATGATAACTCTTTAGACACTTTTGATTTCTTAATTCCAAAGTATTTCCTATGGTAAATAACGTTCATTTTTGAATACTGGGCAATGAACAACTCCACAGATAACTCTCAAACAAGTTTTAAAATTCAGCTTTATTTTGTCAATACAATATTTCCTGTGTTTTCTCCATGAATAAATACATATTTCAAAATTATTTAAAAAGTTAGCAGTTATATGTATTTTTAATAAAATTAAAGAAACATGAAAGCATACTTATCACCTAGATTGTACTAATTTTCCTATAAAACATGCAGAAATATGTGTCCATTTTGAGAAGAGTAAAATAAAAACCCATACATATTTCATAAGACTGTTTATAGAAAAAACCCCACTTTACTTTTTTTTTTTCACAAAAATTAGAGCCTACATGCACATCAATTTTGAAACAGCTTTTTATCCAAATTTGTCTTGTTGGAGCTAAAAATAAGGAGTTTCATAGCTCATACTATGTACTTTAAACATGTACAGCCTAAAGCACAATTTTACAGCTGAATTTTAAGCCCCTGTGAAATGGGGTTTCTAATGGAAATGCTGACAGACTGCTAGCTGCAGGGACACCAGCAGGCACCATTATAATAAATGGGTCTGAGGGAGACATGATATAGGCCCACAGGTAATTAATGGCAGGAGTAAAATAAAATATAGGCACATCATCCCACAGAGAGCATGATGCAATGGAAGAAACTTGTAATAAAACACAAAGAATGTCCATTTAGCAAAGAACTGTGAGGAAAGACTTGTAAAATAAATCATGAGCCAGGACTGTAGCTATAAGCAGTCATTGCATATTCCCTAGTAGTTAGACTTTTTACAAAAACACTGTAAAAATCATTTTTGGCTAAGTAAAATTACTCTGTGTAATGGATTGAGAAGGCAATGAAATGTAAACTCAACTACTCAAGAAAGCTAATGATATCCAGGGTTTTCTATTTGGAATGTTAGCTGTAAGAAGTCCAAGAATAAGACTCCATAATGCAGCAGCATTGAATACAAAATATATTCTTAGAACACAGGACAATATGGCTGTATTATCTCTTCCCCAAATGTCTTCATTCAGTCTCCTAACTGCTTTTTTTTGTTTCTCTCTGGAGTCCAAGAAGGCCCTTAGACCATTGGCCATAATTTTTCTTGGCATTTGAAGTCTGTAGTAACTGTTGGTTAATTTTTTTTCTTTCTGCATCAGAGGATGATTGACATCAACTTAAGTAACTGAAATCCATTATAAGCTCATCTCCACATTTGCCTTTAGCTCAGTTGTTATTTTGCAAAGTCGGTGTTTGTAAGTGTATTATTATTTCTTTGTAGACTAAAACGTGTCCTGAAGACAGTGCAGTCAGATTAAGACACTACTATGCAGCTGAGATAATCTGAAATATGTGGCAGGTTGGGGAGTGAGGTAAAAAAGACAGAGGGAGAGAAAGGAAAGGAAAGAAAAGAAAAGAAAGGAAGAAAAAAGAAAAGAAAAGAAAAGAAAAGAAAAAATGACTATGCCACATTATTAGCCTAAAATTTTGAAGAAATTTCCATTAATCCTCTCTCTTACTTCCTGACATCAAAGTGCCAAAAAATTAATCTTATATGTTAAATAGGATGACTGAGTCCTGACAAGTTTGAATGACTTGCTAAGGTCTCATAGCTAAGACACTGGAGAAGTAATGACAAATATCAACCATTTCCTCCTGCTGAAGTTTCCCATTTTAACATTCCCCTTGTAATTTCAGAAAAGAGTAAAATTTTTTTTTGCCGAGTTAGATATATTCATAATTGCTTTACAAATATAGATTGGGGCTGAATAATTTAGATAAACTGACCTCTAATAGCAATATCTATATAGATATTGAGTTGTGTTTTCCTATACATAAAAGCATCATCAGTAAAAATCAACTATCCTTATTTTCTCAGTAATTACTTACTAGAAAAAAAATACCGTAATAAAGCAACTTTTGTCTTTTTTCTTAAAATTTGTAAAAATGTCCAAAGTATATTTTGAAATTAGTAATTCTCTTTTTCTCCCTTTCTTATTTGACCTATGAAAACTGTCATTATAATAATGTTGAGTCAAATTTGCTGTAATGAAAAAATAATAGCAAGTAACAAAAATTCATCAATTTTAAATTTCTGATTGTGAAAAAATATTTTTGAAAAATTTATGGAAATTCATTTCATTCATATTTGTTGGTTGGGTAACTGGTGTTATCTACTTCCAATTTTTAGTTCCGTATGATTATAATTTTATAGTTGGAATGTGGTGATAACTAAATTGCTTATCTAAAAATAATGTGGAAGTATAGTGGACCAGTACTTTTAAACCATATTTTAATTGCATTTCCGACATTTTATAAAAGAAAACTCCTTTAATCCTAAAATATAAAATCGAACATGGGAATCTAGGAAGATAAGCAGTTAAAAATGAGAGAATCTACACTCCCCTGTCGCCTTTTACTTCTGTTTTGATAGCTATTGTTGGTGTGAGTTACATGAGGCAAAATCTAGCCCCATACAACAAGGGAGTCAGCCAGGAGACATGCAATAAGGCCCAAAGTGCTACATCCTCAGTGAAAGAACAAATTAGAAGGGGGCTCACTCCTCAAAGAGAGGCAGGAGAGAACCGGATCTCTCTTTTTCAAGTGGAGGAAAATTATTTCCCATTAAATACTTACATGAAAAATTTACAAGGCAGTCTACATGCGAATTTGTAGCCCAAGTTTACATGGCCTTTGTGGTCCAAAACACATTTAGCCTGTTGCTTATTTATAGGTGATCTCTGATATATAAAGTATTTACTATATCTGGGTTTGATTTCTTCATGTCAGGATGCTTTTATTGACGTCTTCAGTCAATAAGCCACCTTCTAAGCCTCATAAAATTGGTCTTAAAACACAGTTAATAATTTTATTTCAAATTATTTATAAAAATAATATCCATGTTTGTGTTTTTACTGGGTATGTACTACAGTCAAAGAAATACTTTCAATTATGTTTCTAATGTCTGAGTAGAAAGTTTGTGTGTTAAATGATTATTTGCATCATATGTGTTTAAATTAATAGCTTAGTAAAGCTATAGATTTTAATAACTACTTTTATTAAGTTTAACTATAGCATATAAGATTTGTTTTTAATTTTTAAATCTGCTAACTTTTGCAAAAATATTAAAATGTTTTTCATTTAGTTTTTGATCATTGTTAAATTAAGTCAATTATATTGAAAGATTAAATCTTAAATGTACAACACCACTTACATGATTGATTAAATTTACATTTTAAACTATAGTCACAAAGTTTATATAACTAAATCTCTTAGGATTTTAAATATCAAGAAGACAGATTCACAAATACAACAAAATCTACCTATGCACTTAAACTCCACTTACAAAATAATATAAATATTTTTAGATATAATAATTCATATTATGGGTAAATCCAAGCACAGTTTGAAAATTCAAGATAATTGTCTTATACATTTAAAATTGTCAGAGGCCTAATATGATTGGCCCTGAAATACATCAGACATTTTAAGTATTTCAAATACTTAAATGCCAAACACAAAAATTATCACTATGCTTAGAAAACTGACCATTAAGCTTAATATAAACACAATACTAATTTTCTGATTTGCTTTATATTTTTGTATTTATTTCTATGTCTTCCAATTATTACAAACCAATCAATCATACAAGGGGTCTTAAAGTTCATGGAAAATGCATATGATGAAAAAACTAGGCATGAACTTATAAATGATTTTGCACCAAAATAAGCTGATACTGTGATAACATGTCTGAACAGGATTGAGTTTGAAACACTAAGAAGGGTATGTCATCAGTTTGAAAAGAGCCCATGTCAAAGCAAGATGAATTCTGTTAAAACTAAAGCAAGAACAAACATCAAATTTATAATGAAGCTTGGGTCAAAGGATGGTGACATTATTGATAAAAAGTTTGTGGGGACAAGTCCCTCAAAGAAATCAGTAGTTTACAAATGATGGATGGCACATTTTCAGAGGTATGAGATAATGATGAAGATGAAGACTGCAATGGCAGACCATCCACATCAATTTATGATGAAAAAATTCATCTTGTGTGCATCCTAATTGAAGAGGGCTGACGATTAGCAGAAACAAGAGCGAACACCATAGACATCTCAATTGGTTCAGTTTACACAATTCTGACTGAAAAATTGAACCAACTTGGTGGGGTGTGGTGGCTCACGCCTGTAATCCCAGCATTTTGGGAGGCCGAGGTGGGCAGATCACAAGGTCAGGAGATGGAGTCCATCCTGGCTAACATGGTGAAACCCTGTGTCTACTAAAAATACAAAAAAATTAGCCAGACGTGGTGGTGGGCGCATGTAGTCCCAAATCCTCGGGAGGCCGAGGCAGTAGGATGGCATGAACCTGGGAGCCGGAGCTTGCAGTGAGCCCAGATTGTGCTGCCACTGCACCCCAGCCTAGGTGACAGAGCGAGACTCCATCTCAAAAAAAAAAAAAAAAAAAAAAAGAAATTGCACTAACTTTCCACTTGATGGGCGCCAAAACCATTGCACTCAGATCAGTTGAAGACAAGAACTGAGCTTTCAAGGGAAATTTTAAACAAATGGGATCAAGAACCTAAAAAATTTCTTCAGGGAATTGTAACAGGGCATAAAACATGGCTTTGCTGGTATGATCCTAAAGACAAAAGACAATCAAAGCAATAGCTACTAAGAGGTGAAAGTGGTCCAGTCAAAGTAAGAGCAGCCCAGCCAGGAACAAAGATCATGACAACAGTTTTTTGAGATACTCAAGGCATTTTGCTTGTTGACTATCTGCAGGGCCAAGAAACAATAGCATCTGCTTATTATGAGAGTGTTTTGAGAAAGTTAGCCAAAGCTTTAGCAGAAATTCCCTGGGAAAGCTTCACCAGAGAGTCTTTCTCCACCATGACAACGCTCCTGCTCATTCCTGTCATTAAACAAGGGCATTTTTGTGAGAGTTTTGATGGGAAATCAATAGGCATTCGCCTTGTTTCCTTCTGACTTATTTCCTTCTGCCTTCTTTTTGTTTCCTAATCTGAAAAAAATATTTGAAGGGCACCCATTTTTCTTCAATTAATAATGTAAAAGAGATTGCACTGACATGGTTAAATTGCCGGACTCTCAGTTCCAAGGATGAACTGGTATCAACTGCTTATAAAAGTGTCTTAAACTTGATGGAGCTTATATTGAGAGATAAAATTTATATTTTTTGTTTTTATCTTTAAATTCAAAATTTCCATGAACTTTCTGAAGTCCCGTCGTACAAATAAAAGGATTGAAATTAAGATCTAAAACTGGCTAAAGTTTTTTGGTCTCAAACTTAGTTCCAAGACAATTCCAATTCGGGTAATGGTCCAAGATTCTGGACAAGCATATGGGATCTGGGTTTGATTACTGGATGATTCCACTGGAGCTAGAGGTTAAAATGGTTAATGGGCACAAACACTCATTTACGTAAAAGGAATTCGTTCAAATATTTGTTAGCAGCATGGATTGACTACAGTTAACCACAGTGTAGTTTTCAAACTAGCTGAAGGAGAGGACCTGAAATGTACCCAACACATAGAAATGATAAATATTCAAGTGATGGATACCTTAAATACCCTGACTTGATCATTACACATTCTATGCATATAACACAATTTTACGTGTACCCTGTAAATATGTAAAACTATAATGTAAATAAATAAAAATAATGACTATTTTGAGAAATAATTATGTCTGTATTGAAGGAAACCAGGGAAAGTGAAAATTTAAAAGTCATGCTCTTTAGTTTGGATTTTATAAATTTTTTGTTTGTTTGTTTGAGATGGAGTCTCGCTCTGTCGCCTAGGTTGGAGGGCAGTGGCACTATCTTGACTCACTGCAAGCTCTGCCTCCCGGGTTCAGGCCATTCTCCTGCCTCAGCCTCCCAAGTAGCTGAGACTACAGGCGTCCGCCACTATGCCCGGCTGTTTTTTTTTTTTTTTTTTGTATTTTTAGTAGAGACAGAGTTTCACCGTGTTAGCCAGGATGGTCTCGATTTCCTGACCTTGTGATCCACCTGCCTCGGCCTCCGGGACTACAGGCATGAGCCACTGCGCCTGGCCTGTAGTTAAATTTTTGATCCAGTGAATGAAGTGTTCCCTGAATAACTTTAAAGACTCACCCTCCTTGTATTTTCGTTTTAACCTTTTTTGATCTTTTAACCTTATTTGGAAGATGGAATTCTGCACCCTACAACTACTTGACCATACGTTTCCTTGCTGTCAGATTGCAATTCATAAAATTTATACTCCATATCCTAGTAATAAAACTTATTTTTCTGCTCAAGGAAAAGGTAATGGAGTTTCGTTTGCTTTTTGTATTTTACTTTGTTATCTGTCCAGCTGATTATCATTTTATACTTACTGGACTAAATTACTAATCCTGTGGAACAAATTATTCTTGAAATTAGTAACGTAACCAGTTGATTATTATAACCATTATTTCCCTAAAGTTTTGTGAGCCAGGGATTTGAAAAGGGTCCAGCTGTTGGCTGTGCCTGCAGTTATTATCAGGCCTGACAAGGTTGGGGGTCCAACGCAGCTCACTCACATGACTGGCAGGTGATGCTGGTTGTTGGCTGGGCCTTCAGCAGGGGTGGTCCACTAGAGAGCCTACATATGGCCTTTCCATATGGTGGCTCACAGGAAGGTGGCCTTAGATTAGTTGAATTTTTTGTATGGTGGCTCCAGTGTGAGTGGTCCAGCAGGTAAGGGGGAAGCTGCATTTCTTTTATAACCTAGCCTAGGAAATTGTATAATTTTGTTTTCCTCTGTGAGCTCTTGGTTGAAATAGTCACAGTTCATACAGATTCAAGAGGAAAGCATTGTCTCCCATTCTAGATAAGAAAAGTGTCAAAGCCATTGTTGTTATTTAAAACAAAATTTCACACATATTTACTGACAAATTGAAGTAACTTGAATTGCCCCCCCATATTATGACTTATCCAATCCTAAAATTATTATCTTGTTATATGGCCTTTTTCATTGAAGCCAAAGTTCAAGACAACTTTTTCTTTTGTGTGTGTGTGTGTGAACTGTTTCATTCATTAAATTTATTACATAATTTTGTGCAGCATAAGTTAAATTGGTAGTTCTAATTGAAGTGGTAAATTGTTATTTGCAATGAAAGAGAGGACATTCATTTTGATTCACTCTTATAATGCTTTTACATTTAAGAGCATTTTTATTTTATGGCATTATTTTAATAAAATATTTTCTTACTACTAGAAATAAGACATTCTTTAATTGGTCAATAAAACTTTAAGGGTCTTGTTACAGATGTTACAAATAGAATTTATCAAAGGCACTTCTCTCATCAAGAATGTAGGAGATTGCTTGAACATAAGATACATCAAATCAGGCAAGTAACAATACAAATCAAGTGTTCTACAACTTATAAATCAAGACAGAGGCTTATAAAAATAAAATAGTTAGATCATTTTTAATACTAATGCTCTGATTTGTAATGGTTGTGCTATTTTTAGCATGTAAATTACTTTTAACCAGAAGAGTTTGTCCAGAAAGAGAATGTTTTTCCACAATTTCTAACAGCTCTAGACAGATTCTTATGCTCTTGCTGAATTACAAGAAGCCTTTGCTAGAAGTAGGTGGCACAATGGGAATCTGTGGCTATGATTACATTCCTGTTCATCACCACTGTTTCTACCACCTCCCAAACCTCTCCCCTTGTGGCAGTTTCCTGAATTGCTGTCATCCTTAAACTATTGTTTAAAATGACTTTTTATTTTGAGATTTAAATGAGTTTCAAATAAAGTTATTTAGTAGTAGATTTACGTACAACTAGAGAAACAATTTAAAGATTATCCTTCACTCAGTTTTCCCCAGTGGTAACATCTGGTAATAGTACAGTAGAGTGTGAAATCAAAACCAAGAAATTTACATTGATACTGTCTGCCAACCTTTTTCAGATTACATCACACTTACATGCACTTGTGTTTGTGTGTGTGTGCTGTACTCAGTTCAGTGTAAATTTATCACATGTGTAGGTTCTTTTTTTTCACCACAGTTAAGATACAGGAAAGTTCTTTTACCAAAAACATCACCATTATTGTTCTTTTAGCAAACCCTCCTACACTTTCCACACGTATTTACTATTAGATTCAACGCACATATAGGCTGGGTGTGGTGACTCACACCTGTAATCCCAGCACTTTGGGAGGCCAAGGTAGGCGGATCACTTAAGGCCAGGAGTTCGGGACCAGCCTGGCCAACATGGCAAAATCCTGTCTCTACTAAAAATACAGAAAAATTAGCCAGACATGGTGGTACATGCCTGTGATCTCAGCTACTCAGGAAACTGAGGCAGGAGAATTGCTTGAACCTGGGAGGTGAGATTGCAGTGCACTGAGATCACACCACTTCATTCCATCCTGGACATCAGAGCAAAACTCTATCTCTGAAAAAAAAAAAAAAAACTCAATAACAATTTAGTAAACATAATTATACAGTTAAAATATAGGAAAAAGAGGACTATAGAAACTACAGATTTTTAATTGAAACTGTTCTTAGAAATGATTAGCACACAAAACTACGTTTACACACTTGTAACTGTTTGTTGTTCCACAATTGTAACTAAAGAAAAATTTAGAAAGGAAATAGCAATTCCCCCATGAAATTCCTATATGAATAATTGGAATGAGCATCGTATATATTAAAGTGTAAAGTTTTAAATGTGACCAAATAGTCTCTTCTTACTTGTTAACTTATATAATCTAAACCTTTTTTATGTGTTGTTTTAATAGCATTCATAGTAGAGCAATCATCTTGCAATGGTGTATCAATGGGAATGAAAAAAGAGATTTTTAAGGCAATCTCAGGATATTTATTGTTTTTTATTCAATAAGGCAAGTGATGCTATATTTTCCAAATGCATCTTAAATCCTTTATCACTAGCTTTTTTCAACAATTTATCCTTTAAAACCTTACTTAAATTTAAATTACCTTTAGTTGAATGAAATGAATGTTGGATCCAATGAATGTTGGATTTCATATGTTTGGATCTTCTTTTGATAAAATAATATATTTTTAAATTTGCAAGTTGTCTGTGATATCTTTTATAAGCTGCAATATCATCTACTCCATGTCCATCACCTACTTCACTGATAATTTTACAGAATCTCTGTTCATCCAAAGATCTAACTTTTGTTTTAGTTCTTCAGTCCTTTCTACCATTAATAATAATTTTGATGCATTCATTGTTTATGTGGGTACATTAAAACTTTTTTTAAATTCCTAAGACATCAGACAAATAAACGAGTGTTCCAGAACAATTTACATATTTAACAATTTGAACAAAATTGAAACTCATATTTAGATATGCTAAATTTGTTTCATGATTCAAACGTCCTCCACCAAACTTTTTTCTTGAGCATACCATGACAGCTATTTATAAGCAGCTTATATGTTATTACATAATAATAAGCATAATTTTTAGTTTAATGTATTAGGCCTTATGTAAATGACAAGTTTTACTGTGCTGTGAAACATACTGTTTAGTAGAGCTGACATTCATCAGACTTTCTTGATGAAAGAAGTAATGAGTTAATTTACATCTGCTAGAGTCTTTTTAATGTGAGTTTCTACTCTGAAATGTTTTTCTGCCATTAGAAGTTACTTCTGTTCAAAACTTAAACTTCAAACCATGTTGACTGAAATTTAAAACATACCTTGATGCCACAACAATGTCAAATTGTTAAAGTATGTAAAGTATGTACTCTCGATTTCTGAATTCAGCTTGCAGATGGGTTTCAATTGTGTGTTTGTGCATACCACCATTGGTCTGTGAAACACACTTGGAATAACACTGTGTTAGATCCTTTTTCAGCCTAATAATTATGGTTTACTTGCCCCGGAAGAGTCAAGACTAAACTTTCCCACTTATATTCCTGAAGAATCAGCATTTCTGAAGGCCATAAATACTAGATTTTAAAAATACATAGGTATATATTTTTAAATTTTCTAAGATTATTAATTTGAGAGAAAATAACTTTTGCACTTTTCAATATAATAAAAAATTTATTAGAAAAGTTTAAATATCACCCACCTATCAAATAGCTCTTCCTTTCATTTACAAACAGAATAACATGTCTATAACATGTCTGAGATGACTAGAAATATTTTCCTAAAATTTCAGTATCTATATGTTCATCTAGCTTTCCTCTGCTTTTTATTTTGGTATATTTCACCAGTGTCAGTATTCTGATTAGTTTCCACTGGTATAAAATAAAATGGATCCACACATCGTCTGTTAGATATGATCCTTTTATGTGCTGCTCTTTTTCTCAGACTTGACACAACTTAAAAGTTGTCCAGGAAAGTGAACCCCTTTTCAATTCAGTGTTAGTCAAGTACAAATGGGTTGTATGTACAATAAATTCTGCTAGTATTCTTGGGTATATAAGCTCTTAGTTTCAGGAATTTTTTTAAAGTTAGGATCATAATACAAATTTATAGTTGCATTTTTGTTATTATGTAGCCTTTGCATTTTTAGAGCCACACTGAATGACATGTGGAACTATTGTTTACATGTTTTTCTGAGCTGTGTAGTTTCGTTTGTACACAAACTAAAAAAGAAAACTGAACTATAAACTATTCTCCATATCTAATTTCTGAATTTCCTTCTTTCTACATAACTAGAAAGCATATTTTAAAATGCATTTATGATACACATTTTATCCAAAGAATAATTTCCTTGGCTAGATTTGGAGAATTACATTACCTATTTTGAGACTTCTCAGACACAGCAGTAAAATCTTTAACTGAAGAAGTTTGATAGCTTAGTGTCAATCAGGATACACCAGTAGTAAATCTGAACAACATAAATGTAAATGCCAAAATATTTAAAATCATACTGATTACATTTCACATGGAAGGAAAATCACCTCAATTTTGCATTTTATGCCAGCAGGAAACACTATATCCATATCATTATTATGTATTCGTCTTAAAGCTTCCCACATTGAAAATGATACATATTTACTTATTGAATGGCAAATCTGTTCATAGTATGGAAAACTAACTGTATGAATATAACATCAGAATTTGAGGTCTTTTGTAGTTTAAATTTATTCTGTGAAACATTTTTGTTTATGTATGCAGATGGGCTAATAGTGTTGCTACTGTCATTAACCCAGAGTCACTTCCAAAATACTAGGCTGAGAGATTATTTTCTATGATTACAGTCTTGGGTTTCCAGTTACGTGGCCTATTTTTGAGCATAATGCCATTTTTCTGGACTCTTCACAAAACAAAAAGATTTTGCTGAAATAAATTAACTCTGTGGTTGATTGCCTCCCAACTCCATATTCTCTCAACTGCAACTCCTATTTTCCAAAGCACAATGCATTGCTCCAGATCATGCCCTAGTAAGTCACTGACTTATCTTTCAAGGCACTTGCCTCCCATCAGTTCACTGGGTGGCACATCTCTGTTTCTCATTGATTCTTTTCACACAACCAGCCTAGCAAATCTGAATTCAAATGAGCAGAACATCAGTGCTAATGAATTGTTACTCTGCAACACTTTGCTGTTTGTTTTTCAATCCCTCCATTCATAGTAACAGTATGTATGAGGTATTAGTAAAATTAGCTAGATTCTGAACACAATTTCAGACACATTAATTTTCAATTAATATTCATAGTCCATTAAGATTCCTTTTTTGGAATTTGGTTTTTTAAAGCTTGGCTTCATCTGGGATACATCCTTCATTGATGTATCTATGTACATGCATATGTGTATCTATATCATCTATTTATATCTATATATAATCATGACACCTAAAGTGTTTTTGGTTTTCTCCATCTGAGTTTTGTCAGAAGCATTGCTGATCATCACCCAGGTGTGGATGTGGATTTGGGAACTATCCTTACCTCTTTTTCATTCTTAACTACACATCCCTACCCTGTCTTGTTTTTACTTATTTTGCTTCTCAAATGACTCTTATTTTTAGCTTATTGCATTTCATCCCTTCAATAACTCCCAGTTTCACTTAGTAAAAGCTGAAGTCCTTAAATGACTTACATGGTCTGGAGAGATCCTCTTCTCTGTGACCTTACCACATTGGCCACTTTTTGAATAAAAGCCTTGCTTTTACTCAAACACACCTGCACACTCCCACTAAGTGCTGGCTTTCCTTTCTACCTGGAAAACTCTTTTCCCAGATGCTTCCATGGCCGTGTCATCTCTGCCAAGTTTTTTACCCAAATGACACTTTTAAAATGAAATCTTCCTACCCACGCATTACAGTCTTCACCCACCAGTGACCTCAATCATCTGTCTCCCTTACATGTTCTGCTTTTTGCCACAGCATTTATCATTTTTCTAATATACTATATACTTCCTTATTTATAATGTTTACCATTAGTTCTTATCCCTACCTTCACTCCTGCCTTCCCAGCTAGAATGGAAGTCCACAAAGATAGGGTTTCTGTCTCTTTCATTCACTAGTACATCCTGGTTACCTTGAACAGTGCCTAACAAAAGCAAAGGTGCTCATCAAGTAAATGTTGAATAAATAAGTGAATGGGCCATACCTAAACGGATAAGCAAATTGTGAATATCCCCCCAAAGCGATTAAGATGTTAATTCCCCACAGAAAAGATTCATAGATTCAATACAAGCTGAAATTATAATCAAGCAGACATTTTGTAGAAATTGGAAAGACTAATGTAATATTCATATAGAAATATAAAGAACCTAGCCTAGTCAAAGTATCTGAAAAACAAATAAACACGAAACTGTGGGAAGACTAAGCCTCTCTAATTGCAAGACTTATAAAGGGCTATAGTCACTAAGAATGTTTTACATTGTCTTAAAGACAGACAAATAGATGCTGGATATCGTGACTCACACCTGTAATCCCAAGGCTTTGGGAGGCCCAGGTGGGAAGATCACTTGAGCCCAGGAGTTAGAGGCTGCAGTGAGCTGTAATTGCTCCACTGCACTTCAGCCTAGCTGACAGAGAAAGACCCTGAAAGAGAGAAATAGATTAATGGACCAGAATAGAAGGTCCAGAAAGAGATTAACATACGCATGAACAACTGATTTTCCTTTTTTTTTTTTTTTTTTTTTTTTTTTTTGAGGCAGAGTCTCGCTCTGTCACCCAGGCTGGGGTGCAGTGGCCAGATCTCAGCTCACTGCAAGCTCCGCCTCCCGGGTTTATGCCATTCTCCTGCCTCAGCCTCCCGAGTAGCTGGGACTACAGGCGCCCGCCACCTCGCCCGGCTAGTTTTTTGTATTTTTAAAGTAGAGACGGGGTTTCACTGTGTTAGTCAGGATGGTCTCGATCTCCTGACCTTGTGATCCACCTGTCTCGGCCTCCCAAAGTGCTGGGATTACAGGCTTGAGCCACCGCGCCCGGCCAATCTGAACAACTGATTTTCCAAAGCTTAAAAGCAATTAATTGGTGAAAGAATAGGCTTTTCACCAAATGGCAGTGGAATAATTGGATATTAATATGCAACAAGTGAATTTTGATCTATGTATTGCATCATACACAAAAATTAATTCAAAATGAACTGTTGTCCTAAAAGTACAAAACTTCTAAAAGAAAGAATAGGAGACTATCTTTGTGACATTTACTTTGGCGAAAATTTGTTAGATATAACACCAAAAGTAAGATTCATAAAATAAAAGTTGATGAGTTTGTCTTCATTAAAATTAAAAACTCTACTATTTTAAAGACTAGATTTAGAAAATGAAAATAAAAGAAGCCACAGAGACTGAAAGAAAATGTTTTCAAATTATATATCCCTTATCAGATATAATAAAACAGCCAAATTAAAAAATAAGCAAAAGATAGCAATGAACACCTTAATGAAGAAAATACATAAACAGTGAATGAACACAAAAAAAGATTCTTTATTAGTTAATAGTAAAATGCACATTCAAACCACAATGAGATCCATCATTTTGTACTTATTAGAATGTTTAAAGTGAAAAAGATTGATTATATCAGGTGTTGGCAAAGATACGGTGGAATTTGGACTCTCCTATAGTGCTGGTGCCCAGTAAAAGGGTGCAACCACTTTCTTAAAGTTTGGCTACTTCTTAGAGTTAAATGTTCATCTGCCCTGTGATAAGTCATTTTACTCAAGGTTATTAACTCCGAGGAATAAAAACATGTGTTCATATAAATGCTATGACACAAATGTTCATAGAAGCTTTATTTGAAATAGTCTAAAACTGTAAATAATACCCATTAATAGATGAATGAGTAAACAAATTGTGGTGTATCCAGACAATGAAATACTATTAAGCCCTAGAAAAGAGTAACTATTAATACATACAACAACATGGATATATATCTACATAAGTACACGAAGTGAAGAAAGCCAGACAAGAAAAGGCACATATTGTGTGATTCTGTTTATATAAAATTGTAATAGATATAATAAATCCACAGTACAGATGTAGCCTGTGGACAGAAGTTGAGGGGAGGGAAGAGGAGATTACCAAGGGATTGGAGTATACTTTTGAGAGTAA
The DNA here is from genome assembly GCF_002776525.5 of Piliocolobus tephrosceles. NCBI lineage: Eukaryota > Metazoa > Chordata > Mammalia > Primates > Cercopithecidae > Piliocolobus > Piliocolobus tephrosceles. The sequence continues at coordinate 51,510,698 of NC_045436.1, forward strand.
TATGTTCACTACCTTGATTGACATTGTAAGTGTATACATATGTCAAAACTTATAGAATGTATGCTTTACATATATGCAGTTGGTTTTATGCCAATTAGTCTCAAAGATGTTAAAAAATTGACTACTTTATTCTATTTGATGGTTTAGCAAAGCTTCAACTGATTTCAGTTTTTTAAAATTGTCAACCTTCCTCAATGGTGATGTAATTTGGGATATTAAATTTGTAATATTAAAATTAAATGTTCTGTCTTTCCTTTTTCTATAAATTATTATTATTAACTGTCTTTTAAATTTTGATATTTCTAATAATTTTCAAGTAAGTTTTTGATATTTCTATTTATATATGTTATATAATTGAGTTATTGTACCATAATTACTTTCCTAAAACCATTCCTTGGGAGATCTTTGTTTTAATATTTTACTTTATAATCTCTTCTTTTGATCTAAGTAATATCATCAGGCATTTCTCAATTGCTTTTATAACTTGACTTCATTATTCTTTGATAAAACTAATGTTCATAGAAGTTAAATCATAAATACAATTAAAAGCAAATAAAAGTGTGCAAAGTACAAGGCAGATAAGAGTGTAGTACCTAAAACAATCTTACAAATCAGCAAGAAAATGGAGAAAGAGTATGATATGCACTGAAAAGAAAAACATATATGCATTTAAAAAATAATTCTAAACATCAAAGAAATGCAAATTAAAATGATATTAATGTGAAGAAGACATTCCCACACAATGATGCTAGGATTTAGAATGGAACAATCCACCTACAAAGGAATTTAGCATTGGTATACTAATCTAAAACTTGATCTAATTACTTATAAAAACATTAATGTCATGTTTAGGAGATAAACAGAAGAAAATGGAGCATTGTAAAGTTGTGTGCTCAGAAAATTTGTGACAAGGCATATTTCCTATTACAATCAGTGATGGGTATAATATTTTATGTATTTAATACAAATATGTGATATGCAATTAAAATCGCCCTTAATTGTAATTTTCCATTGAATGGTTATTTGTATCATCTCTGCCTTTGTAACTATCCAACATATACGTGTTATCAATTAATTCTACCTTGAAGAATCTTCCCAGAAAATTATAATTTTTAAATTATTTGTGATTTATTTTATATCAACTTATCTTCATTTCAGTGTAATATCAGCTCATGGATTTTCATTCTTATTTCATACATACCACATTTCCTTGCGTTTTCTTTTCAGAATAGCAAATGGCTTCCTGAAACTTCTTTTCTGGTTACCACAGTAGAATATTTTTAGAGGTGTTTACTTTTTAAAAATATTCAGATGATTATATGACTCCCCTCCCCACTTTTGCTTATTTTTCATCCACCATGAGGAATCTTTTCTTGCTTTAATTACACTACATGAGATGAGCTCCCACAAGATTCAGTTTTGGTAAAGAGGTAAGGGGTTGGAATATACTTGCCTCGCTTCTCTGTTGTCTGGATGGCAAGACTGGTGAGAAGATTGATTGGTTGCATTTTTCCCTCGGACCCACAGCTAGAGAGTTTAGGTTGACATGTTCAACTGTCAGTCTAATAATACTGAATTATTTCTGGAAAATACTCTCCTTTGAAATGTTTTCCTTCCTCTTAGTTACTGTGAAAAGACACTATGACAAAAAGCAGTCAAAATCTTCAGTTCTCCAAACTGGGTCACTAGGGTTCCTTTCTCAAAATTATTACACTTGAATTTTGGGACTATTTATCCTAAAAAGCAGGGTAATGTTATCAACACTTCTTCTCCATCACCCATCCTCTCCAGCACCTATTTTCTCATCCTGCCCAGTTTGTTCTAGGTTTGTTGGCTTTGAAGACTAGCTATTTAAGAACTAATGCAGAAAGGGGATGGAGAAAGATGCTCTGCCTCAAAAATAATTCATTAAGAAAACAACTGCCTTGTTTTTCTGGTTGGTATACGTTCCAGATCTAAAGCAGGAGGCAACTTGCCAATTTGTGAATCTGTGTCATTATACTGTATATTACTGAAGCAAAGTTAGGATTTGCTATAACCAGTGCTAGTTTTCTAGTAACAAGTAAATATTCTCTCAAAATTCTGGAATAAGTTGTCTGAGTTTTTAAGGGGTTTAAGGCTTCACATTTTCTATGTCATTTAAAACATTTTAGGAATCTGAAAGAGATAAGGCAGATGACATTTAAGCTTAGAAATCTTATGATCTAGGCTTGCCTCACTTGTTTTGAGATACATTCCCAGAATTTTACAGCAACCTTTTCTCTTAGATCCAAGTTGTGAGAGTAGAATGCTCATTGTGATCTCTCTTCTAAACTTAGTAGCAAATAAGGTCTGAAGTCTGCAGACAATTTAGCCATGTTGTTTCAAAGCTGTTGTACTGGGAAAATTTGTGGCCATCCAAATATGTAAAAAATGTGTGCTCAACAAATTAAACAGCAATGGTATTCTAGAACACTGAATACCATCTCAAGTGGGTAGGTGTAATCATAATGAAACATTTGGCAACGTGTGCTTGATATTTTAATATGTGCAGAAAAAATAAGTTATAGCTCAACTTGATTACTCCAACACAGAGATTAAATTAAGTACTGAACTTGCATTTGAGACCCTGAAACTACATGAGTTCAGCTACTGCTTTGTTTGTAAGTCCTTAATAAAGATGCATAAAATTTCCAGTGGTATAAAGAACATAATTTCTGACCTTGGGAAATTTGCAATCTGATGGATATTCCAACCTTCTGATGTTATGCAGACCAATAACTCAACATATTTTTTAAAAAAGGAAAGTCATAAACATAAGTGATCCTTGCAATGAAGATTTTTTTTTTTTTTTTATTCAGCACAGATGAAAGCTGCAGCAAACAGAGAGAGAAAGGAAATGGTATATTTTTCTGTAAGTGGTAAATGACTTGAAAAAACATATACATACAAAGTTTCATCAAATCAATTTTTTTTTTTTTTTTTTTTTTGAGACGGAGTCTCACTCTGTCGCCCAGGCTGGAGTGCAGTGGCCGGATCCCAGCTCACTGCAACCTCCGCCTCCCAGGTTTATGCCATTCTCCTGCCTCAGCCTCCCGAGTAGCTGGGACTACAGGAGCCCTCCACCTCGCCCGGCTAGGTTTTTGTATTTCTTTTAGTAGAGACGGGGTTTCACCGGGTTAGCCAGGATGGTCTCGCTCTCCTGACCTCGTTATCCGCCAGTCTCGGCCTTCCAAAGTGCTGGGATTACAGGCTTGAGCCACCGCGCCCGGCCCAAATCAATATTTTAAATTACTTTAATTTGTTTTAGAACTTTCCTTTCAGTTATAGCCTACCGACTACATTAAACTTCCAAATGCCAAAGAACTCATGATACTTAATACATAGTTTGAGTGATTAAATGGGGGCATATAAAATGTTATTAATTTAGAATAACAACCACTATTTCCCTTCCTTTAAAAAGGTTTTCTATGAAAGAGATTTTTGAAAATTTTTTAAGCCTTTGTGAAACTTCAAAAATGTATACAGGTAAATAAACTCTTCCTTTTATGCATTGATTTAAAAATAGGCAATTGACTAGTGTTTTAAAAATCATTCTTTGGTTCATTACTAATCTCTTAATGTCTAGTAATCTTACTGCTTTCCTGCTACTCAGTAAAATCTATTAGAGGTTGCTATGGATCTTTGTAAGGTGGGTCTTTTGCTTTGTAAATGCTAGAAGCAGGTAACAGGCTGCCAGGTAACAGGCTAAGAATCTAGGACAGAACATAATATGAGTTTCAACATGCTAGATTAATCCTGTTTGCCCTTACATGTCAGCTCTCTACTCTTTTTTGCCCTGTTCTCTGACCCTAGAAGGTTAAGTGAGGTGAGCAACATTACTGGTTCCTAATAGGCTTTGGCCAATGGAGAATGCAAGCAGCATACTGTAAGAAGCGGGGAGTGGGGGATGGATGCTGTGTCCTTTGAGAGAAGATTACAACTCCTTGCAAGGCAGCTCTTCTTTGAAACTGTAGCATCCTCCCCTACTCTGGCCTAGCCATGGAGGCATGGAGACAGCCCTGGGGTTCTACCTTATCCCTAATGGTTTTTCTACAGTACACCCTGTATACTTGTTTATAAAACTCTGTTAAATCCTTTTAGAATAATACTGATTTGAATATTAAATCTGTTTTGTATTGGGCCCCCATGAGAAGGTTTTGAGTGGTACTTGTGAAAACTTGAAAATATAAGAATGCATAATCTGCTTTATTCAATGTAGACAATGTTTATTATCACCTCAGATTTTTAGAGAATATTGATTGATCTTCTCTGAATACCCATGTTTATCCTAGGTTTCAGTTGTGAAGGTATAGAAGAAAGAAAAATATAATTACTGACTTTAATTGAAACTAAGTACTGATGAAGACAATAACAAAATTGCTAACTAGGAAAACATAAAGAACTTAATTGCCAAAATCAATATTTCACAAAATTTTAATTGGTCTTAATATTTAAGGTAGATATTTTATAAACTATTAATTATAATATCTTTCAATGAAATATCATTTTCAACATGCAGACAGAGGAACAAATGATTTCTCCTCCATTATTCTAAGCAAACTGAGCCTTCTTTGGCAGTAACAATGACATCATTTGGATCATAATTGAAATAAGAGAGTGCCTCTTTCTTACTTTTATGCTCTTGACTATAGCACTAAAGCATCATCTTTCTGAAAAAGACTCAAACATGACAAGATAATTTTTAGAAAGCATCTAGGAAAATAATAAGAACACCTTTGAATTTTTGTTTAAATGTCTATAAAGCATTTATTTTTCCCCAAGGGAATGATGAAGAGACAAAAGAACCACTCATTCACTGCAGCTTTGTTTTCGCCTCTCTGTCTCTTTTCTACAAGTGGATTTATCAGAAAGAATGCAATGAACATACATTATGAAGTAAAATCTTTCCATGGGAAATTCTCATAGACATGTAAATTAATGGGAAAAAAAACTCTCAATTTCAAAATGCTTAACTTTGAATATTTTAAGGAAATGAAATTAGTTCTACTGCCTAAAATTGTTTCCTAAAAATAATACATTATATTAAAACACTGATGATTGTTATTATAAAATCCATTTTAACAATGCGTTGTAGGGACTTTTTATTTCTGTGTAAGCCAAATTGCTTCACAATATTATTATCCATCAGATTTTTATTTTAAGAATGTCACTGAGTTTAGGCTGTATAAATCAATTATATTTGTGATCTTGAAGTAAACACAGCCCACATTAATCTTTTATTTACTTGGTTTTTTCTGTTTTTGTTTTTGTTTGTTTGTTTGTTTGTTTTTCTTTTCTTTTGAGATGGGAGTCTTCCTCTGTCACCCAGGCTGGAGTGCAGTGGTGCAATCTCGGCTCACTGCAAGTTCCACCTCTCAGGTTCATGCCATTCTCCTGCCACAGTCTCCTAAGTAGCTGGGACTACAGGTGCCCACCACCACGCCTGGCTCCTTTTTTTTTTTTGTATTTTTAGTAGAGACGGGTTTTCACCATGTTAGCCAGGATAGTCTCAATCTCCTGACCTTGTGATCCGCCCACCTCGGCCTCCCAAAGTGCTGGGATTACAGGTGTGAGCCACGGTGCCCGGCCTTGGTTTTTTCTTAACACTTATGCAAGATCCTCTATACATCATGTGCATTTGCTTATTGCTGCCTTCAACTTTTTGATTCCTACAAGAAAAATGTCATCTCTATATCAGGATTATGAGTGTTTTTGGTTCATGGACTGTGTCATATACTTCTTTAGGATTTTCTAAAGTTCATATTATGGAGTTATGCACCCAATATAAATGTTTGTGGATAGAGTTCAATGAATACAGCTATTCTGTAGCTTATGCTAAATTGTCTGATTATAGAAGTTCTATGAACATAAGAATAGTTATTTGAAACAAACTTTAAAAACATAGAGGTTTAGTCTTGAAAGAGACCTTTCCAGAGCTGGACCTGGTAGCTCATGCCTGTAATTCCAGCACTTTGGGAGGCTGAGGCAGTTGGATCACCTCAGGTCAGGAGTTCGAGATCAGCCTGGCCAACCTGGCAAAATCTGATCTCTACTAAAAATACAAAAATTAGCTGGGTGTGGTGGTGTGTGCCTGTAGTCTCAGCTACTTCAGAGGCTGAAGCATGAGAATAGCTTGAACCTGGGAGGCAGAGGTGACGGTGAGCCAAGATCGCACCACTGCACTCCAGCCTAGGGGAAAGAGTGAGACTCTGTCTCCAAAAAAGAAAGAGAGCTTTTCTATTTTACCGCTAAGCACCAGCCTCTTAACAAGTATTGAAATGCATATTATACAGCCAACTTTATTTTAAGCAGTTTTAATGCAAAGATAATATACAAATAGATCCAAATCAGTTTATGTTATACGTTGAAAAATACAGTAGACACTTTTAGGCATTTTAGGTTCCTCACATTTAAACATTTGCACTGGTTAGGAGGACCCCTCATGGACTAAGGAGCTTTGAGAGTCAAGATTTCACTGCCCACCAAATTGAAGCTGTGAAAGTTAGTTTTTCCTTCTTCCAGTTGCTGGGGAGAAGGGACACAACTTGCTGAGACTTGAATATTGAGGATTTAAAGCAAATATATAGGGAGGTTAATACATTATTTATGGCTTTGAGAACTTGAGGCACTGTGGCAGTGGAGACAGAACATCCTAGCCAGAGTGTTCTAGAATCAGCCTGATGTACTTTGCTAGTCTCCCTTGGATTTTGTTCATACCACAAGCATGCTTCTTTAAACTTTATTGATTCTCTGAATTCTTTTCAGCTGAAGTTACCTAGTCTTGGTTCAGTTGATAATGAAATTGCCTTTGCAAAGATTATGAGTGACAGAAATCTAACATGGCTGACTCCATCTTGCATCTAACCTCACAGGCTGGCTGTCTTTGCTCATTTCTAGGCATCTGCCAAGCTAACAATGGGTAGAATTTGATTTGTAGTTTAACTTTGAAGTAAGGATGACAATAGCCCCTCCCTAAAACTGATTACCTCTCCATCTTTGTAAGACTAATGAAAGGCCATGAGATAAAGATTACGAGCAAGACTCCGATTCTGCTAAAATGTAGGCGTAATTTCTATAATCTCTTACTGCTCAGGAGTCATGTGGCCAGAAGTCACAAGATTTGTCACTTCTCCAATTGCTGTTATAGATAACATCACTGTTGTAAAACCTAAAATTTGTCTTTTGAGATAGTTTTTAGACTGATCCCACCTGGATTTGTGACTCATGACTCAACTGGTACTGTGACCCCCAAACAGAAGTGGACTCAGTGGATGAGGACTGTTTTCTACCCTCGTATGATTGCTTCCCTAACCAATCAGCAGCACCCGTTTCCTAGTCCCCTGCCCAACAAACTGTTCTTGAAAAACCCTAACCTCCAAGCCTTTGAGGAGATTGATTTGAGTGATAACTCCATCTCCCATGTTACTGGCCTCCCATAAAATTAAACTCTTTCTTTACTGCAATATCATGGTCTCTGTGAATTGATTTTGTCTGTGCAGTGGGAAGGAAGAACCAATCAGGCAATTACACTTAAAGTCAGAAACTATAACTGATGCATAGGTAAAAACCAAAATGTACGCAAAAATTTAGGAAGTTAAATGATAGTCATATAGTAATGTCTACAAGCAAAATAAAGGGTGACTGTGGGTTTTTGTTTTCCTAGAAGATCCATGGAAGAGAAATGCATATGTTGAAACTTGATGGATGAGTAAAACTTAAAAAGGCAGGGGTGAGAAGGGTGGAAATTCCAGGTCACATAAGCAACATTGCCAATGTCATAGAATCAGGAATACATTATAAAGGGAAAATACCCATTTTTGGAGAATTAATTTTCAGTATTTCTTTTGAATCTCACTATAGTTTCCTTACATATATTACTCTTGCTAATTTATCTAACATCCCCAAATAGTATTCATTGCCAAAGGCTGGTGATAAATAATGTTTGTGGTTTATAAATGTTTACACAATCAAATATCAACAGATTCCTGCATAAGTATGCACATGAATGATACATACACACATGTTCATATATTGACACTTTCTCACTGAATTTTTTGTACCCTATGTTTTGGGTCCTTTCTTTTAATAGGTCTCTAGTTGCTGCCTGGTGTTGTTGGCATGATTGATGGCTATTCCATGGCGAGCAGGTCTATGCCAACATAACCCCAGAGGCTAAGAGGCTGAAGAAAGAGGCTGACAAATCCAGTTTCTCAGAAAGAGACATTTAATAGGGATTTATGGACTGAAGCCACGCCTGGGGCAGCCACAAGAAGGTACTTCCCGGCTAGCTTTTTGTATTTTTTAGTAGAGACAGGGTTTCACCGTGTTAGCCAGGATGGTCTTGAACTCCTGACCTCATGATCCGCCCGTCCCGGCCTCCCAAAGTGCTGGGATTACAGGCTTGAGCCACCGCGCTACAAAAAGCTAGCCGGGCAAGGTGGCTGGCGCATGTAGTCCCAGCTACTCCGGAGGCTGAGGCAGGAGAATGGCGTAAACCTGGGAGGTGGAGCTTGCAGTGAGCTGAGATCCGGCCACTGTACTCCAGCCCGGGCGACAGAGCGAGACTCCTTCTCAAAAAAAAAAAAAAAAAAAAAAAAAAAAGGTACTTCCCGCATGATTATGCCAGACCAAGGGATTATATACCGTAGGCAAAGGGTATGCATGCTTCAGAAGAGATATGTAAGACAATTGAAGCCATTTTATCCCCTTCAGGGATATGTGTCATAGACTATGTGTGTCATAGACTACAATTTGCTCAAGAGCAGGATTTATGGCAAGCATGTGTTTATCGTAAGATTAAGGTGGTTTTGACCTAAGGGTAGAATTTACCAGCAAGTAGGTGCTGTTATTAGTAGACAAAGTAGAAATCTTAGAGGTATTTCTGTCACTGGGGTCAATCAGTAGTCAACATGGCAGATCAGCATAAAAGATAGAGGTCCTTTAGCCTCCACAGTGACCATGGAAGAAGGCAGGTTACATTGGTACTTAAGAAATATTTTGAGTCAACCCGCTCTTGAAACCCTCACAGAGGGCTAGATCAAGAATATATTTCGTTAGTGAATTCAGGTAGTGTTTATGAAGGTTAAATAAAGATATAAATAAAGTGTAAATTTAAGTATATTTGGTTGGAACAAGTTACAGAAATTAATATTTCAATTGCCCCATTTATATGTATTAATAAAAAGGTGTTTTTATCTTTTCTTTCTCCTATTTAGTTGATTATTCTACATATACATCTCAATTTTATTTAAAAACTGAGCATAAAAATAAAAATAAATGTCAGTCATTTTAGTCTATGAATAAGAATTAAAGGTTAAAATGTTGTTGAAACTGGATTGAAATAAACAAATGGTTTTGTTTAAAAATTCAGTTAGATTAACCACATTTTTATTTAGTTTTTCAAAATATTCTAGTTACTGCTTTAGTGATAGATCAATGATAAATAGGAAGAGAACCCTGATTTCAGATGCCTGCATCTGAGAGAAAAGGACATTGTTACATTCCATTCTAGGAGAGAGAGTAAGCTTCATATAGGAATAAATTGGAACTCGCCTGTGTATTTAAGGTCAATTTTTTTTCACTATTTAATTGTAGGAAATTCTTAAGCATGTGTAACTACAAAAATGCTACTTCAAGAAAATACCTCTTAGAGATTAGTATTTCTCCATTGAAAATTAGGAGGTAAATTACTTTTTATTGTAGTCATTAGACATCTTTTACAATTGTTTTCTTTAGGAAGGGAGAATTTAAATATTAAAAAAGGAATACTTTGTCTCTTGAATGCAGAACTGCCTCTGAACTCACATTTAATATATTGTCTATGCAAAACCACTATTAAATAATATCCTTTAATATATCACATTGTTTTAATGGTAGCAGCTCTTATATGGCAAGTTGCTATAAAGGGAGCTACAGTAGTCCAACAGTCAAAACTCTTGGCATTTATCACTGGTTCTTGTGCTTACCAGTTGTGTGACCTTTTAAAAGTACAATAATCACATCTAATGTATTTATATCCTAGAATCCTTGCAGGATTACATACAATAATGAATATAAAATCCTAGGTGAACTGCAAAGTGCTACAAATAAAAGCAATTATTTTTTAACTTTTAAAAAGGATGCCCAGCAGAAAATGACAGAACATTTATCATTTAACAGTTTCTACTCTTTATAATCACTGACACTGGAAATCCTATAATCTCATAGCGGAGAAAGACAAGGTTATATGTTTGTCTTATGTACAACAAGATAGTTCCTTCATCCAGCAATAATTGTCATAGATTTTTCAGAGAAAGAAATAACTAAACAAAGATTTGCAAAACAGGTGGGTTAACTGTCAGTCCTGCCTGCCCAGACGTGTGCCCCGACCCTGGACAAAGTCAGACTTGAGGAAGTGATTGTTTTGCATTTGTGTCTATTTCTAAATTTCACATCATTGTCTGATATATTAGAAGCACCTAAGGCACTTTCTATAGATTAGGAATGAAGTATTAAAATTATCTATTTTGTTATATTGTCCATGATATAAAATTGTTTATAATACAATTTGGAGATCTCTTAATATCAGGCTTACTATTTGAGTGGGGATAAAGAAATTGATCTGATGACATTTTGTTCTACTACGGATTGACAAACATAATGTCTATCTGTACTTTGACACATTTAAATTGTCATTTTTTTTTTTTTTTTGAGACAGGGTTTCACTCCAGTTGCTTAGGCTGGAGCGCAATGGCATGATCTTGGCTCGCTGCAACCTCTGCCTCCTGGGTTTAAGAAGTTTTCTTGTCTCAGCTTCTGAAGTAGCTGAGACTAGGGTTTCTCCATGTTGCCCAGGCTGGTCTTCAACTCCTGGGTCCAAGCAATCTGCCTGCTTTGGCCTCTCAAAGTGCTGGGATTACAGGCATGAGCCGTTGTGCCCGGCCTAAGCTATCAAATTATAGTATTTTAATTATAAGCATTGTTATTTAGTTGTGTAAGATTATCAAAATACGGTGACAGATATTCCTCTGGGAGCAAAACAGTCACTATAGTTCATTATTGATTACATAATGATTAATTTATTATTTCACCAAACTGATACAACAGTGGCTTCTGATTTGTTACATTGTGTATTTTGAATTATACTGAACATTTGTCCTGCCCTACAGTATATTTTGGGAAATCAGTCAGTACTGCTCAAAAGTTCAATGAATGTGAGGTCAAATTATCATGAATTAAATAAACATTTAGTAAGCACCATCTAAAGTGGATATATGTATGTGTCCTGTATTTAAAATGTTCTACATAAATGCTCTTATATGAAAGTCTTACAGAATATAAAATGATTCCTTGGCTTCAAATATATTATCTGCAGGATTTATTTTTTACTGTAAACTAGCCTACTACGTTTTCAGACTAATACAATGTTAAACACAGACACAGCTTTCAACACATTATGCCTCTTCGTGTAGTGGTAAGAAACACACACATGTTATAATCACATCATTTTTGTGTATATTTTTACTGGAGTAATATGTTTAAGCTTAAAACCAAAATATATTTTAGTCCATTCTTCTTATTTCATAAAAGTGGCCACTTTCATTCTGAAATCTGGATGAGATATTATAACAGAAAATGCCATCAATAATAAAGTATCTGTTTATCCATAGAAAAGAATAGCAAGGTGTCCTAAAATTCTGAGACTGAATTTTCATATTTGAACATATCTACTAAATGTCTCTTCTTGTTGCTGTTTCTAGCACACATACTTACATTTTAGTAATAAAAGAATCACAAAAATGCATAATAGCAATTAGTTTAAGTATTTAACCAAGCAACAAGACTGATATTTAATAAGTTCTTAATTATTAGGATGAGACAATATATCCTTTTGGTTGTTTTCCATAGAAAGAAAGATTTTGTTTAAGAATTAAATAATAGGCTGGGCAAGGTGGCTCACGCCTGTAATCCCAGCCGTTTGGAAGGCCGAGGCAGGTGGATCACCTGAAGTCAGGAGTTTGAGACCAGCCTGACCAATATGGTGAAACCTCATCTCTGCTCAAAATACAAAAATTAGCTGGACGTGGTGATGTGCGCCTGTAATCCCAGCTACTCAGGAGGCTGAGACAGGCGAATCACTTGAACCCAACAGGCAGAGATTGCAGTGAGCTTTTATTTTCTCCCCCCACCCCGGGGGGGAAGACGGAGCCCCCCTCCGTCAAAAAAAAAAAAAAAAAAAAGGAATTAATTAGTAATCTTTTTTTTGTAATAGCAGCAATAAAACTTTCTAAACTTTCTAAAAAAGATTCTTCAAAATAAGTTTTCTAATAAATTTCACATGCTGTAGTAGACAGTAAAGACATATTGGAGATTTGAGTTCAAGCAACACACATCTATGTCATTTATGATAAGACATGTCTTTTCACAATAACTCAATGGAAAATAAAATTGTTTTAAAAATTTTATTTTTGAATTGACAAATAATAATTGTACATATTCACGAGGTACAGAGTGATATTTCAATACATATAATTAGTATATCCATCATTTCAAACATTTAGCTTTTCTTTGTTTTGAGACATTCAATATCCCTTTTCTAGCTATTGGAAACTGTTACTGTTTTCGATAGTCTTCTTACAGTGATATACAACACTAGAAGTTATTTCTCCTATCTAGCTATTATTTAACAAAACTTTACTATCCCCACTCTTCCTAGCCATCAGTATTCTCTGTTCTACTTTTTACTTCTATGAGATCAACTTTTTTTTTGCCTTCCACATAAGACTGACAACATAAAGTATTTAACTTTCCATTTCTAGCTTGTTTTGCTTAACATAAGGTCCACCAGTTCCCTCCATGTGGTTGTGAATGATGAGATTTCATTTTTTGTTATAACTAAAGAATATTTTGTTGTATATACAAATCACCTTTTAAAAAAATCCATTCATCTGTTGTTGTACTCTTCAGTTGCTTCCATATCTTGGCTATTGTGAATGGTGCTATAATAAACATGAGGGTGTGCATATATCTCTGTGATACAATGATTTCCTTTCCTTTGGGTAAATTCCAAGTAGTGGATTTGCTGGGTCCTATGGTAGCTTTATATGTAATTTTTTCAAGACCTTCCATGCTGCTCTCTATAGTTGCTGTACTTACACCCCCACCAACAACGTATAAGCATTCCCATGTCTCTGCATCCTTACCAGCATTTGTTATTTTTTGTCTTTTTTTAATTACAATCATCCTAATTGGGGTAAGATGATACCTCACTGTGGTTTTGATTTGCATTTCCCTGATGATTGGTGATATTGAGCTTTTTTTTTCATATATTTCAGTGTCTGTTTAGACCACTTGCCTATTTTTTAATCAGATCACTTGGTGTTTTTTTTTTTTTTTTTTTTTGTTTTTTTTTTTTGTTTTTTTTTGCTGTTGAGACATTGTCATTATTTGTATATTCTGGACATAAATTTCTCATCAAATTAGTAATTTGCAAATATTTTCTCTCATTCTGTATGTTGTCTTTTTACTTTGTTGTTTCTTCTGCTGTGCATAAGCTTTTTAGTTTGATATAGTCCCATTTGTTTATTTGATATAATCCCTTTTGTTGCCTGCGCTTTTGAGGTCTTCTTCATAAAATCTTTCCCAGATCAATGTCTTGAGCATTTCCCTTACGTTTTCTTCTGGTACTTTTATCATTTCACATCTTACGTTTAGGCCTTTGATCTACTTTGAGTAGATTTTTATATTGGTGAGAGGTAGGAGTCTAGTTTCATTCTTCTGCATATGGATATTCAGTTTTCCTAAGATCATTTATCAAAGAGACTATCCTTTCTTTAGTGAGTATTCTCAGCACCTTTGTCAAAAATCGGTTGGCCATAAATATGTGCATTAATTTCTTGGTTCTCTATTCTGTTCCATTGATCTCTCTCTCTCTCTCTCTCTCTCTCTCTCTCTCTCCTCTCTGTGTGTGTGTGTGTGTGTGTTTGTATGTGTTTATGCCAGGACCATGCTGTTTGGGTTACTGTAGCTTTGTCATATATTTTGAGATCTGTTCATGTAGTACCTTTACTGTTGTTCTTTTGGCTCAGGATTGCTTTAGCTATTGGGAGTCTTTCTAGTTGAATACAAATTTTAGAATCTTGTTTTCTATTTCTGTGAAGAATGACATTGGTACTTTAATAGGGATCGTGTTTAATCTGTTGATTGCTTTGAGTAGTATTGTCATTTTAATGATATTAATTTTTTTGATCCATGAGGATGTGATGTCTTTCCATTTGTTTGTGTACTCTTCCATTTCTTTTATCTGTATTTTGTAGTTTTCTTTGTAGAGGTCTTTCACCGCCTTGGTTAAATTTATTCCTAGGTATTTTATTTATTTATTCTGTTTTTGGTAGCGATTGTAAGTCAGATTGCTTTCCTGATTTCTTTTTCAGGTCTAGGTCAGGTCTTTTTCAGGAGCTGGGTCACTGTTCACGTATAGAAATGCTGCTTATTTTTGTATATTAATTTTGTATACGGAAGCTTTGCTGAATTCATTTATCAGCTCTCAGATTTGTTTTGGCAGAGTCTGTAGGTTCTTCTTTTTTTTGAGATGGAATATCACTCTGTTGCCCGGGCTGGAGTGCAGTGGTGTGATCTCGGCTTACTGCAAACTCTGCCTCCTGGGTTCATGCCATTCTCCTGCCTCAGCCTCTGGAGTAGCTGGGACTATAGGCACCTGCCACCATGTCTGGCTAATTTTTTTGTATTTTCAGTACAGAAAGGGTTTCACTGTGTTAGCCAGGATGGTCTCGATCTCCCGACCTCATGATTCACTTGCCTTGGTCTCCCAAAGTGCTGGGATTACAGGCGTGAGCCACCATGCCCGGCCATCTTTAGGTTTTTCTATATATTAATCATGTTGTCTGCAAACAGGGACAATTTGACTTTCTCCTTTCCAATTTGGATGCCCTTCATTTCTTTCTCTTGTCTAATTTATTTGCCTAGGACTTCCAGTACTATGTTGTGTAAGAGTGGTGAGAGTAAGCATTCTTGTCTTGTTCTAATTCTTAGAGGAAAATCTTTCAGCTTTTCCCCCATTCAGTAAAATGTTAGCTGTGAGTTTGTCATACATGGCCTTTATTATGTGGATGTACTTTCTCCCTATACCTAATTTATTGAGAGTTTTTGTCATGAAGGGATGTTGAATTTTATGAAATGCTTTTTCTGCACTTAGTGAAATGATTGTATGGCTTTTGTTCTTCATTCTGTTGATTTGATGTATGACATTTATTGATTTGTGTATGTTTAAACATCTTTGCAATTCTGGATAAATCCCACTTGATCATAGTATATTATCTTTTTGATGTGTTGTTGGATTCAGTTTGCTAGTTTTATTTATTTATTTTTTTGAGAATTTTTGTATCTAGGTTCACTAAGGATATTGACCTTTAGCTTTCTATTTTTAAAAAATTGTGTCCTTGTCTGGTTTTGGTATTGGGGTAATGCTAGTCTCGTAGAATGAATTAGAAATAATTCCCTGTGCTTCAAGTTTTTGGAATAGTTGGAGGAGAATTGCTATTAATTCTTTTTAAAGGTTTGAAAAAATTTAGTAGTGAAGTCATCCAGTGTTGAATTTTATTTTTTGGAAGACTTGTAATTTAAATATTTCATTACTTAAATAAAAAGTCTTAATAGTAAAGAGTAGTTCAGTCTCATTACTTGTTATTAGTCTTTCAAGGTCTTCTATTTTTTTCTTAGCTCAATCTTGATAGATTGTGCAGGAATTCATCCATTTCCTCTAGGTTTTTTAATCTACTGGTGTACAGTTGTTCATAGTAGTCTCCTAAGATCCTTCTTACGTCTGTGGTATTCATTGTGACATTTCCTTTTTCAGTTCTGATTTCATTTATTTGGGTCTAACAAATTTTTCTTTTGTTGATCTTTTGCATTTTCAGCCTCAATTTTATTTAATTCTACCCTGATTTTTATTATTTCTTTCCTTTTACTAATTTCAGTTTTTTTTTTTTTTTTTCTTGCTTTTCTGGTTCCTTGAGGTGCAATGTTAAGTTCTTTATTTGAAATCTTTCTAATTTTTTGATGTAGGCATTTATTGCTACAAACTTGCCTTGTAATACCGCTTTTGCTGTGTCCCCTAGGTTTCTGTATGTTGTGTTTCTATCTTTATTTGTTTTAAGAAATTTTTAAATTTCATTCTTATTTTTTTACTTCACTCATTGGTCATTCAGGAACATGTTGTTTAATTTCCATGTATTTGTACAGTTTAAAATGTTCCTCTTGTTATTGATGTCTGTTTTATTCAACTGTGCTCCAAGAAGACACTTGATATAATTTCGATATTTAGAAGTTGTTTGACACTCGTTTTGTTCCCTAACGTATGGTCAGTCCTAGAGAATGTTTCATATGCTGATGAAAAGAATATTCTGCAGCTGTTAGGTGAAACATTCTATAAATGTTAGGTCTCGTCAATAAAGACAATTTTTAAACTTTGTTTGGATAGAACATTTTGTACAATGTGGTTCATAATTTTCTCCTGAGAAGAAATTAAATTTTCTGATAAAATTCTTAAGTATACAATAAATTGTAATGGAAATGAAACTTGTTTAGGAGACTACTCATCCACCTTCTCTTGATTCTCAATTGACTACGAGACAGACCAAATATCTTTTAAATTACGGTAATTTCCTTTAGTATGTAGGTTAAGATTGGTAATTGAAAACTTTTCAGGCTGGGCGCGGTGGCTCAAGCCTGTAATCCCAGCACTTTGGGAGGCCGAGATGGGCGGATCACAAGGTCAGGAGATCGAGACCATCCTGGCTAACCCAGTGAAACCCCGTCTCTACTAAAAAATACAAAAAACTAGCCGGGCGAGGTGGCGGGTGCCTGTAGTCCCAGCTACTCAGGAGGCTGAGGCAGGAGAATGGCGTAAACCCAGGAGGCGGAGCTTGCAGTGAGCTGAGATCTGGCCACTGCACTCCAGCCTGGGCAACAGAGCAAGACTCCGTCTCAAAAAAAAAAAAAAAAAAGAAAAAAAGAAAAGAAAACTTTTCTTGTCTTATAAAATGCTATTACGAAAAATGAATCTGTTAGTGATGTTTTGATACTACAAAAAACCCAAATGGCCCAAGTGGATGAGAGAAAGATCTATTATTCTAGTAACAGAATTTAAAGTTAATCATAAACTACTGTTGAGATCTTTATGTTGAATGCCCCTTGCTAATGCAGAAACAGATTGCATGCATTGGGTCAGTAGTTGAAGCAGAAATTTCTCATGAACTTACCAAGTGGACACAACCAGAGGGCATTTGTTTATATCATATTTGTTTTCAGTACTGTATTTATTAAGCCATTTGGAATGTTGAAAAGAAGTTAAAAATTCAGCAGGAAAATTTTAATATCTTTATACTGAATTGAGATATATAGACAAAGGGAAACGTGATTGGTGTGAAAAATTAATTACTTGGAGGAAAGATTTTGCCATATAATGAGCAGGAGAATAATTTAGAAGGAGATGTTAAAATTTTGGTATATTGTTGAAATTTGACTTATTTGATGTATGGCATTTAGTTATACATTGACACGAAATTCTTTTTTTGCAATAGCAAAAAAAAAAATGTGCTAAAGGGAGGCCTAATATACTAGTTTTACATATGTGTTAAATTTTTGGTTGAGTTTATATGCAGAAGATACCTCTTACAAGTTTATCTTCTTTAACTATACAGATATTATATTAAAGCTGCAGTTCAAAACTTAGTTATTATTATAATTTTGAGCTTAGCATGGCAGTATTATTTTGCCTTATAACTCTGACAAATTTTAATAATTATTTTTGGACATCGAATGTGTCTGGTCTCTTTAAAAAATGTATTTAAACATCTTCCAATATTTTTAACTGCATTTATAAATTCAGAATTCATTATAAACAGATGTGTTTTTTAAATTAATAACATCTTTCTGCATACATCATTCCATAAGAAATCTAACATACTAAAATTAAACAGAAGTAAGTTAAAGTCTTTAACATTTCAACGTTATAAATATTTTGTTTATAATCACAAATCTAAATTAATTATTTTATTACATATTGTAATTTAAGATTACAGAACTCTAACTCTTTTCAGAAAAAAATGTCAAATTTTTGGAAGGGATATAAGAAATTATTGGGTGGGATTCTGGGTAGTGTCTACTAGACTTATGGGTATTTTCTGATTCTGTAGTCAAGGTGTACTGTTAATTGACCAGTTTACAGTTTGGTAGATATAGAAGTTAAATTGTAAAAATTGAAAACGATGCAGGTTTGCTGATCATAAAAATAAAAATGGTTAATTATAAAAATGATTTATCATAAAATGATTAATCTTAAAAATGTCCCCTAAAGAAGACAACACAAATAAATTTCGTCTGAAAGAGAAGATAAATCTCTGAAAGCCATATTCTCATTTGAACCAGTTTTAAAATTTTACTTGTTTCTTCAACAACCTGTAAATAAACAAAATCTTTGGTAGTGTTCATTTTCTATTTTTATGAAATTCGTGATTTTACTATTTTGAAAATTATATTTTAAGATTCCATTAGGCTAAGTTATCTAAAATATATTCAACTATATAAACTATCAAAAAAAGAGAAGTGGTTCCTTCTTAATACAAAAGTATTAATAATAGTACTTTGACTCTTTTAAACCTTGCTGTAGTAAATTAGTTTTCTTTCCAGAGTTGAAAGGTGCCTACACATTAAAATGGACGCAAAGTAGTCCAAATAAATCCTGTAACACCAGAAATTTTGGCCTGTTAGAAAACCTAAAGCTATGGGTATCCATAGGTTCTTCTCATCTCCCAACTATCACTGAGCTTTCTTTAAGAGTCATAATCTCCTGCACCAAAAAT
This sequence comes from Piliocolobus tephrosceles, assembly GCF_002776525.5. NCBI lineage: Eukaryota > Metazoa > Chordata > Mammalia > Primates > Cercopithecidae > Piliocolobus > Piliocolobus tephrosceles. The sequence continues at coordinate 51,529,579 of NC_045436.1, forward strand.
CTTAAATTGCTCACATCACCTAATTCTCTTTGTCTTTAGTCTGCAATTCTCACCCATGTTACTCACTTTATTGAATTACATATTGTGTCTCTTCTTAAAAGATGCAAATATCTTCTCTGAGTCTAAAAAGTCTAAAACTTAATATAATCTTAAGCTCTACCATATTTTTAGAATCATTTAACTTTTCAGGACATTTAAAAGATTTTTCAGTTGGTTTGTGAATATTGTTACATGGTTTTGCCTGACATGTTACAATTTGGTCCTTTTACTGACAGATTGAACTGCGCTTTACAAACAAAAACATTCAATTTTTTTTTTTTTTTTTTTTTTTTTTTTGAGATAGTCTCGCTCCATTGCCCAGGCTGGAGTTAAGTGGCATGATCTCGGCTCACTGCAACTTCTGCCTCCTAGGTTCAAGCAATTCTCCTGTCTCAGCCTCCTGAGTAGCTGGGATTGCAGGCACGTGCCACCACACCCGGCTAATTTTTTATTTTTAGTAGAGACAGGGTTTCATCATTTTGGCAAGGCTGGTCTCGAACTCCCCACCTCAGATTGCCTGCCTGCCTCGGCCTCCCAAAGTGCTGGGATTACAGGCGTGGGCCGCCCACATTCAATTTTCTTAAACAAATATTTGACAGAAAGAAATAATTTTAGGGAAGATGATTAAGCCCTGTGATCTAGACATATGTTTTAGGGAGTAAATGACATAGGTGTGAATATAGTTTATAAATATTTTCTAGAATAAAAACTGATGCTCATTTATTGCCATTATATATTGTAGAAATGCTGTTTTATTCAAAGTTTCCACCTAAGAAAGTGAACTAAATACATTTAAAAATTCTATTATTCTACTATTACTAGCTAAGCAATACAAAAAGAAATTATAGATAGCTTACATTAAAAAATTTGGCAGTCCATACAATGCATTTAAACTATTTAATATTTTTATTTTCTATCAACTCAGGGGGTTATCTTGCAAAAAATTAGTACTTGACTTTAAATGGTGACTTATATCCTTATTTTAAGCCCAGAAATGCCACCCTTACTCTTCATGAGATTGGAAACGACACGGGCCTCCAAAGGCCCTCTGGTTAGGGAAACTTAAGGGCAATTGCACTGGTTTGAAACAATAATGAGCTCTCTATAAGGCTGACTATGGAAACTTATCTGTCACTCTGACATGTTAGAAGAATTCTACTGGAAATGTTGGTGGCAAAAACATGAAATAGACTTGTTGAGATATAAGATATCCAAAAGGAGATACATTTAAAGACATCCCATTAATCAAACTGACAATGGAAAACTCCAAACAGTGAGAAGAATACAGCTGTCTTGTGTAACCATGGCTCATTACTTTTCTTTTTACCTCTTTCATTTTCTGTATTTATCAATTGAAACATTTCTGGAATCTGAATACAGTCAGTTTCATGTGGATGATTTAAATCTTGACAGTTACATTACACAGCAACTTTTTTCAGAAATGTAAATTTTTTTTAGAAATTCAGTCTCTCCCTTCAGATCCACATTTCTCTCATTTAGGATTAAAAATAGAACGAAATGAAATGTTAAAGGGGAGATCTGCAAGAGTTTCTACAAATAAGTGGAATCTAAAGTGTTAGTCATCTAATTGCTTTGCAAAAGGTGACATGGCAAATGCTAAAAAACAAAATGCTGACTCTAACATTAGCAATAATTAAAATCTAAACATGGTGTACTTTTTAAAAGTTATTTTCTAAACTTCTTTTTAAAAAGTTTTGCTAGTACAGTGAATTGAATAAGCATGATTCATGAGATGTGAATATAAAGCACTTTATTATTTTTTTCCATTGTCACTTTAAATTTTGTAGTGCCAGTTCTTCCCCTAACTGGATTTAAAAAAAAGTGCAGTGTACATTGTCTTTTCTTGTGAATATTAGGTGCAAAAAGTTTTATGGTCACTAAGACTCATAGAACACAGACTTTTTTGGTGACTTTATAAGCCCGGTTCAGTGCAATAGTAACACAAATTTAAATTCCATTTGGGTCTCCACTCTTTGAGATAAGTCAAGCTGTAGCAAGATGGAGTAGCAAAGTCAGGCTCTTCTCACTCTGCTTTGCCAGTCCCAACCTCTCTATTCATTTAGTCATGACTTCTGATCCTTGAGGTTGAAGAAAGGAGTAGAAGAAAGGGCAGGGACAGGAGCAGCTATCTGGCACTGTTCTGGCATAACTCTTTTCTGAACCTAATAGACTTTCTCATCAGGTGCTCTCATTTTTCTTTTGAAAATGTTTCCTTTCCCAACTCCCCAATCTCAGTAAACTAGTCAACTATTGTTTTATAGAAAAGGCAAATGCATCTCTCTCTTTCTCCTCGTTCGTTCTTTCTTCCTCGACGCCTGTGCATATGGTGTCAACTTCAGCTTTTTGCTGAGTTTTTTCTTTACTCCAGGTAGTCACCTCAGCACTATCCAACATAATCCTATACCACTCGTTCTTCCAATTAGAACCCATGTCTGGTTCAAGGAAATATTCATTCTCTTTCGTAACAAATTGTGGAAATGACATTCTCCTAAAACTTTGTCTCATGTTCTCTCACACAGATCCTCTGCCAACCCATCCAGTCATTTAGATTCCTAAAGAATGACTCAGACCTAGTTTAGTGATCAGCTCGCAAACAGCAGGGGGCATATATGCCAAGCATTCTACTGAATCTCTTTGAAGCCCTTTCACAGAGCCCAAGTTTAGGAGGTAGGAAAATGGATTTTTCTTTGGGAATGGTGATACTCACGGAGAAACTCTCTTAAAACAAATTTTCTTTGCATTTCTACCTAAATTGATAACCACTTTTACAGAAGAGAATTTAACCACAGTTAACTGAGATACATGACTACTTTTCTCTCACAACTCTTTTTGCAATTTCTGCATGTTGGTGTCAAACCTTGCTTTGAAATGGTCTCAGTGACATAGCTGAAACTTCAGTTAAGAGAATTCCATTTCAAAATCCAGACCAAGATAGCTTTAGGCAAAGACACAAATATGGCTCATTTTCACCCATCTCTGGCAGTTTAAGAGAGTTGACCCATGAGAAGAAAAGGGGATTACTGGCTATTGAGACCACTTTGTCCACCAGGGGCCTTCTATTGTTATATAGACACATTCCTGCACCTAATCCTTATAAATATGTTCAGCGTTTCAGGTGCCAGTTTCTTCCTTTTTTCTTGAGCTGATAAGACTCAGAACCTGAGTCTTATCCAACCTGGGATTAATATCTAAGACTCTGCATTCCAGTGATTGCCTTTAACTTATCTGGCCTTGAGCCCAGAGAGACATTCCATAGTCTTGTAATAAACAAACAAACAAGCAAACACAAATGCTGTCTCTGTAGCCACTAACTACAAAGAAAGAGGCCTGATCCTTGATTGGGCTTCTACATTTTGAAAACAGTACACTCCAAAAAAAAAAAAAAAACCAAAAAACAAATGTGAATGTACAGCTAAAAAAAACACCATAACTAAAATCAAAATAATAAAATAAAGAATGGAAAATAAATTGAGTAGACATACCAGAAGAGATAATAAGTGAACTTTAAAACAGATGAGCAGAAATTATCCAGAATGTAGTACCAAGAGACAAATGGCTGAAAAACGCAAAAAACAAAATGCACAGAAGATAGAGTGCGTCTAATATTCATACAATCAGTTTCCATAAAGGAGACAGAAAAGATGGGGCAGAAGTGATATTTAAGGAGGAAGGTGGCTAAGAATTTTCCAAAACATGGCTCATACTAGACTTTCTCAAATCTTTCTTTAACTCTATACTGATTTCTGTGATCTAGAGGTTCACCACTGAATAGAATGGCATTTCTAACAGGAAAGATGAGAAAGGTTTCAGTAAATTAAAAGGAAATCTTGGAAATCTTGGCTCCTTGTTATACATGAGAACAAAATTTTGTTTGTTTTCTTAAAAGGTAGACATGTTACATTTTGGAGGAATACATGACTAATTTTCAATATAGTAAATAATATTTCTAGTATATAATAGGGACCATATAGTTAAGAGTAGAATCCAGAGGAGCCCTTAGGTATTATACTGCTTTTCCATTTGTAAAGATTAACTGAAGCTTATAGGGCAAGGTCAAAATGGACTTTGATTCATCTGTAATAAAGATCCCACTATATCTGAAAAAAATCTTGATAGAACGTGAAAGTGAGTAAAGGAATGGCTTCTGACTAACTGCAATGATTAGGACTCAATAATGAAGTTTACAGTAATTTCTTGTTTTGTTAAAATTAAGCAGGAATTATGATTAGCTGTGATTATTGAATATTCTGCTTGCTTTCCCCTATTATTCTATATAGGATAGATTGACAGTGTCTAAACTTTTCAAAGGATACAGAATGGCATTAACACCAGAACTGAATTTTCATACTGGGAACAGCTTATTCTATGGAACTGTACTGTTAGCACAGAACGCATTGGCCAAATGTCTCTTTAAGGAGAGAGTGAGTGTTTTAAATCACACACAGGGTGATAATAGGAATGTGGATGATATCAGAAAAATATCAGTGATCATGGTACTGAATGTATTATTCGTAATTCCTGCTTATTCTTCACCTCTCCTGTCTATTTGCTTGTGTCAAATCATTGCCATGAAATGACCCCTTCCTTTCACCTTCATCACTGATCAGAGTTGATTGACTCTGATCAAAGAAAATCTATAAACTGATTACGTATCTAAGATTTATGCCCTCATTAAACAAAAGTAAAATTGGGCAATATTTCTTTTCAGAGGGAGTAGGGATTTGGGAAAATTAGCAGTCAGTCAATGTAGTCACTAGAGTCTAAAACTAGTGTAAGAATGGGTCTGTGGAAGCAATAATGGTCAGGTTTCTGGACCTATGCATTATGAATATATGTTCATTCATAACCTTAAATTTTTTTGAAGTTAGGCCATGCTGTCTCATCGTAACATATACTTTATGTTAGCTTCTTTCCATGAGTTCTAGCCTTGAAAACAAGATTCATGACTTGAACAACTATTTCACTGAAACATGCTGTCGAGGATATATATTCTTGTCACTATCACTGACTCTGGAACCTGACTACCTGGGTACAAATCCCAGCTGTCACTTACGGTGGGATAGTAAACAAGTTATTTACCTTCAGTTTTCCAGAATTTTCTAAAAATGCAACCTATATATGCATTAACTTGTTTTATTGTGAAGCTAAAATAAAATACTTAGAAATGTACGCTGTTATCCCTAAGAAATTCCCCGTTCTTCCCTTAATATTGCATCTTGCAAACAGTTGTTTCTCGACTTAACGCAAATCCCACTGTTATCTTTACCCACCTCTGTCGTGGCCATTAGTTATTTGTCCCTCATGAATTTAGCACAGAGTGCATAGGGTTAACCAAATCCAGACTAGTTCATAATGAAAAATTGTGAATTCAATCCCGAGCCCCTAAATATTATGTATATGAACTATGTTGTTCTTTGAAAATGTCCTGAGGAAGTCCTGCCTTCAATCTCACACTATAAAGATTCCCATATAGCACAAATATTTTCTCTCTCTCTCTCTCTCACACACACACTCACGCGCGCACACACACAATTTATTAAGTAACACATAGGAGTTTCTGACACTTCAGATTCAGTGCTCAGCATGGTCACAGTGGAGCTCATCACTCTACACATCCATTCTTATTAAAATGACCCAGAAAAATGCTTCTCTACATCTTGCCCTACATTCTGGAAATAGAAGGTCGCTGCAACCCAGTGTCATAAAGATTTGACGAAGTAGCCCTGCGACATCAGAAACAGTTTTTCAAAACATGAGAAAGATTTGAGTTTTGAAACTGCTTAGGAAAGAGAAAAGACTAGCTGTCTTGTAAAATCCTTAGTAACCTAAGGAATTAATGCATAATGAATTATGCTTTCCAGAATACTGAGTGTCTACTTTCTTGCTTCTGTATATTCTTTCAAATTCATGGTTCTGGAGTTACTCATAAAATAGCATAACATTTGTAGGTATTGAATATGGTGGGTAAGAAACATTTTTCCAATATTGTTTGACAGAAAGAAAGAATCAACAGTTACATAAAAAGAGTAAAGGGGGCATAACTCACCTAGCATTTATGGAGGAATGCTACTTTGTGTTAAAAATAAGATGAGATCAGGGGAGGAAAAAGCAGAGATCCAAGAGGTCTTAAAATCAACAAAGGGGGAAAAATAGTTGAATCACCCATTACCAGAACGAGAGAGAAATAGGTAATTTTCCAAAAAGAAATATTGGATAGTTCATAAACATGCCAATTAGTTACTCAGATTCATTAATAATCAGAAAATGAAAATCACAGCAATACAATTTTACACCAACTGGACTGCCAATTAGAAGATTGTATAAAAGTAAATAATGGGCCGGGCGCGGTGGCGCACGCCTGTGATCTCAGCACTTTGGGAGGCCGAGGCAGGTGGATCACGAGTTCAGGAGATCGAGACCTTCCTGGCTAACATGGTGAAATCCCGTCTCTACTAAAAAAATACAAAAAAATTAGCCAGGTGTGGTGGCTGCGCCTGTAGTCCCAGCTACTCGGGAGGCAGAGGCAGGAGAATGGCGTGAACCTGGGAGGCGGAGCTTGCAGAGAGCCCAGATCGCGCCACTGCACTCCAGCCTGGGCGACAGAGTGAGACTCTGTCTCAAAAAAAAAAAAAAGTGTGAGTAATGGTTGGGGTATAGGCAAATAAGAATCCTTATTCACTGAAAGGCAGAGGTGTAGATAGACTTGCACACTAATAAATGCCTAGGTTAGGCAATACCTTTAGATCAAGAAAATATATACACTATGCAAGGCAGTCATTCCTCTGTAGGGTACGTGATAAGAAAACTTTGAGAACCTGATTAAATATCTTCAATGTGGCATTATTTGTAGAAGTAGGATTTTAGAGGCAATCTAGAAATAGTGGAATAAACAAATAAAATGTAATCACTCCTTAGGAAAAATAAGTTCAAGAGGTCTATTGTATAGCATGGTGACTATAGTTAATAAAGATATATTGTATTCTTGAAAAATAGAGTGGATATTAATTGTTCTCACCACAAAAATAATACGAGATAATGAATTTGTTTTTAGCTAGATTTAACCATTCCACAATGTATATATACTTCAAAATGTCATGTTGTACCAAATAAATTCATATAATTTTAACCGTCAATTTAAAAAATAAAAAAAATTTAAATAAAAAAATTAAAACACAATAAAGCTCTCCAAAAATGTAATCAATCCTGACATGGTGTATTATATAGCAACCAGAAGCAATTATATATAGGTATGGCCAAGCATGGTGGGTCATGCCTGTAATCCCAGCACTTTGGGAGGCCTACATGTGGGGATCACCTGAGGTCGGGAATTCGAGACCAGCCTGGCCAACATGGCGAAACCCCATCTCTACTAAAAAGCAAAACAAAACAAAAAAACACAAAAATTAGCCAGGCGTGGTGGCGGGTGCCTGCAATCCCTACTTGGGAGGCTGAAGCAGGGAGTATTGCTTGAATCTGGGAGGTGGAGGTTGCAGTGAGCCAAGATCATGCCACCGCACTCCAGCCTGTGTGACAGAGCGAGACTTCATATATAAAAAAAAATTAAATAAATACATAAATAAATAAAGGTATGTACAACGTGGATAGATTTTTGAAAGATTTTGAGTAAAAAAGTAAGAAACAGGATGAGATATATAGAAAAAATATCATTTATCTAAATTTGCAACACTCATGTGCATGAATCAACACAGTATTTTTTAAAAATAACAATATCTAAATGTTCTTGTCAAATAGGTTCTGGTGGGTGATCATGGTAAGGAAGAGAGTGGGGTTGAGTAGTGTAATGAGACGGAGTAGAGACCAAATGTAGAGTTAAAGAAGGACTTTGCATGAAAGATGATGGTTGTGTGAGCTGAGGAGGTCTGATCAAAGGTGAGCATATAAGCAAAATTCTCAAATGTCCTAAGCAAAATTCTCAAATGTCTTTAGGTAGGAATATAACAAAGAAAGAAAGAGCATGTATGCATTTGTGCACTTATTTAAAAAGTATTTCTCAGGATAGTTGTTTTATAGATCAGGACACAATTCAGGAATAAAATGAAATAATAAAATTTTAATGAGAATGTTTGATTTCATGCTGTGACTCTTAAAGACAAGAAAAAACACATCTCTTCTAAACTGACAGTACTGCAAATAACTGTCATGCACTTCCAGCTATTTATATTCATCAAGTCAGCATTAATTTCATCCATGTAAGTAGCTTTCTTTGGTCATGGGTACAACCTTTGGGTAGGTTGAAACCAAAGACTATGTAATTTGGATAGGAAAGAGACAATGTTTTACTCATTTCCAGAGCTCTACATTTAAAAATTAGAAAAAGCAGGTTAGCTAGATTTTTAAGTATTATTCACCCAAATATCTTTGTTTTTATTTTTAGTTTAGTAAATCATAAATTTAGAAGGTTGCTATTTTGAGGGTAAGGTTGCCAAAAAACTGGAAGTCTTTCTGTTACACTTCTGATCTTGTTTCTTGCCAGAGAGTCATCATGAAACATAACTTTCCACTTAATTTCCTGAATTGCCAGCAAGTGTGATAAAACTTTTTAGAAGACCGAAAAATGTAACCAGAAATAAGGAAGTTTTGATGGAGGATTTTATTGACTTCTAAGCACTAGCAAGGAGACTAGAGTTTTGATGAAGATATTTGGTGCCTGTCTAGTCTATTTTCTTGCTCTATAGTGAATACTTATAATACAACGTGAAAAATTTAGAGCAGCTTGTCTCTATTTCTCCAGAGGAAAAAATGAAAGACAATGACAGTGCATTTATATATCATTTTAGGATCAATATCTGCAGAATTGAATATGGGTTGATAGTACTGGGAATTTCTAACTTTGAATAGCGGCAAGGGTGAAAATATAAACCAATATTTTTTCTCCATTGAGACTGGATTCATGGTTCATTTTAGAATTAGAATTAATTTATTATAACTTAGACCTTTGAGATGAAGATAAACCAAGAGGTAAACAACAAATAAAATCAAATCTTTCTCTCTCAAATCCAATCCAACCTTAGCAAGACTTTTTTCTGAAGTTAAATACTATTTAAGTATTTAACAGCATACAAAAAAAAAAAAAAAAAAAGAAAGAAAGAAAGAAAGAAAAGAAAGAAAGAAAGGGAAAAGAAAAAATTGGTATAGAAAAACCAAGAAATGGAAAGTAAAGTTGAAGGAAAATAATAGAAGATGGTAGGAGATTTTACTTGTTTGTTTGGGTTTTGGGGCGTGTTTTGTTTTTACTTCACAGGAGTGAAGAACTGAAAGTTGAAACTTTCAGTCAACAAAAGCCAAATTTTATCAGGGTTTCTGACAAATTTAATTCACTCACAATCTTCAGCACTTACACACTTACATACACATGCCATAAATCCCTCCATCAATGTTCTATTCTTATGTTGCAAGTTACTTTAGGAAAAACAATTCATAATAAACATATTTGTGGACTATGCTAGAGCTGGAAAGACCCCAGGAAATGCAGAAATATTGAACGTTTTAGGTACTAGAAACTCTTGTCCTATGAGTCTCATGATTTGTGATTTGTTCTGTCTCAATTTCTCTCTCATAAAATCCTAGGACAACCACCACGACACCAAGCTCCCACCTCATATAGGTATAGCTTTTGAAATTTATCATTTGCATTCTGTGTCCTTCTTTCCAAACCCTCTGGGATGTCTGATATTGTCAAGAAATTTTTCTTTCTTAGAAGTTACTTTTTCCTTGGTTTCTGATTTATCCCTTATTATTCCAAGTAATCTCTGTCCTGGAGTATACACAATATTTCTTTATTTCTTCCTACGTAAGGCATTCTCGAAGCTGAAGCTTCAAACTCATTTTTCCTCATTTTCCAGGATTTTAACTTTCACTTCTATGTGAATGTTTCACAAATTCTTATTTCAGTCTTAAACAAATCAATCAACCTTATTTTAAATCTATAAACATTTATGCATTTTATCTTATATGAATCACAATGCATGGCCGGTGTATGAGAAAGCCAAAAAATTCACTCATTTTCTTTCCCTGAGTTCTGAACTAATTGACAAGTAAGACAAAAGAATAGATGGATTGAAAAGTTAAATATAACTATTATTAATGGTAAAGTGATTTTGGAAAATGTGGCTTCTCCTAATACAAATACCCTATCCTAATCCTGAGATGCAGAATCAGACCATTTTAGTCACCTCTTTTCTGAGAGTTTTGGGCCAGGGCAGAGGCCTTATTGAGGGGTTAGAGTTTGATCTTCTAGAACTAGTGGTTTAGAGGTAGGATAGAGCAAAGTACTTCCTAGAGAGAGTTCACCCCAAGAAAAAGATGGATGAAGTGGGAGGAATAAAAGAGAGAAGAAATTCATGCCAAGAAACTTTTTAAGTCATCCCTCCATTATTTTGGGAGGTGCAAGCAAGAGCGGAGACAGAAGTCAGGAGTGCTATATTAACGACCCTTCCTCCACAAGGGCAGATACATAAGAGGAAGAAAGAAAAGATACTTACATCAACAAGCTACATAACTTAATTCATTCACTACCAATTCTTCCTTTCAGCCTTTTCCTTTTACCTTGTAAGATGTTTTGTTTTGTTTTCTGTCAAAATGGTGTAACTCAAGTTCACGTTTTTTAAGAGTTTCTATTTGTTTTCACATTTCACTTCATATTCTATCGTTTTGGCTATCTACCATTTTCCTTTTATTTACAATCAGCAACAGTGTACTTTATTCTCTTCAATTTATGCTCGAGTTATTGTAATAAGTTTTCTCGTTTATTTTTCTCCCTTCGTTATGTCCGCCTTCAATCTGTGTTTCAGGAGAGCAAAAGAGTCATCTTCAAAATATGTAATTTTCCCTATGTTATCTATTTAGTTCCTCTCCATACCCCAAATTTAGTGGGGATATCTTCAAAGACAAGATATGGTTGTATCATTGTGGAAGACAGTATAGCAATTCCTCAAAGACCTAGAGTTAGAAATACCATTTTACCCAGCAATGCCACTACTGGGTATATACCCAAAGGAATAGAGATCATTCTATTATAAAGATACATGCATGTGTATGTTCATTGCAACACTAGTCACAATAACAAAGACATGGAATTCACCCAAATGCCAATCAATGATAGACTTAATAAAGAAAATGTGGTATACATACATCATGGAATACTGTGCATCACATAAAAGGAAGGAGATCATGTCCTTTGCAGGGACATGGATGGAGTTGGAAGTTATTATCCTCAGCAAACTAACACAGCAACAGAAAATCAAATACCGCATGTTCTCACTTATAAGTGGGAGCTGAATGATGAGAACAGATGGAAACTTGGTGGGGAAACAACACACACTGGGGCCTGTCAGAGGGTGGGACGTGGAAGGAGGGAGAGGATCAGAAAGAATAACTAATGGATGCTGGGCTTAATACGTAGGTGATGGGATGATCTGTGCAGCAAGCCACCATGGCACACATTTACCAATGTAACAAACCTGCACATCCTATACATGCACCCTTGAACTTAGAAATAAGAAAAAAGATATGGTTATATGATAGTTATCACAGTGGTTAAGTTTTAGCAATTAAACCAATGAGTCTTGAGCTAAGTTTTCATCTCTGCCAGTAAATGCCCACAGAAAATTGGATGTTACTTTTCTCTATGATTATGAGAAAAAAGAACTTGAACAGATCAATAAGCAATAAAGAAACTGAAATGGTCGTTGAAGTTTTCCTCTGTCAAATGGCTGCACAGCCTAAGAAGGGTTTACATGGGAGTGTTACCAAATTTTTTTAAAAACAGCTATTTTCTTTTTTATATCAATGAAATTTGATGCAAAATAATAAATCATTAGCCAACAGATTTTTAAAATACAAGTTTTATCACAAAATTTAAGATTTTTAAAATATCAGAAAATTGATTAATGTATTTAATGAAATTAATAGACCAAATGAGAAAAGTTATATAATTATTTTAATCAATATAGAAAAAGCATTTGATAACATTAAACATTTTTTATTAAAAGTAAAATCCTTAACATATTAGGTTAAGGAAGAAACTTACTTAATTTGTAAAGGTTTTATATCCCAAACCTAAATAAAATATTGCATTAATTTTCTTTAAGATAGGAACATGAAAAAGATGTTCTGTATTATTAGTATTTAAAAGAATATTGTTAGTGCTCACAGAAGTCAATGATTTTAAAAAAAGAATATTTAAAATCCTGGCCAATTATATAAGAAAGAAACAAAAATTGAAATAAGAATGAAAATATGTCAATTCACTACATATTCTATATACTCATTCAAAATACAATAAAGTTTATAACGGGTCTTGACAAGTCCTCTTTTGAAATATCATAGAAGGGCATAATTTTGGCAAAAAGAACGAATGGTGGGATCTGCTCTAGCAAATATCAATAAAATTTAAATATATAACAAATTGGTGTGGTTAGCTTACAGAAATGGAAAAAGGTTTATGGAACAAAGTAGAAAACAAAGAAATAGGTCACCACAACTATGGAGTCTTAATAGTGACTGGGCTAGCATTGCTTATCAAGATGAAAGAATGCACAATTCAATAAATGGTATTGGGACAATTGGTAATCTCAAAACAAGAATTTCTTCTAAAGATGTAAATTTGAAAGGCAGAATTCTAAAACACAGAAGAACATTTAGAAAAATGTCTTCATGAGTTTGGGATAAGAAAACATTTGTTAATCACATTAAAAAATAAAAAAATCAATATAGATTGATAAATTTAATTAAACTAAAATTTGAATATTTTGCACATCAAAACAGTACAAGATGGAAAGACAAATTATAGACTGGAAGAGGATATTCACAAGTACAAATATTTAGAATTTATAAAGTATTTCTACAAATCATTAAAAAAATCATACAGAAGAATACTCAATATACATACAAATATTTCTTGAAAGAGGAAACTTGAATGAAACAAAAAAATGAAAAGATACTGTGCCTCCCTAGTAACTGGAGAAATGCAACTTGAAGCCACAATGATACCCTTACATACTCAGAAATTAGAAAACATTAAGTACTAGAGAATACCACTACTGGTGCAAATGTAGAATATTTGAACACACTAACTTTCTTTGTGATAGTATAGATTGCTTCAACCACTGTTTTTTTTTTTTTTTTTCCTAAATATTAGCAAGTAGTTTGAAGAGACATCACACTTTTACTTAGCAATTTCTCTCCTGGAAAGTCAAATTTAGACAAGTGTTTTTCTGTTTAAGAATGCTCATACCTACATTTTTGTAGTAGAAAAATTTAAAAAAATCCTTGAAGTAATTCAAATTAATAAATGCGTGAAATGGAAGAGTTAAATGACTAAATTAGAGTAACACACACACATACACACAGTGTGTACACATCTCAGAAACTTAGAGTGAAAAACAGCAAGTTACAGAAACATACAAATAGAATGATACAATTTGTGTAAATTCCATGAATATTCAAACTATTTTGTGTATTATTTAGGTATACATGCATAGATAGTACATGCACTAACATACAAACAATAACAATATGTTTCTAAGAGTATTTGTCTCTGGGAGACAAAGGAAAGTAATATGATCGGGGGTTGGGGGGTGTGTATTTTAAGCTGTTTCCTGGAAACAGGCTGAGATGAGGATTTTATGAAAATGACTTGTTAAGGGAATGCTCTCTGGGGAAGAAAGATGAGGAAAGCAGAATAGATAGTATCAGGGAAACCAGCCCCCGATATTTCCGTAGGTTCTTTTCTATTTCCCTAAGTGTCGGCCAGTCTGAGAAATAAAGGGAAAGAGTACAAAAGAGAGAAATTTTAAAATTGGATGTCCGGGGGAGACATCCTATGTGGGCAGGTTCTGTGATGCCCCCCTAGCCTCAAAACCAGCGAGTTTTTATTAGTGATTTTCAAAAGGGGAGGGAGTGTACGAATAGGGTGTGGGTCACAGAGATCTCATGTTTCACAAGGTAATAAAATATCACAAGGCAAATGGAGGCAGGGCGAGATCACAGGAGTGTGGCTAAATTAAAATTGCTAATGAAGTTTCGTGCACGCATTGTCACTGACAACATCTTATCAGGAGACAGGGTTTGAGAGCAGACAACTGGTCTGACCAAAATTTATTAGGCAAGAATTTCCTTGTCCTAATATCCTAATAGGCCTGGGAGCACTACAGGAGACTAGGGCTTATTTCATCCCTTATCTGAAACCATAAAAGACAGATGTTCCCAAAGTGGCCATTTCAGAGGCCTTCCCTTAGGAACACATTCTCTTTCTCAGGGATGATCCTTGCTGAGAAAAAGAACTCAGCGATATTTCTCCTATTTGCTTTTGAAAGAAGAGAAATATGGCTCTGTTCCACCTGGCCCATAGGCAGCCAGACTTTAAGGTTATCTCCCTTGTTCCCTGAAAATTGCTGTTATCCTGTTCTTAAGGTGCCCAGATTTCATATTGTTCAAATACACATGCTCTAGAAACAATTTGTGCAGTTAATGCAACCATCACAGGGTCCTGAGACAACATTCATCTTGAGCTTACAAAGATGTAGGGATTAAGAGATTAAAGTAAAGACAGGCATAGGAAATCACAAGAGTATTGATGGGGGAAGTGGTAAGTGTCCATGAAATCTTTACAATTTATGTTCAGAGACTACAGTAAAGACAGGCATAAGAAATTATTAAAGTATTAATTTGGGGTACTAATAAATGTCCATGAAATCTTCACAATTTATGTTCTTCTGCCATGGCTTCAGCTGGTCCCTCCATTTGGAGTCCCTGACTTCCCACAACAGATAGGGCAGGAGGAAGAAAGCTAAACAACAACATGGTCTCTGTTGGAAACTAGATTCAGCCTGGTCCTATAGGATCACTGGAGAACAACTTACATGCCAAAGTTGGCCTTATCTTGAGGCCTCATCCCACATCAGTCAGTCATTGACCAGTAGTTGCTGGTTGTGGTGATGGGGTAACTTGCTGAGAGAGAGAGCTGCTTTTTGGCAAGGAAAGTACTCCACAATGAAGCAGCTGGAATGTTTGTAGGCAATACTCATAGCAACTAGTTGATGGATTAATTGGTTTGGCTAAGGGAATCTGTGGATGTACCATGAGCATCTATACTAGTCCACCACTGGTACCATTCAGATCCTCTTGCTTCTTACATTTAGTTCACTACACTCAGGAATAGCTTATTTAGAATTCTGGTGAGTCACAGTTTCTAGAAAACGTATATAAGAAAGGAGTTTGTGGAGTGGACCGCAGCCCTGACAACTACATTTGTTCCTAAGGAATTAATTGATTACTCATTATCTCCATTCCACCGCTTACTCTACATCCCCCATCCCCTTGACTAGGATTTCTGCTTATCTAGATGGCTTACCCTGTGAGGTGACCTTCTGATGGGCCACTGGTTACCAAGCCCTTATCAGGCCATGGCTGCTGCACTGGTTTATTTACA
This sequence comes from Piliocolobus tephrosceles, assembly GCF_002776525.5. Lineage (NCBI taxonomy): Eukaryota > Metazoa > Chordata > Mammalia > Primates > Cercopithecidae > Piliocolobus > Piliocolobus tephrosceles. Next base: position 51,545,090 of record NC_045436.1, read on the forward strand.
GTTAAAACTGGAGCCCAGTAGACCATCCAAGTGGCAAAAATTCTTCTTCCTACATCCAGTTTGTAGTAGTAGTTTTACCATCCTCATGAAGATTAAGGTAAACCTGCCTTGCCAGCATGATAATAACCTTCTGTGTTTGCTGATCTATTGGCATAAGAAGCTCAAAATGGCCAATGGTCAGGAAATAGGTCTAGTTACATCTTTAGTAAAACTTGCGCTGTTTCCACTGGTAGACACATTCCCCTCTGGCACTCAGTTCCTCCAAGAACCTAAAGTAGGAACAAAAAACACAATTTCCCCAAGTTGGTAACTAGGAACAATTTGTATTGCATGTAACCACTATTTCCCAGGCCTTTCTTTCCTGACATCTACCTATTGATAACATAGAGTCATATAATGTTTATTGGCTTAAGGTATAAATCCTATCCTGAAGGCTAACTCCCATTCTCCCAGGGTGTCATTTCCGAGCTAGCTCTTCCATAGTGAATTCAAGAGACTGAACTCTGTCAAGCCATCAGCTTTTGGATGGTTCAGTGTGTGGTAAAAACATTTGGTAGCATGAACATATATTCCCATTGACACATCTCCTATGCTATAACGTGGGTCCCTGGCTCTAAGGAAATATAACATAGAATTCAATTATATAGGCCAGGCTTTCCACAAATCCTCTGATACTGATGCTGCTTGGGGTTTTGTGAGCAGGAAAGACAAACTCTCATACCCAGCATATTTGCCAGTTCCAGTTAGATAAAATGCTGCCCTTCCAAGGTGAAAGGAGTCCAGTATTGTGATCTTGCCACTGAATGACTGGCTGGTCTCTTCAAAGGATAGTACTCCATTGGGTGTTTACCCTATTATTATTGCATAGTCAAATATTCATGAGTGGCAGTACCATAGATGTATCAATTATGCCGAGAGTTCTATGCGATTGAGTTCATGCCAAGCCTCCACCTGTATAATGTATAACATGGCTACATCGTCCATGAGCCCATGGCACAAACACTGAGGACAAATGCTAACTGACATCAACTGCTCTGGTTATCTCATCAAATAACTGTGTACCTTGTACCAGTGGCTACTCCAGTAAAATGACCACATTTGAAACAGCAGTGGCAATTGGAATTAATCTTTGTTAGATTTGCAATAGTCTATTTTCATTCACCTGAATCTCTTTTTTTTTTTTCCAGGGCCAAATTGGTGACTTAAAAAGCGATATGATGAAGGTCCCATACCTGGATCCTTTACATGTTTGTGAATGGTACTTATTTCTACCATTTCCTGCCAATTGCAATTGTTTTCTATTTTCTTTCTTGGCTGGTGGGTGATGTTTCAGAATGTGGTAAGCAGCATTTTAAAGTGGCACCTGTTGTAGGCAGGATAATGGTCTCCTAAAAATGTCCAAATCCTAATCCCCAGAAACTATGAATATTTTAGGTTATATAGCAAAGAGAAATTAATGTTGCATATGGAATTAAGATTGTCAATCAGCTGGCCTTAAAATAGATTGACATGAATTATCCAGGTGGGCCCAATGTTATCATAAGGGTTCTTAGGAGGAATCAAAGGAGGCACCGTGAGAAAGATGGGGCTAGGCTTTAATGGTTTTGCAGGGGCCTTGAGCCAAGGAGTAGGGGCAGTCTCTAGAAGCTAAACAAGATGAGGAAACAGATTCTCTCTCAGAGCCTCCAGAAGTAACACACCCCTGCCAACACTTTGTTTTTATCCCAGTAAGACCCTTTTCAGATTTCTGAGCTCTAGAACTCTAAGATAATAAATTTGTATTGTTTAAGCTGGTAAGTTTGTGGTTATTGTTTGCATAGCAATAGGAAACTGATCCAGCCCTCATGAACTCTGCTGCCTGGCGTTACTCCCATGATTTAGTTACATTATATGGCAAAATGGAGGTTATCTAGGTGATAATCTCTGTTTAAAATGAACCTTTTAAATCGCAGTGCTTCCTTCAACTTGTGACAAAAGATAATGTCAGAGAGCTTTGTGTGAGAGTGATTCAACATGAAGGAGGCTCTCCATTGCTGAGATAAAGGGGGTCACAGGTAAGAACAAGAGAGTAGCCTCCAGGAGCTAACATCCAGCAGGAAAACAAAAACACCTATTCTACAGCTCCAAGATATTAAATTCTTCCCAAAATGTTATTGTGCATGGAAGTGGATTCTTCACCTAAGCCTCCTGATAAAAGCACAGTTCCGCCTTGTGAGTCCCTAAACAGACAATCCACTTGAGCCCATCTGGTCTTCTAACCTACAAAACTGTGTTTTTAGGTCTCTATGGTCATTATTTTTTGCAGTGTAAAAAACAAATGCACAGAATTTCCGCTTAGCCTCTCCAATTATAACAGCCCTTACTTTATAGATAAGGGAACTGATTTAGGGATTCTGCCACCTCCTAAGCATGTCCATTTCAATCTTACATCCGAGAACCTGGGAAACGTTGCTGGGTGAGTCTGCCCGCCTATAAGATGGACCTAAACCGCATAAGCACTCTGCTCCATACTTGACACACTTCCACAGGGATACCATGATGGTACATTGGCTCTGTAGGTCGTTGTGTTGGATCAGACTGAAACTGCCTTTGCAAAAAAATTATAACAGAGAGAAAACTATGACAGTGAAAGAGATCTGACCTAACTCACTCCATCTTGCTTCTGACCTGCTTATTCATTCCTGGGCATAAGCTGAGCTAACTTTGGGAGGAACTTAGTTTGTAGTTTAACTTTGAAACAATGATGATAATAGACTTTTCCTGAAACAAATCCCCTTCTTGCCTGTGGACTGGATTGCCTTTGTAAGATCAACAAATTAGCCACAAGATTAGAAATTACAGTTTAGGAGTCATTTAGAGGCCACAGGATTCTAAACCTTCCCAGTTGCTTCTAGGGATAATCTCACTATTGTAAAACCTAAGATTGGTGCTTGAGACATATTTCACACCCTGAACCCAATGGACAAGCTGGCTCCAACCAGACTGATCAACTGACTCATCTCGTCTTTGCCCTCCCACCCAGGAACTGACTCAGCACAATAGGACAGCTTCGACTTCCTATGATGTCATCTCCAATCTGACCAGTCAGCACTCTCTACTTCCTAATCTCCTACCCACCAAATTATCCTTAAAAACCCCAATCCCCGAATTTTGGAGAAGACTGATTTGAGTAATAATAAAACTTCTCCAGTTCAGCCAGCTCTGTGTGAATTAAACTCTCTCTTAATTGCAATTCCTCTGTGTTGAAAATTGACTCTATCTGGGAAGTGGGCATAATAAACCCACTGGGCGGTTACAAGACTCTATCCAACAGCCCTAGAAAGATCTGGATACTTCTCTTTCTCAATTAGAGTTCCCTAAGTAAATGGTTATAGGTCCTTTGTGGGAAAAGTCTGGGGAAATTATCACAGTATGCAGTTAGCATGGTAATTACAAAGTAGTTTTTCACAGAGGTCTGGTCTTTCCTTCAGTCAGTGGGTTATGGATTTGACAATTGACTCAAGACTGGAAACTGAGGAGAGGGTTAAGACTTTCCATTTGTGTAGCTTACCTCAACTTTCTCATCTATTCTTGTGCGAAAGGAAAATAAATATTGGTACTCCAAACTCAGTAAGTCAAAGGAAAAAGTTAAGCTGGGAACTGGGTCATGCAAACTGGTCTATCATTTTGCTCCAGATGAAATAACTACAGATATTAAAAAATGCTACATGCCTCCCTCACAATTTTCCCACAAGGAAATTCTTCGTGGGTCCCAAGATCTTTACTCTAAAACAGTTCTGCTGAATATCACCCTACAATGTAAATTGATAGTTTATTTTCACAAGTATAGGGCAAAAGACAGAACTAAAAAGTCATTCATTTGCTCACCTGAGACAAATGGAAGTCTGACCGCTTCCTCTGTTTTTTTTTATCTTATTTTAAAATGCAGATTCGCTGAGCACTAGACGAATGCATAAGTGAGTATTCCTCTACCCCCTCTCACATGTAAAATGTATATGCTGTGAACACTGATCAAAGACTCAAAAGAATTCAACTGCAACTGCTTGCCTCTTTTGTCTACCTTCCTTTTTTTTTTTTTTTTTTTTTTCTTTCTTTTTCTTTCTCCCAGTACTGGCTCTTTTCCCTTTAAGTATTGAGGTCTCCAGACCCTCTTAGGAGGAAAGATGGACCACATATTTTTCCTGTGGTTCTATGTTCTTTTTCTCAGATGCATCCTTAACATTGGCCAATAAACCTCTTAAAATGATTGAGACTACCCTTGGTCATTTTCTTTGATTTACACTTGATTTCCTTTGATTACATGTGTTAAGAAATACTTTTGTTGACCTCCCATCTAAGATTCCCCTAAGAAAATCATGTTCTACTAGCCATGACAATAGAGTCCTGCAGATCAGTCTTTCCTAGTTGCTATTCTGACCTTACTGCTCATGACAACAACTACAGTTACTGCTGCTTTGGGGATACTATCATCCCACCTCTACTTGGGACCCCTGTTCTTTAACAGCATCTCCTACCATCAGTATCAGCTTGCAGAGGACAGCCATTGTTGAGTTTCTCAACCAATGCTAGAGCCCCTTCATGCTCCATGGTAAACAAAGTGTGATTCAGATTCTTCCAAAAAACATAGTCAGTATTGCTTTGTTCATTTTTACAGAGTAGAACCATTCTAGCATGCCCACTACTCTGAGTTTTTAAACTGTTTTTTATTAATAGTCTGCATTGACAATTCCGGCATCTCTACTTCATTTAATCTGGGCAATCAGTTTTCTTCAAATTCTAAAAGCCATACTTAGCAGTATGTTAGGCTCATGCTCCCAAGTTCTCACCAGGATGTTAAATCTTGTATCATGGGTGAGTGCACCCATATTGACACACTCTCTCTTATCTGGTTTTATATTCTCTCTCTCTTGATCCAGCATCCTGGATTATGGGTCTGGTGGCCAGGAATAGAGGTGGAAGGAGATCCTAAGAGGAGCAAACATTGTTGTATAGGGCACCTATAGAATATAGAATATCTGCCACAATTGGAAGCTCTGCATGGTCTTTTAGTAAAGGGGGCTCTGCATCTTCAAACAAAGGGAAGTGGGCTACTTTTATAGTCATATATAGTTCAGGGAAATCTGAAAGTTCAAACACTCAGGGCATCTGTCCCAGATGGGCCCATCCAAAGTGTCAGGGTTCCTACTTTTTGCCTATTAGGGCTTTTGTCTATTTGACATAGAATACTTGGCTAGAGTAAGAATTCAACCTTCTTTGAACTTCTGCTTTTCTCACTCTTTTACAATTAGGAGTTGCTCCTGGATTTCATTGCTGACTATCCTTAATTGGCAGTTGAGTGGTCGACTTTTTAAATGCTGCCAAGAAGGTTCTCTGACACACAGTTTGCTTAAAATGTTTTGTTTTTGTTTTTAAATAGAATGATCTTATTTCTCTCAATATGACAGGGTACTTTGGGGCACAGTAACCATAAGTACTGTGAATTAGTAGCCATCTAATTTCACAGTACTTGTGGTTAGTATTTCTCTTATATAATTGCACCAACTCATATGTCCCCTTTTACTTATATCCTGTCACAGTTCACCCAGTGAAAAGGAATGAAGATTGTGAAGGGGGGCACCAGCAAATCTCAGAGCTGCTGTATGCTAGAGACCATCGATTCTCTATCTACTACCACAACGAGTTTGCAATGCCATTTGACTGATGAGTGATGGAACTTGAGGCTCCCACCGTTACAGTTGGCTTCCTCTGATCACTTTTGTTGCCAACTGCTTGAGGCCAGTTTCCCCAGGAGCAGAACCTGAGCTGAGCAGAGTCTGAAGTCTTGCACCAGTGAAGTTATTGAGGTCATGCTGTCAGGAAAAACAGCATACGAGGAGAAGCCAGGGCAGGGAAAAAGGCCAAGCAAGGAGGTGGTCTCTGCTGGAGGAAAGCTTCAGACCTGTCCCATGGAACATTTGGAGCACAATTTGCACCACAGAGCTGGTTCTGTCTTGAGCTACCCCAGGTAGATCAGGATTAGGATAACTGGTCAAGGTTTAGGGTCCACCATAATGACCTCATTTTAATTACATCTCTCAAGTTTTGTGACAGCCCGTAACAGCCCCCTACTTTAACTTAGTATTTTAAAATTTTCTGCTATTAAAAATTGGTTTACATGGCCGGGCGCGGTGGCTCAGGCCTGTAATCCCAGCACTTTGGGAGGCCGAGATGGGTGGATCACGAGGTCAGGAGATCGAGACCATCCTGGCTAACCTGGTGAAACCCCGTCTCTACTAAAAAATACAAAAAACTAGCCGGGCGAGGTGGCGGGCGCCTGGAGTCCCAGCTACTCGGGAGG
>NC_045436.1:51551526-51581229 GCF_002776525.5 Piliocolobus tephrosceles
AAAAAAAAAAAAAAAAAAAAAAAAAAAAAAAAAAAAAAATTGGTTTACTTTTAAAACATATTTTATTTCAAGAACATTTTTCATTTTGAGACTGACAAAAATGAGAATGATTCCAATTTAGTTTTCATTTTCCCTTGTACAATATAAAATAATAATCTGTGAATACTAAAATTAAAATATTAAAATGAGTAAATGGTACAATCTTGTCTTTCCTTGACAAAATTAAGTGAAAGAATAAGATTAGGTACAGACTTGTATCTCTGAAAAGCTAGGTCTTTCTTCAAATGTGAAGTTTTATTTAAGTAAAAATTGAATGAGAAGAAAATACTTTTCCTACACATTAATAAAATTTTACTTGGTTCAAATTTGAATACCATTTTCCTAAATCACGTATTTTAAAACTTGGATTAAGCAAGATCAATAGTGTATAAAGCACCAGGGGTCTATCTTTGAAGACAATCCTTGGTATGGCAATGAAGAGAGTAGTGGGTTTTGATCAGCAAGAAATAGATATCCCAAGAGACACATTTTTATTGGCAAATAAAAACCATTTTAAAAATCTATCAATTTTAATGTCCAGAAATACTATTTCAGCAGATGAAGGCGTATGGTAATGTGAGAGAAGAAAAAGAAAAAAAGTTGACAAAAAGAAATGAAAGTGACTTCATATACCAAGGCAGAAGAAATAGAAACTAACGACAAGAGCCACATGAGTAAAAGGATAATGATAAAAAATTCACAGTTTAAAAAGCATTTTCACATATACATGTAGAGATTGTTCCTTTAAGCTACCATGTGAAGTAGCAGGATACTTTTATTCTGATTTTATAAGTTGGGGAGTTAGAGCTCCGGCTAGTTCTACTGTTTGATTCCAAATTCTATGAATGCAGATTACAGCAAAACCATCCTCTGTTAAGTAGAAATAACCAGTTTACTTGGGATAATAAAGTCACTCTTCTTGTCACTGGAAATATAGCAATGAGTGAAAATGACAGAAGTCTCTTCTCCTTTGGGGTTTGGAAATGATAGTAAGAGCAGACTTACACCTTCCATCTTCCCAGGAACTGATCAAAATATACACAGAGGCAAAAACAGTGGAAAATAAAACCATTAGCATTTGAAACAGATATGGGAATGGTACCAAACACATCGATGCAGTGTAGAAAACAAAAACAGAAGTAAAGAACTTAACACTCAATTGAGCCTTATATGAATTAATGACTGAACAAAGGAATGGGACAACTGAAAATTGACAGTCTTTGAAGTCATAGGAGAGACAGGGGAGAACAGAAGGAAGGGAAAGAAATAGGAATGCAATTTAATAAAGGATATGTGGGAAAGTTAAATAAAGAAAATTATAGAGCTACTGAATCACATAAAAGACATACACACAAGAAAAATGTGAGATATTTGGACACAGCAATATTTTGAAATGAAACATCTCTAAACCTATAACTTGAAAACAATAACAGTCTATGTCATATGGACTATATGAAATACAACTCGGTGTTGTATAGGTGGCATTTATCTTTAAATCTGTAACTTCAACATAATGAGAATTGGTAGGGAGAGATGAGCAAAGCAGGATAATTCTAATGGGATAATTCTATATAAGTCAAATAATGAGCTATTGGGATTTAATTTGATACAAAGAAAACCACTAAGGCAAGTATTTGTTTTTGTCACTTATGTAAATATATATTTTTTAACTGGGATAAAATTATGTCACAAGCAAGGGAGATTTAGCATCAAAGGAAAACTTCGTGTTTTAACATCTAATTTTTATTTAGAGATATAGTCCATATGACATAGACTGTTTATGATGAGGCTGAGGTCTGCTAAGTGACTCACAAGAGAAATCCTACTTGGTAATGAGTGTGGGCTATATGTCTATTAAATCAAATTTTTTTTCACACATACATTCTCTTTTGTTCACTTAATGCTTTACTTGGATTTTTAAAATGTCTTCTTCAGTAATTCCTTTCAACAATATTGTGGACTTTTCCTTGGGGAAGAAACACATTGTTCAGGTTTCTTTGAAGAGATTTTTCTGGAAATATTGATGTTCTGTGAATGATCTGACTTAAAAAAAATTTTGTATGTACTTTTAAAGTTTATTTTATTTTTAAAATATCTCATAGAACTTTTGATTCTGTAGCCAAGTATTCTTAGAGATGATAAACGGTTATTACCATTCATTATACCTTTGTTTGAGAACTACCTGGTCAATTTCCACAGAATTTTGCAGTATTTTTTCTTTATAGATTTTGAGCAGCTTTCCTATTTCAAGTTGCTTTATTCCTTCTAACAAGGGCCCATATAAAAATGTTTATATTCTCTAAGTGTTCTCAGTAACTGACAAGAAAAGAACCAGGATTACTCTGACTTTATGGTGACTTCTAAGGGGAGAGGAACACATTTATACAGTCATGGTTGAAAGTTGATGCTTAATGTGCTCAAGTACAGATACAGGGTTAACACTCGAGAGAACCCTAGACCTGAAGATAAGCATGGGATGAAGTGCCAGAAAAGGGCAAAGAGCTTGCCAGTGCTCTTATTTTTATTCCAGACACCTGGAAATAAAGAGGGGTCACATAGATAGCAAGAGCAAGATAATTCCATTACTTTATTTCTTGAAACTTACCAGAAATATGAAAGAATTTCAATGACCCTTAGGAAAGACTACTGGTAAACTAGATCTTCTTCTATCACAAGGCTCTGGTGATCAATAGCACTAAGATCTTTGGCAAGTTAATTTATCTCTGCCTCAGTTTTCTCATTGGCTTCATGGGGATACCACATTCCTCATCAAGCCCTTGTGAAAATTAAATGAGATAATGTATTGGAAGCACTTAAGACCACTCCTGGTAATCATTTGTACTTGAAAATAATAGTTTTATAATTTAATTCCTCTATTCTTTTTCTTCCACTCTGGATAAAATTCCAACTAGGCTTGATAACATTTGGAGCTGTACATAGACTGCTGTGTTACGGTATTTATAGAGATTCTTGTTGTAGATAGCACAAACTGACTCTGACTAATGAAGCAGAAAAGGCGTTTATTAACAACAACAACAAAAATGGGTAACTCATGGAATGCTAGGGTGTCTAAAGAACCAGGCTTAAGATTCAGCTTCCAGGAACATTGCCCAGAACTATGCCACAGAGCTGGCTTGCTGACTAAACTGGCACTACTCCCACCCTCCACACCCTCCTGCCAGGAACTCCAATTTACTATCACCCCTACTGGAATCATTTCAGAGCCAGAAATGCAGTTTTGCAACCTCTGCCATTCAGAAATCCAGCTGCCTCTGCCACTGCCCTCAAGCAAAATGGGTTCTGTGCGATAGATTCTCCTTCCTGTTGCTCAATTTTGAATTGAGGTCTTGAGTTAGTGATCTCATTCATTGAGCCTGAGCACTAAAGATGAAGAAATCAAGTCTTGTGGATTTTATCTTGGAGAAGCTCAAATCATAAATGCAGAAATTCTCCAAAATAAGGATGTTCAAAAGTTGGAGAAACAGAAAATTGTCCATTGTAAATCAGTGCAGGCAGAAATCTTTTTCTGCTTTGCGCAACTGCTGTTAAAGAAACAGTCATGTTAGTATGCCTTGTTCATAAGTGAAGAGTCTGCTGATTTATGGTGGTTTGTCTCTGATCCAGCTCCAAATGTTTTGACTACTTGACTCGCAGTGTATTAGAATACACCCCCTATGCATCAACTAGTAAAATGTTGAAACCTTATGCAAAGGCAGCAACATAGCTGATATTGTTAGCTTCTAAACTACAGTTTTGAACATGCTGTGATAACTTTGGCTAACAAATACACACACACACACACACACACACACACACTTAGAATACTGATTTCATTCAGCATGGAGTAAAGGAAAATGGCATAAATATAATGGCATGACAAGACTGCTAGTAATAATGAGTTGGCTTTGTTTAAAACCTTTGTTGGAGTCAGCATTATGAAGCCTGGGAGAAATAAGTCCAGATGACGTGTCCTATCATGGTAAATGCTACAAGTTGCAATGAGGATGCCGGAGAAATGTGCTATTAAAATAAAGAACAAAGGGGGAAATAATTGAAATAGTTAAAAAGTCAATCCTTCTGTTATTAGTTAACATAAAACCAATCTACATATAAAAGAATATACATATGGAAAGAATCTATGAAATTATGTAGAGAACCATAGTTTTCAAAAGCCCTGAGAAGCAAGCTAAAAATAGCAAGAGAGTAAATTTTTTACCTTTACTTCACAGAAAAAGAGAAATAGCATTATTATTTTTTTTTTTCCAGATTTGGCTAGTTCACAGGAAGATATTTTACATTTAAGTTACTTTTTATTTTAATTTGTTTTACTTGAACTTTTACACCTACTGTGAATTGCAGGTTAATCTATTTTTAATAATAGTAAATGATAAAGATTTTCAACTGAGGTCAAAGGAACTAAGGTTTAAATGTCAAATGTACTAATACGATAGCTTTAAGTAAATAAGATTTCAACTTAAGCAAGACATTATTCCAATTCAATTGTCTGTCATAGCTTTAACATTAACACTAGTCGGTTCACTTTTACTAAACACTTCCTGTCCCCCTTATTTTAGGAGAAGAAAAAGCTGAGGCTTTAAAACTTGAATCGGTTGACCAAGATGACAAGGTTGGAGTATATTAAAGCAAGACTTTGAACACAATCTGATCCCAAACCTTACTGCCTAAAACACTAGTAATAATAATAGTTAACAGGAATACAGCAAGTTTTTCTATGTGAGAAGCACTATTGTACACACTGTATAAATACTTTGTTCTTTAATCTTCACATTAGAACTATGAGGTAGGAATAAATATTATCTTCATATTACACAGGAGAAAATCGACACACAGAGACACATAATTTGTCCAAGGTCACACAGCTTCACACAACTACTGAGGGACAGACCTGAAGTTTGAAACTGGAAGTCTGACTCAAAGCCTAGGCTGCTAAATAATCCTCTCCCTTAAATCTATGTCTGCTTTCTTTTAAAATATTTTATATCCTGACACATTATATGTAAAGGCTGAATGTCAAGCTACACAGTACTTTTTTGAAGTTTCTCCTTTTAAATGACAGACATGTGATACGGACTGGTCTTATGCTACTGAACAAGGTGGATAGATCCACACCCACACCAATTTAAAAGCTTGGGAGAGATGAGAGAATACAGGAGCGAGTGTTAATATAGGAAACTTACAAGATTTATGAGATTCCAATAAGATGGCATGAGTTAATTCAATAAGCCAGAGTAGGTCCCTTTGATTATATGCTTAAAGTGATAAGTGAATGTTCGGTGCTATCTAGGAACTCATCGGGATGAATTTTAGTGTGACAATGTAGAAAGTCTGCAGGCATGATGGTAAGAGACAATAATCTAATGGAGAAACTGAAAATAGATTCTCAGTGCCTGAGACGTGATGGTGAGCCTGCTATTACTTGAGGCTGGAAAAATGTATTGGGAAAAATTCATGTGGGGCTGTGATAAGGGTGGGCAATTATTCTAAAGGAAATGGGATATCATGAAGACATTTTTAATAAAATGGTAAAGTGTCAAATGTGTGTTTTAGTAAGATTGCCTGACTTGAAGAAGAGAGGATGGATTGTGATGGAGCAAGACTGGAGGCAGATAAATAAAGTCATAAGGCTATTCTAAATGCCCAAGCAACACATGTTGGTGACCTAGACCAGGAAGCTTTCAGTGGTGGAGAAGAGAAGGAGACAGATGATGGAAATATTTGGGAGACTAACGTCCCTATTTGTGGCCAAGTACACGTAAAGATGACAGAGAAGTAGTTCAGATTAACTCTTAGATTTCTAGACTCAGTGACTGGGATAATGATGGTGCTACTTATCAATTCAAAGAACATCACAGTAGAGCAAGAGGATGACAAGGTCATTTTTGGAGTATTGAGTTTGAAGTGCTTACAGAAAAACTAAATGGACATGTTAATAAGCAATACAGGTTACAAGACAAAAGTTTAAGCTGGGAATGGACATTTTGAAGTCATAAGTTTATTCTAGGTATTAGTAGGGAGAACTTTAAGAGAAGTTACCTCTCCCGCCTTTTTTTAGAAAGACTTACAAAATCTCAACTTTTAAAAGCGTACAAAAACGTACAGAATTTTAGCCAATTATTATATGCAGAATATATGTACAAAGTTATAAATGTTGCAATAGCCTTTTTATAAATGATTTTTATAAAGATGGAGATCCAAATTCATTATTAAAAAATCTATTGCATCCCTCCCAGGCAAGACAAGTTTTAGTTTTGAAATGCAAAGACAGAAATTCTGAAAAATAAAGGCAACAATTTCCTTAGAGTGAAAGAATGAGTATGCTATCCTTGTGATGACTTTGCTTGCTTGCAGTAATGAGTGAATGACTTTGAATTATACGAAGGTTAATTAACTGGTCATTCTTGATGAGAGTGTAACTCTGTTGTGGGTCATTTGTGAGACACAGTAAATGCATGGCAGATTTAACTTGACATTCCTGTTTCAGGCCATCCTTTGTTTTGAATAAAATTCTAAATGCACTTTCTGTTAAATTTTGACTGCTGCCATGTGTATGAATTAGCAAAGTCTAAACAGCTGGATGAATGTACAGATTTGATGCATTAAATCTGTTCAAAGGCACAAGCTTCTGGAGAGATGGTGGTTTAAAATGTCTCTAATGAAAAGATGTCTCTAAGGGGTCCCTGCATAGCAGCCAATGAAAAATTAATTGAGGAAAAAGAAGTTTCAAAAAAGGTTCCACAGCTCAGCTGATAAAAGAGAGGCCAAAATCATTTAAAATGTCCTAAATGATTTTTGCAAAGAGTAAGAAAGCATAATAGGCTAGAAATTAGAGATAATACAGTTTCTTGAAATGTATTCTACCCAACACACCACATTTAGTTCTGTAGGCTGTTAACTGCAGAAGTATTCATTGTAAATGCTGCCTCCTGGAGGTGTGCAATGAATAGTCACCTATTCCTTTTTGATTTTGTGAATAATTCTGCTGCCAGCAAACAATGATTTTTTTCTTTGGCCAAACATTTCACCTTAACAAATAAGATACAAAAAAGAAATTTTGTTAACGTAAAGCACTACCGTGAATTATACTGATTAATTTCATAAATATTGAATGCATAGTTTAGTGAGTTAGAAATTTATGTCTCAATGCATAAATACCTAATATGTAATTCTAAAACTCTAAAACATAATAAGGATATTGCTTTACATTATGTGACATACATTATATACTGCCTTGAAACTCCTTATGTATTTAGGATTTTTAATTATTCCACTCAACCAATTACAGCTAACTAAAATTATTCTAGAATTGTTGAAAATGTCAATTCAGTTTAATGTGATAAAATGACATTTGACTGGAATCTATTATAACTGACATTGTGGCTGTTTTGATTTATTTTCAGTGCTGAACACAGATATCATTTATTTTACTATTTCTTTTCTCTGGCAATGTAATAAGAGGCTAGTAAGCCAAGGCTTATGAATAAAGCATGTGCTTGTTTCATTAATATTTTCATGATTAGCTGTTTGGGGACTTATGGATGTGTTGTAGGGAATAGAAATTGAACTAGGATATAGATTTCCTCCAGATAGAGACAGATGCCATATGTTTTTGTAAAAATGAATAACTTACATTGATTTTCAAATATTTTATTATAACCATAATAATAAGGAAATACTCAAATTTTCTTGCTTTATTAGCCCGAAGTAAACAAAACAAAATAAAATATGATTGCTTCATTTAAAAGTATATCATAATTATGTGGTGGCAAAAAAAATATTCTTTTATGTTAAAAATATTTCTGTGGGTATGTGTATTAGTAAAATGACAGAAAATAAGTAAATAAAAGAAACTCCCAGTTGGTATATTAATGGTTTGATACATTTTTATATCCTCATGTACATGCACACACACACACACACACACACACAGAGCAAAATCAAAATGATTACCTTGATATTTCCAATACTATTATTCAGTTTGGATTTATGTTGTGATAGTCTGCTGACAGGTAAGAAAGACTGAAGGCATATACAGTTATAACAACAGAAATACCGCACTTCCTGTGTCTCTGATAATTTGTGATTTTGCATTTGGATAATTACATACATGTTTCATTGCACAGGAATATTTCTGTTTTATGTTATGTGTATTTTCTGATAAGACTTAAGAGTCATGGAAAAGTGGGTCTTTGAATAAATACGGATTATGATTTAATTTTAAAATAATATTCAATATGCCATGTGATAAAGATTAAGCTCCTTGGATTTTGTATCTCTACTTTATCTTTTACCAAATGTTCACTTATCAGTGGTGATACCTAAAATCTAGTATTCTTTTCTGTGAGATGAAATAGTAATCTTCAGAGATAATACTTTAAACATTTAATGGCTACGAAGACATGAACCAGTTGTAAGAAGATCTGTCAATCACATTGGACAAAGCACCTGGGTATCATCCGTGTAACACCTAGTTTACGTGTGAGGTGAGATGAATGTAAGAATTAAAATTAAATAAGACAATATATGTAAAGAAAAGAGTGCTTAACACATATTGGCTAAGTTAACAAATGTTAGCTGAGTGTTTTATTTCCTTATTTTGCTGACCTCCCAACATTAATTGAACAAACTATGTAAGTTAGAGAGCTAAGAATTGAGTCGAGGACTGACAAAATAAATGAGCAATTCTCAAATCTTGTTTAAACTCTGCCAAAGGCAAGGTAAATAATTGCAAACATGTTTCTGTGTACAATCATGAAATTTATAATGTAAATTTCATGATAAATGGAGGACACCAGGAATCGATAAATTTCTTGCTTAATCATGACCTCTTCTTGAGCTTATTTGCAGTTCCCTGATTGCCAAAAAAACCCTTGATAAGTTAATGTCTGTGCAGAGAGCACATTTTAATCTTCCTGGAAAATCTTATTAGAAGACACTGTGATTAGAAATGCATCCTCAGGTTCAAGTTTATTCTTAAACACTAGTGAGTAAATTTCAAAAGCATAGTAAGAAAAATTCAAGGAAAATAGAAATTCCTCTCAAAAGTAACTGCTTGGGGAGTTTACTATGGCATATTCAAATTAGATATAAATCACAAAGCAATTTGTTGAGGTTTTGCAAAGGGTTACCAACCAGAATGACATGAGGAATTCTATTTTAAAATTTCCATTACCAGCTGTGAATATCTATCCTACGCAGCAGTTTACAATCTTTAATAGCTTCTTATATCAAGCTTCTTATATCATTAGTTTCTCAACTTGTAGAGTTTCCTTTCTTTGGTAACAAATTTATCATTGGTGTACATAATGTGAGAACCAAAGGAGTTCCTATTAAATTTTCTTGTTGAATCAGCAAAAAAGAGGAAAATATTTTAAGCCTAGAAAGTTGTTATTTTAATATATTGCAACTGCCTGCTCTAAGAGATTGGTGTTCATAGAGTAATTTTATTTGTACAAAGTCAAATAAAATTAAAATGCAGTGTCTATTAAGCAATTTCTATTTCTAGCATTGTTCAAGATATTCAAGGTATGCTATTATATATGTGTGTCAATGATGAGAAATGGGGTGTGATAGAGACTTTCTAGGTGTTTATCAGATTATTTACTTGTCTCTCAGGTTCAGAGCCAAATTCCTCTTGCAGTAAAATGTGGTCATATGACTAATTTCTGGACAATGGAATACCTGGGCCATAAAAGATTTTATTTTCTCTTTGCAATCTGTTTTACTCAATGTGCAATGGAATAAGAGATGTATTACACTTGAAAGCCACATTTTGAAGATGATGGGGCCACTGACAACCTGGGTCCCTGAGTGAAATTTTAGAGCAAAATCTCTCTGAAGCAACACAAAAATGTTTGAATGGTCGTTGAAACAATTGACACCTCCACTAGTAATGCATGTGAATTTCTCCTCTTGAGTCTCAACTGAAAGGAGGCCATCATAATCCCAACTTTCTGTATAAAAACCCTGACTTTGATCTTTTTCTTTCTAGCAGTGTGAGATCACAAGAAGTTCTGCCTAGGTTTTACATGTCTCAGCTTCCATTCTTCCTATCTTCTCAGCTTCTCATCATATGAAACTTTAGAATAAGCAAATCTCAAGTAGAAATAAAGCTCAGAATATTGTCTTCTCTCCATTCTCTGTTGTTGCCCCTTTTGCCGAGGATCATAACCCACAAATCCTGGCTGCTCTGTAGCCCAAATTGTCATAATTCTTTCCCAGTACTGTGTGACTGCTGAAAGTTCTGCCTAACTTTTTGTTTCTTAGATGCCACTTTCTTTTTAGATTCTTCTTCTGTTGATGCATGGAAAGGAAAATGGAAGGTTCACTTAAATAAATTTGTCTTTTCTCTAAGATTTCGATCCTCAAATTCTGATACCTTGATTGCTTTGTAATGTCATCTAAAATCTGTATTTTTCATTGTTGGTTTTCTACTTTGTTTTATTTCTATTTTACTCAATGATTATGGTTGTTTTTGATAGAAGAGTTGGACTGAGACAAGCTGCTTTGTATATCTAGGTGCGGAAGTGTTTAGGTTTTCTTTCACATATGTGTGGCCCTCTCTTTGTAGACTGACAGTAATTTACTTCAGTACTGATGTTATGAATTGCCCTTATTTACTGTTTCATTGGTGGCCATTAGATTGCATGCCCTAAACAGAAAGCCATTCCAGGGACCTCAGGGTCATGTTCCTTTTCTGTACTCTGTACTGCTCTTCATCTTCCCCAATATTTCTCATATAGAATTCTCCCAACTTCAGTATTTAAAAAATGGGTCATTTTGAATCATAACAATCTGGAAATACAATGATATATTTGCAATTACTTAGGCAGCTAAGAAAAGATTCTGATACTCAAAGCTCCTATTTTAGATGAGCCTCTTAACTCTATAGGAGGTAACCTTCTGCCATTTGACTAAAATTTATACTATTATTCAGTCTCACAATACCAAGATTATCATATGGCCTTTCACAAAGAAGGATTCTACCTTAAGTTCACATTTTCCATTTGTGTCTCCAGGTTTTGTCTTAAAAACATTTTCATAATTTTATACAAAACATTTGTATGTTTATGTACATCTACTCATGTGTACTTTCTGGGCCTATTGAGGGTAAAGGAGCATAACATGTTTGTTTCTATCTTCCTTTCTTTGGTTAAGTAAAACATTAACCATAAGACATGGGCATTTGCAATGAAACTCATGTGAAATAAAAGTAATAAAATGTGCAAATTCTGAATTGTTGAAGGGATCTTGAAGAGTTCTGGAGAAAATATATCTATCATTTTGACCTAGATTTGATATTGGCCCTTTTCTTAAGCTTTCCTTGACCCTACAGCTTGTTTGTGTCTATGTTTTAACATATTTATAAAACACCTTCTACATGTCAAGGATTGTGCTAATAAATGAAGATTAATTACTATTTTAAAATGTTGACATATGTTTATTAAATGTCTCCAGATGTACAGATTTGACATTTTGAATTCTTTATTATTTTAAGTTGTATGTACACTTCTGCATGTTTTAAGGCATATTGCATGTACATATTGAGCATCCATAATACAATAATCTGAAATCTGAAATGCTCCAAAATCTAAAACTTTTTCAGCACCAACATGAAGTTAAAAGCAGAAAATTTCATACGTAAGTACTTAGTACAAACTTTGCTTCATGTACAAAATTATTTAAAGTATTGTATAAAATTATCTCAGCTTATGTGTGTAAAGTATATATGAAACATAAGCAAATTTTGTTTTTAGACTTTGGTCTCAGCCCCAAGATACCTTATTATGTCTGTGCAAATATTCTAAAATCAAAAAAAAAAAAAAAATCCGAAATCTGAAACAATTCTGGTCTCAAGAGTTTTGGATAAAGGTTACCTAACTTAACATTCTCATTTTATTTGTTGTTATCCAAAAACGTAGTGACATAAAACAATAATTTATAATTACCTTTTGTAATCCTGTGTGTTGCCTGATCTAAGCTGGGCAATTCTTTCTTTCAGTCGCTAGTGCTGCTGCAGTCATGTTGATGGCTTGACTGGACTGAATGCCCAAGATGGCTCATGTAGATGGCTTTCAGTTGATATTGACTGTTGGTTGGCATTCATCAGGAGCTGTTGACTCTCCAGGACTCAGACATGCTTCTCACAGCATGCTGGCTGGGTTCCTAGAGGCAACAACATGTGAGTGTTCCAAGACAGCAGAAGTGGAAGAGAACAGTCTATTAAAACCTGAGCCTGGAAAATGTTTCTGAATCAGGGCAGCATGTTCTGTTGGTCAGTGCAGCCCAATAGGCAAAGCCCACCCTGATTCAATGGGAAGGTATACAAATGCCATCTATCAAAGGGAGGGCTGTCAAAAAAATTTGTGGCCATTATTATTTCACTATATACATGGATGCTTGTGTGCATTCATAATTACCTAATAAGTTAAAATTTCAAAGATAGAAAGTAACAGTAGAACATTCCTTTTCTTTCTTTCTTTCTTTCTTTCTTTCTTTCTTTCTTTCTTTCTTTTCCTTTTTTCTTTTTTTTAAGACAGGGGTCTTTTTCTGTCACCCAGACTGGGGTGCAGTGGTGTGATCTTGGGTCACTGCAACCTTAGTCCCAGGCTCTAACGATCCTCCCAAGTAGCTGGGGCCACAGGCGTGCACCACCACACCCAGGATTTTTGAGGTATTTTTAATAGAGATAGGGTATCTCCATGTTGCCCTGTTTCTACCCTGTCTCATGTTGAGTTTGAACTCTTGAATTCAAGTGATCCACCTGACTTAGCCTCCCAAAATGCTGGGATTAGCGGCATTAGCCACCACACCCAGTCAGAATATTTCTTTTTTCTCTCCCTAAATCTCACTCTTTTATTCAAATATTATTATTAGTTAGTCATTATTTATGTGAATCTTATTCTGCTTACTAAGTATATTTCAGTTTTATTTATTTTTATATTAATAGAACCACATGAGTACTTTTCTGAAAATTACTATTTTCATTTTCACAATATGTAACATAGCAAATGTATATAATAGCAAATATGTAATGTGAACCCCAAAGTATCTGAGCCAGGTCTCAGTTAATTTGGAAAGTTTACTTTTCCAAGGTTAAGGACACACCTGTGACACAGCCTCAGGCGGTCCTGACAACATGTATCCAAGGTGGTCAGGGTAGAACTTACTTTTATACATTTTAGGGAGACATAATACATCGATCAATACATGTAAGATGTACATTGGTTCTATCTGAAAAGGCAGAACCACTTGAAGCAGAAGCTTCCAGGTCAGAGGTGGATTTAAAGATTTTCTGACTGGTAATTGGTTGAAAGAGTCAAGTTATTATATAAAGACCTGAAAGCAATAGAAATGAATGTCGGGCTTATGATAAGGGTATATACAGACCAAAGTTTTATAGTGCAGATGAAACCTTCAGATAGCAAGCTTTAGAGAAAATAGACTGTAATTTTTTTTTTTTTTTAATCATAGTTAAGGTCTGTGTTGATGTTTTTATTATTTAGGCAAGACAAATAGTTCAGGAAATAATTGCTGTTGAAAAGACAGTTTGTTAAACTCAGAGATTCTAAGAGAAGGGGGCCTGCCAGAAACACTAGCTTTGAGAAATGAAGGTTTAAGTTAGCATGGCCATTGTTTATATTCCTAGGCTGAAACCAGGCCAGACAGGTAGGTCTGCACTGACAGGAGTCAGAGAACGAAGCCCTGGGTCTGGTATCAGCCGCTCAGGATTAAAGCATGCAGCCCAGGAGTGCTGGGCTGATCCTTGCCACTCTGAAAATTTTTAGCAATGAAGCCAATCACTGAATAGACCTTATACCACAGACAAACCCCCAAGGATATCAAAGAATATAAAAGCAAAAACCCTATCCAAAGGACAGTAGCTTCAAAGATTAAAGGAACATCAGCCCACACAGGTGAGAAAGAACAAGTGCAAGAACTCTTACAAATCAAAAGTGTCTTCTTACTCAACCCAGAGTGTCTTCTTACCTCCAAATGACCAAACTAGTTCCCTAGCAATGGGTCCTAACCAGGCTGAAATGACAGATATACAATTGAGATTCTGGTTAAGAATGAAGATCTTGGAGATTCAGTAGAAAGTCAAAACCCAGTTGAAGGAATCTAAGGAATCCACTGAAACAATATAAGAGCTGAAAGATGAAACAGACATTTTAAGAACAATCAAACTGATCAGATAGAGCTGAAAAACTTGCTTCAAGAACTTAAGAATGTACTCACAAGTATTAACAGCAGAATCAACCAAGCTGAGGAAAGAATATTAAAGCTCAAAGACCGATTCTTCAAGTCAACTCAATCTGACAAAAATAAAGAAGAAAGAAAAGAATGAACAAAACCTCTAAGAAATATGGGATTATGTAAAGAAACCAATCCTAGTATTCATTCGCATCCCTGAAACAGAGGGAAAGAGAACAAGCAACTGGGAAAACATATTTGAGAGCATTGTCCTTGAAAATTTCCCCAACCTTACTAGAGATATTGACATTAAAATTCAGGAAATGCAGAGAATCCCTCTGAGTTACTACACAAGAAGACCATTCCTAAGATACATAGTCATCAGATTCTCCAAGGTCAATGTGAAAGAAATAATATTAAAGGCAGCTAGAGAGAAGGGGCAGGTCACCTAGAAAGGGAACCCTGTAAGGCTAACAGCAGACCTTTCAGCAGAAACCCTACAAGCCGAAAGATATTGGGGGCCTATATTCAGCATTGCTAAAGAAAAGAAGTGTCAACCAAGAATTTCATATCGAGACAAACTAAGCTTTATAAGCAAAAGAGAGAAAAGATCCTTTCCAGATAAGTAAATGCCAAGGAAATTTGTTACCACTAGACCTGCCTTACAATAGGTCCCTAACGGGATGCTAAACACGGGAAGCAAAATCACTGTCACTGACCACCACAAAACATAACTATTGACACTATAAAAAAACTACACAATCAAGTATAATAATGACCAGTTAACATGATGACAGGATCAAATATGCACATATCAATATTAACCTTGAATGTAAATTAGCTAAATGCCCCACTTAAAAGGCACAGAGTGGTAAGCTGAATAAAGAAGAAAGACCCAACTGTATATTGTCTTCAAGAGACTCATATAGCACACAATGCTCAAAGTAAAGAGATGGAGAAAAATCTACCCAGCAAATGAAAAACAAAGAAGAACAAGGGTTGTTATTCAAATTTCAGACAATACAGACTTTAAACCAACAATGACCAAAAAAGACAAAGGCCTTACATAATAATAAAGGGTTTGAATCACAAGAAGACTTAACTATCCTAAATATATATGCATCCAACACTGGAGCACCCAGATTCAGTAAAACAAGCTCTCAGAGACGTACTTAGAGAATTAGATAAGCATACAATAATAGTGGAAAACTCTAACACCCAACTGACAGTATTAGAGAGATCATTGAGTCAGAAAACTTACAAAGATATTCAGGAAACAAACTCTGACGCTTGAGCAAATGAACCTAACGTATCTACAGAACTCTCCACCCAATAGCAACATAATATACATTCTTCTCATCAGCACTTGACACATATTCTAAAATTGATCACACAATCAGCCATAAAACAATTCTCAGTGAATTTGAAAAAAACTGTGAAATTATGTCAACCACACTCTTGGACCGCAGTGCAATAAAAATAAAAATCAGTACTAAGAAGATCTCTCAAAATCATGTAATTACATGGAAATTTAAAAAATCTTCTTCTGAATGACTTTTAGGTAAACAATAAAATTAAGACAGAAATCAAGAAATTATTTTAAACTAATGAAAACAAAGATAAAACATACCAGAATCCCTGAGACTTAGCTAAAGCAATGTTAAGAAGAAAGTTTATAGTGCCAAACACCCACATCAAAAAGTTAGAAAGATCTCAAATTAACAACCTCACATCACACCTAGAGGGACTAGAAAAATAAGAGTAAACCAACATGAAAGCTAGCAGAAGAAAAGAAAAATCAAAATCTGAGCTGAACTGAGTGAAATTTAAATACATAGAAAACATAAACCAAAACATGATTATTTGAAATAATAAATAAGACATGATGACAGGATCATGCAAGCCAGACAGACAATGAAAAAAGCAGAGAAGACCCAAATAAACACAATCAGAAATGACAACGAGGATATCACCGTCAACCCCACAGAAATACAACAAAACAAAACAAAAAACCTGAGACTATTATGAACACCTCTATGAACACAAACTAGAAAACTTAGAAGAAATGGATACATTCCTAGAAGTATACAGCCTCCCAAGATTGAACCAGGAAGAAATTGAAACCCTGAACCAACCAGTAACGAGTTCTGAAATTGAATCATTAATAAAGAGCCTACTGACTAGAAAAGCCCTGGAGGAGACGGATGTACGGCTAAATTCTACCAGACTTATAAAGAAGATATGGATGAAGCTGGAAGTCATTATCCTAAATCAATTAACAGAGGAAGCGAAAACCAAGTACTGCATTCTTCACTTAAAAGTGGGAGGTAAACATTGAGTACACATAGGCATAAAGAAGAAAACAATAGACAGTGCGGCCTATTTAAGGGTGGAGGGTGGGAGGAGGATGAGGATTAAAAAATGAGCTATTGGGTACTATGCTTATTACCTGAATGACAAAATTATCTGTACACCCATCCCCTACAACATGCAATTTACCCATATAACAAACCTGCACGTGTACCCTGAACCTAAAATAAAATCTGGAGGGAAAAGAAAACAAAACTAACACACAAAATACAAAAGCAAAGAAGATGTGGCACAGCTAATTTGTATGAATTAAATAAGCCATCATGTTCATTATACTGGCAGTAGTAAAAGCCAGGCTACTCTTTCAAAGTTTTTATTATTTAGGCAAGACCAATAGGTCAGGAAATAATTGCTATTGAAAAGACAGTTTGTTATACTCAGAAATTCCAAGAGAAGGGAGCAGGCCAGAAACACTAGCCTTTAGAAGTGAAGATTTAAGTTATCACGGCCGTTGTTTACATTCCTAGGCTGAAACCAGGCCAGACAGGTAGGTGCATTGAATGAATGCCAAGAGATGAAAAGAGAGCGATAAGTTCCATTTGCAGGTTGAATTAGCTGCAAGAGGAGGGCATTTGCTGAGAAACTTCCTCTATTAGATATTGCCCTACTGGGCCTGGTATTTTCAACTGTGTGGTTGAACATATTGAGTCTACTTTTCTGTTGAAAATCTTAAGACTGGCTATGCCCTCTTCATGGGATGTGGAACCATACGAACATAATCTTGTCAGTGAGTCCTACAGAATAAAGGCTGAAAAATAAAACGTGGGAAACTGTCTGGTGAGAGCAGGCCAGATATTTACAACTTTATAATTGAGGACTGTGAGGTAAAACAGTCAGTCACTTCAATAGTCTTACAAGCCAAAATAGTCCCATAATACACAATGGAAATGTATTGCTGCCATGAGGAGTTAGAGGCTGACTGAATACAAGGGCTAACATCCATGCTCACAATCAAGGGTAGGATCTTGCAAGAACATGACCAGGCCCACTTCACCAAAACTACTCTCAGCCTTATGATATGAGAGAAATATTGAATGTAGAAATATGTAATTTGTTTCCTTATATGGTGAAAAAATAGATCCTGGAGTGTTGATGTGATCTTGTTCATAGTTACTTACAAGAAACCCAATGAACCATTAATTTAGAATTCCTTTTAACTGGCACATCCCTCACTCCATGCAGGTTGCTAAGAATACAGAACTTCAAGAGCACCCCACTGTGGAACTAGGGAGGAAGTGGGAAGAGATCATCTGTGTTAAGTTTAGGCTCTGCAGATAAAGAGCCTGAGTTCTTACTCATCATGGAAGATTTCTCATCATTTACTCATAGGAGACTGCCTTCAGTAGACGAAGAGTAGAAAAGTGAGATAGGGCAGGGTAAAAATGTTAAGTAAGAATGTACCTTTATCCTGATCCCCAAGGGAACCTCCAAAGGTAAATTATACCACAGAGTTAGACCAGCTTTGAGGCTAGTGAGGGGAAGGGAGTTAAGGAGGTGGGGCAGTCTTTTTTTAAAAAATCTCGTATTAGTTGAATTACTAATAAGGAGATGCTGGAACCCAATTTATATTCCAAGGCATCTCCCTTTGGCACAAGTCAATTCTCTAGGGAAGGGTACAGTCATTAGAAATTAGCAAACCATATTTACAGCTGGATATGGTACATTAGCCAGGTAAAGGGCACCCGAGTGTACATTCACAGCATGTATAATCTACCTCTGCAGTTGTTTTAGTAACACGATGCATATATTTTACTATGGATTTTGCAGGATCAGTTTTAAATTAATACTGTTCATTATCTACAATATTTGACCCAATCTAGCCTAGTTCTACCTTAATTCACCCAAATATATTAATTTGCCTGCCAATAACCTATGCAGATTTTATACAGAGTTTGAGTCCATGTGCCTTTGAGTAAATGGAAAATCCCATCTACCAATTATATTGGGAACTATCTCATGAAACTTGTATGCTTTCATAATTTTTCTTTTCCAATTCTTTATTTTTTCCATTTAATACAGTTAAGATCTGTCTTCTTTGTGTCTCTAAACATTCTTATACTTCTTTTCTTTATAAAAAAGATAATTATGTTTATTAATACTTCTCAAAATCACTATCCAGATAGACTAAGACAAGTTTTTCACCATGAAACTAACAATAATTGATCATTTTTGCCTTTCATTAACACATAGAAGATATAAAGATGAAGATTAAACAATAGAACACAGCAGAGAAAAAAAAATCCTGAAAGTGAATGATAAATACAAACATTTGAGCTAGCCTTATACATTTATATAAAGAATTAGGCTTGAAAAATAGTTCAATTTCAGAAAAAGGAACTAAATAATAAAAATGTCTAAAACTTTGTGAATCTATAGTTAAAAGTAACAATTTAATCAACCTTTTTGAAAGTGTTATAAAACAAGAACATGAATGTCTTGAGGAAAATCATAGCTATTTTTTTACAATTTAAGTAAAGGAAATGAGCTTGTTTTTAAAATGTAGAAATCTAAGAATTCGTATATTTATAGTTGGTGCTTAGAGACTTTTGATTATTACTGTATAGCCCAATTAGGAACTTAACGTTCTAGTAACCATATCATATCACTAAGGAAAATAAAATGCTTCAGTAAGACATTCTTCTCTGTGAATTGCTTTTGTTTCTAATTTAATAGTTTATATGGATTTTCTCATTTGTGAAATGAAATCAAAACAACTCATTTTCTATCCATTAGGTGTACTTCTCATCGATATGGAGTAAATGGTATCTTTAAATATCACTGTAAATTACAAGTAATTTGACGCATATACAGTGATCATGCAGTTCTCTTCAAATTAATTAGGAAAGTGCTTAATGATATAATACTTTTGACTGATATCTTCCTCAGTTGTGTGAACTGGCACAGAAGATTTTAACATTATGTTAAACCATAGGTTCCACAGTGGTTTATTCTTGCTCTGGTCGTTATACATATACAACAAAGGTTTTACCTTAACCTGTATATATATATAATATAATATATATATATATATATACTCTCTTAAGAGATTGCAGACCATTAATTTTAGGCAGACCAGTTTATTCAGGATTGAGTAAAATTACATCCACATGAAGCATTTGATTTTTCAGGGGAAAGTGATAAGGACTTGCTGTAACATAATGCTTCTCAGCCTTGGCTGCATCTTGGAAAATCACAGTAAAATTTTAAAATGTAGGACTTTCTGGGTCTCATCCCAAAGGATTCTGGTTTAATTGGCTGATGTGTGGCCTGATCATTAAACTTTTTTAAAACTTCTCGAGTATTTCTCGTGTATAGCTAATGGTACAAACCACTGGAAAAGCTCATCTATATATGTCTAGGCTATTTTAAGGACTCAGTTTTCCAGCAGGTAGGTAATGTGTTTGAGTTAATGTACCAAACAGAAGCGTGCACCTCAGGAAGCTCCACTGTGAAGACCAGCCTCTTCAGACTTCATCTCTGGAAAATGCTCTTTAGAGTGATGAACTTGTGGCATTTGCTTCATAAATGATGACATTTAGAAACAATGTTGACAATCTATTGTTTTGTATATTTAAAATTTTGTATTAATTAAATCACTATAATGCACTAGTCTAGAATTTGCTTTTTCACTTAACGTTGTTTCTAAATTTCATTCATGACATTATATCTTTATTTTTTGTCACTTTTAAACAGTATAATTTTAAAAGACAATACATTTTATTTTGTTTTTATATATATTTGGTAATTTTTGGTTTGTTTGTTATTACAAATATTGCCATGATTAACATTTATGTATGTATCTTGTAGTTCTAGGGTGTATATCAAAAAGTTTAATTCCTGGCTTGTAAGGCATGTATAGCATCGCCTTAATAGATAAGTGCCTAATTGATTTTCAAGTAGTTGTACCGTTTTACATTTTATTAGCTTTATTTAAGAGTTTCAGATGCTCTACATCTTTGCCACTATTTCATCTTGTGAAAACTTGAAATCTAGCTTAGTTACTGTGTAATGATCACATTATGGTTTTAACTTGAAGGTCTTTGAAAGCTCATAATATAAGACACGTTTCATATATTTATTGGTCATTTGTGCTTTCTATTCTCTGAAGTATCTCTTTTTCCATCTTTCTGGGAAGTTATTTGTTTTTTCTTATTTATTTATAGAGTTATTTTTCCCCACCCAAGCATCCCCTGCTCTATTCATAGAGTTTTAACAATTACATTTTCTGTATCATAATCCTTTTCAGCTTTATGTCACACAAGTGTGTTCCCCATGTTTGGCTTGTCTTTCTTGAACATTGGTTCTAATTTTTAATGTAATGGGACTTGTAAATTTTTGTTTTACATGTTTTTACATTTATTTAATATATACTTTCTTCCCTCAATATCAGATACACACATTCTATTATATTATCTTTAGTAACTGTATGGCTTTCTATTTTTCCATTGTTTTCAATCCATTCACATTGAGTTTTGTATGTTATGAAGCAGAGATTCAGCTTTATTTTTCATTAGGGTAATTACTTGTTTGGACACCATTGATTATGTTTCCATATAGATATTAGCTTTTGGGGGAGGATTATCTGTTCTATTGCATTAGTTTATTTGTCTAGCTCTATGCCAATAACATTTAATAAATTGGGTTAATTTCGATGGCATGGTACCCATGGTAGATGTAGGGCTGGAAAAGATGTGATATCTTTCCTCCTCATCTTAACGGTCACAGCTGACACTCCCATAACAAAAGAAAGATTAACAAGACAGAACGTAACACATGTACGCAATCACAGTTTTACATGACATGGGAACTTTCAAAATGAAGACCCAAAGACCAGGAAAACTTTTTATACTTAGGTTCAGTGCAAATTTCATTCTGTTGTATGGCTGAATAGTATTCCAGCCATAAAACATACACACACATGCACACATGCACACACATGCAGATGCACACACATGCACACACACGAGGGCCATATTTTTAATCTATTTTTCTGTATAAGGATATTTAGGTTGATTCCATTGATTCCATATCTTCGCTATTTGGAATACTGCTACAATAAATATGAGAGTGCAGATATCTCTGCAAAATACTGATTTCATTTCGTTTGTATACATACCCAGTAATGGATTGCCAGGTAAAATGGTAGTTTTTTTTTTTTTTTTTTTTTTTTTTTTTTAACTTTCTGAGGAACCTCCATACTATTTTCATAATGACTATGCTAATTTACATTCTCATCAATAGTGCATGAGTTATCCTTTCTCCACATTTTTCCAGCATTTTTTTCTTTTTGATAATAGCTGTTTTAATTTTCATGAAGTGGTATCTAATTGAAGCTTTGATTTGCATTTTCTTAATAATTAGTAATGTTATGCATTTAAAAAAATATATCAGTTGGCCATTTGTATGCCTTTTATTGAGACATGTCTATTCAGGTCTTTTGCCTACTTTTTAATCAAATTATTCAATTTTTCTACTATTGAGATTTTTAATATATTTTGTATATTAGCCCTTTGTCAGATGCATACTTTGCAAATATTATCTCCCATTTTGTAGGCTGTCTCTTTAGTCTGTTGATTGTTTCCTTTGCTTTGGAGAAGGTTTTTAGTTTAAGATCATCTCATTTGCCTATTTTGCTTTTGTTGCCTGTGCTTTTGAGGTCTCATTTAAAAAATTTTTTGACTAGTCCAATTTCATGAGGCATTTCCTCTATATTTTCTTCTGGTAGTTTCATAGTTCAAGGTCTTACATTTAAGTCTTTAATTCATTTGGTTTTTGATTTTTGTAAATGGTGAAATGTACGGTTCTAGTTTCATGTGAATACCCAATTTTCATAGCACCATTTATCAAAGAGACTGCCCCTTCTCCAAGTGTGTGTTCTTAGGGTCTTTGTCAAAAATCGATTGTCTGTAAATGCATGGATTTATTTCTGGGTACTCTATTTTGTTCCATTGGGCTTTGTGTCTGTTTTATGCCAGTACCATGCTCTTTTGATTACTATAGGTTTGTAGCATATTTTGCAATCAGGTAGTCAGCCTTCAGTTTGTTATTTTTGCTCAAGATTGCTTTGGCTATTCAGAGTCTTTTGCTTTTTCATATAAATTCTAAGTTTTTTTCTGTATCTATGAAGAATGTCATTGGGTGTCATGGGCATTTTTTATAGAGATTGTATTAAATCTATAAATTGCTTTGAGTAAATATGTACATTTTAACAATATTAATTCTTTCAGTACCTAAACATAGGATATCTTTCCATTTATTTGTGTTCTCTTTAATTTCTTTCATCAATGTTTTATGATTAATGTAATAATTAATTTTATAAATAATGTGGCCGGGCGCGGTGGCTCAAGCCTGTAATCCCAGCACTTTGGGAGGCCGAGACGGGCGGATCACGAGGTCAGGAGATCGAGACCATCCTGGCTAACCCGGTGAAACCCCGTCTCTACTAAAAATACAAAAAACTAGCCGGGCGAGGTGGCGGGCGCCTGTAGTCCCAGCTACTCGGGAGGCTGAGGCAGGAGAATGGCGTAAACCCGGGAGGTGGAGCTTGCAGTGAGCTGAGATCCGGCCACTGCACTCCAGCCCGGGCGACAGAGCAAGACTCCGTCTCAAAAAAAAAAAAAAAAAAAAAAAAAAAAAAAAAAAAAAAAAAAAAAAATAATAATAATAATAATGTAATTATAGAGCTCTTTTACTTCTTTGGTTAAATTTGTTCCTACTTATTTTTTTTTGTAGCTATTGTAAGTAGAATTGCTTTTTTAAATTCATTTTACAGATAGTTTGCTTCTGCTATGTAGAAATGCTAGTGATTTTTGGATTTGATTTAATATCCTGCAACTTTACTAAATTTACCTGTCAATTCTAACAGTTTTCAATGGAGCATTTAAGGATACATATATATATAAATAAAAATATATAATTACAAGTTTTGTATAATAATGAATTATATATATAAAATAAATGAATCTATGCATAATATTTATCTGCAAACAGGGACAATTTGACTTTTTCTTGTCCAATTTGGATGCCCTTTATTTCTTCTTCTTGCCTAAAAGCTCTGTCTAGAGCTTCTAGTATCATGTTGAATAAAAGTGGTTAAAGTGGGCATTTTTGTCTTTTTTTACATCTCAGAGGAAAAGCTTTACCCTTGTTGGTAAAAGATGTGAGTTTGCCATATATGGCCTTTATCATTGCTGAGATATGTTCCTTCTGTACCTAACTTGTTAAGAGTTATCATTAAGAGATGTTAAATTTTGTCAAATTCTTTTTCAGCATATATTGAAATGATCATATGGTTTTTGACCTTGATTCTGTTCATGTGATATATCACATTTATTTTTATTTATTTATTTATTTGTTGAAATGGAGTCTCAATCTGTTGCCCAGGCTGGAGTGCCGTGGTACAATCGCGGCTCACTACAAGCTCCGCCTTACAGGTTCATGTCATTCTCCTGCCTCAGCCTCTGGAGTAGCTAGGACTACAAGTGCCCACCACCACGCCCAGTTAATTTTTTTTTTTTCTTTTTGTCTTTTTAGTAGTGACGGGGTTTCACTATGTTAGCCAGGATGGTCTCAATCAGACCTCGTGATCCGCCCACCTCGGCCTTCCAAAGTGCTGGGATTACAGGCATGAGCAACCGCGCCCAGTCAATATATCACATTTATTAATTTGTGGATGTTGAACCATCATTCCTTCCCTGGGATGAATTCCACTTAATCATGGTAATTCATCTTTTAAAGTGATGTCAAAATGAGTTGGCTAGTATTTTGTTGAGAATTTTGCTTTTATGTTTATCAGGGATATTGATCTATAGTCATCTTTTTGTGGCATCCTTGTCTGATTTTGATATCAAGGTAATACTGGCATCACAGAATGTGTTGGGAAACATTTCCTCCCTCTCGCTTTTTTGAAATAGTTTGAGTAGAATTGGTATTAGTTCTTTCAATGCTTGGTAGTGCTTGGTAGAATTCTCTAGTGAAGCCATTAGGTCCTAGGCTTATCTTTGGTGGGAAACTTTTATTACTGCTTTGATCTTGTTACTGGTAATTGTCTGCTCAGGTTTTCCATTTCTTCATGATTTAGTCTTAGTAAGTTGTATATGTACAGGAATTTATACATTTCTTCCAGGTTTTCCAATTTGTTGACATGGTTTTTCATAATATTCTCTTATGATCCATTGTATTTCTGTGCTATGAAAGTAATGTCTCCATTTGCATATCTAATTTTATTTATTTGAGTTTTCTTTCTTTTCTTAGTCTTGCTAAATGTTTGTTGATTTTGCTTATATTTTTAAATAACTAGCTCTTTGTTTTGTTGATCTTTTATACTGTTTTCTTAGTCTGTAGTTTGATTATTTCCATTTTTATGTTTATTACTTTTTTCTGCTTATTTGGAGTTTGGTTTGTTCTTATTTTTCATATTCATTGAGGTATACTGCTAGGTTGTTTATTTGAGATCTTTCTACTTTTTTTGGCGAAAGTTTTTATTGCTCTAAACTTCCCTCTTAAAACTGCTTTTGCTATATCCCATAGGTTTCGGTATATTGTAGTTTTTCATTTTCATTTATCTCAAGACATTTTACATTTTCCTCTTTAATTTCTTTATTGACTCATTGATTGTTCATGAGCGTGTTAATTTCCATGCATTTCTGTAATTCTAGAATTCTTCCTATTATTTATTTCTAGTTTTATTTTATTATGGTCAGAAAAGATACTTGATATGATCTTAATTTTTTTTTAATTTAAGACTTGTTTATGGCTTAACAAGTTGTCTAATCTGGAAAAGGTTTCATGTTCTGTTGAGAAGAATCTGTATTCTGCAGCTATAGGGTAAAATGTTTTGTAAATATTTGTTACGTCCTTTTCATCTAGAGTGTAGTTTAACTCCAATGTATATTAATTTTCTCACTGAACACATGCTGTTTGCTGAAGTGTGTTGTTGAAGTCTCCTACTATGATTATATTGCAGTTGATCTCTTCCTTTAGAAATGTTAATATTTGCTTTATATATTTAATTGGTCCAGTGTTGGGTATATATACATATATGTACAATTGTTACATCCTCTTCCTTTCCTGAACACTTTTTCATTGTATAATGG
Source organism: Piliocolobus tephrosceles (assembly GCF_002776525.5). NCBI lineage: Eukaryota > Metazoa > Chordata > Mammalia > Primates > Cercopithecidae > Piliocolobus > Piliocolobus tephrosceles. The sequence continues at coordinate 51,577,242 of NC_045436.1, forward strand.
CCTTTTTTTTCTATTTTTAAAAAATAATTATGACTTAAAGTTTACTTTGTTTAGTGTAAGTATAACTACTCCTGCTTTTTTGTGTTCGTTGGTTTACATTTGCATGGAATATATTTTCTATCCTTTAGCTTTCAGTCTATGCATGTCTTTATAGGTGAAGCCACTTTCTTATAGGCAGCATATAATTGAGTCTTGTTTTTAAGTTTATTCAGCCACTCTGTCTTTTATTTGGATAATTTAGTCCATTTACATTTAAGGTTATTGTTGATAGGCAAAGACTTACTATTGCCATTTTGTTATTTGTTTACTGGTTGTTTCAAAACTCCTCTGATTCTTTCTTTTCTACTGTTTTCATTTGTGGTTAAACGATTTTTTTCCCTAATAATATGTTCTGTTTCTTTGCTTTTTAAGCTGTAGTGATTTCGGGGGATTGATATATGTATTATAGATTTTTACTTTGTGGTCACTATGAAGTTTACAAAATGTTTTATAGTTATAATAAGTTATTAAACTGATGACAACCTAGCTTTGATTGTAAATAAAACAAACAAACAAAAAAACTAAAAAAAATAAATAAAATTTCTACACTTAGAAACCCTATTCCTATCCCATTGCACATTTTGACTTTTTGATGTCTCCGTTTACACCTTTTTATATTACCTATCTCTTAATAAATTATTGTCATTATTACTGCTTTCAGTAGTTTTGTCTTTTACTCTTCATACTAAAATATAAGTGGTTTACATTCCACAATTGTAGCAGGCAAGTATGTTTCTAGCAGCTGTGATTGTAACAATTTTGCTTGTGTCTTCATTTTTTAATTACTCTTGTCATAAGTTTTTTAATGACAGTAATGTTTTTAAAAGGCACATTTATTTTTCTTTATTAATTTTACCTTTGATTTCTATGTCATGTCTTTTTGCCCTATGAAAAATTATTCTTTCTTTATATTATTTTGAAATATTCTGATTTTTCTTCCTTCTTGTATTAGACAGTTAGCCCACTACTATTTAGCTCATATACATTTCTATATTCTAAAATTAGCACATAACGTATATTTAAATTTAAAGTATTTTTTCTCAAAATATCTCATAAACTAATCCTAGAATTATTTCTTTATGATTTACATCTATAATTTGTTTATTCTCAGTACGATTTCTTTTTGATCCAGGATTTACTTAGATTTGCATTCTTAAAATTTGATCTGAATGGAAAATTCTGGTTATCTTTTAAAACTTTTAAAATTAATTTAGAGTTAGTTGTTTTATGATAATCTTTTTCAGTTTATAGAAATTTGTGTAAATTTTCATAAATGATATGTGCTTAAAATAATTTTTAAGGAGTATATTCTTCATATGCCTGTCATGTTAAACTTATTAATTTTATAGTACTTTCTGGCTTTGGTTAATGAACCTATCCAAACAAGGTATGTTGAGATTATAACATTGTGTTAAATTTTAGATTTCTCTTTTAATTCTTTCAGTTGGTTTTTACTTTACAAAAGGCTCCATTGTTTTGTGTGTAAAAGTTTATAATTAGTTTTTCTTATTGAAAAAAATCAAATCATTTATCAATGTATGACTCCTTTTATTTTTAATATTGCTTTTTTACTTAAAGTTTAGCTTTCTATACTCACGAAACAGTAAATTCCTTCTTTTGGATAGAATTTATGTGATATATATGTATTTTTTATTGCGGCATGACAATTTCTGTTTGTAGCACTGGGGTTTTAGCATATTTCTATTTTTGATGATAACTGATACATTTGGATTTATTCTACCATCTTCCTTTGGGTTTTATGCAAGATTTCCTAAATCCCCTGGTGTATGGTTCTAGGCTTTGTCTTTTGTTCTCCATATCCTTACTTGTCATATAAATGCAAAGTTTAGCGCTTACTTACCCAGGCTACCTGATATTGCTGATATAAGAAGAAGTCATGAAACGTCATCAGACGAGTAGCATATTTCATCTTACACTAGATTTACTTGTCAAAGCCTAAGTTCCTAGCAAGTCGAATGCTGCTATTAAACGATCCAGGTTAGAATGTGTAACTGGCTTAGGGTGCTGAGAACTTGGGCATGTTTATAAAATGATTGGCTATGTATTCTTGATCTGACTAAGAATAATTATTTGTGCTGAAATTTTCTTAGTAGCTTTGGAAAGTGGAAACGCTGCTAGGTGGCCCTTCCCATACTCAGTTCTCTGCCATCCGTGGGCATGCTGCTACTACTTGGCTCAGTTTTATAGCTATTCTGCTACATGCTGCCACCTCTGTGCTTTCCTCTTCTCTTCCGTGCCAATAATCACAGCTGCTGCTGTTTGCTGCCTGCTTTCCCAGATGTTTTTTTATATTTAGGATGGCAACAGGAGTAGGAAAAAGCTGCGGTGATTTCAGGGGATTGATAAATGAACAACAGAGAGCTAAACTTGGAGTGTTTTACACATATTTTCACCATTTTCCAGTGGCCCTTGGGGGATTTCTAGTTCCCCACCAACCACGGGATCTTACTTCATTACTTGGCCCCTTTTCATTCACTCAGTAAACATTGTTTTAAATTCAAAAACTTTGTTGTAGAAAAAGCGTGATATTACCATTTCTCATGCTCTTTTTCTAAACACTGAGGTGCAATTTATTAAAATAGACAAGTAAGTACACACCTGTATACATTTTATATATATGCATACCTTTGTAATTACCACTCAGATCCAGATTTACTGATTTTACTTCTCCACCAGATTCCCTTTGTCCTTTTCCAGGCAATACCTATGTTTACCCACCATCAGACATAGCCACTATTCTGACTTTCATTACTACCAGTTAGTTTTGTCTGGTCTTGAATTTTATATAAATGGTACACACAGCACTTTATGGTAAAAATTCTTACCTGTATAAAACCATAACCTTTTTACTTTGATGGGATGTTATGGAGAAGAACAAGAACAAATAAAACTAAAATCAGGCTTAGTTGAATGTGCTGGATGGAATATAATGTTACATACTTTCTAGCACAAGTACAAGCTTTAGCTCTATACATCGAAGAAGCCATACACTTGTCAAAAGTTATCATTATAATAACACAACAGATGTTGTGCTTAAGAAATAAGACAGAACCTGAATTTATGATTACCTGTAAAATCTTATCTTGAATACCTAGAATTTTGCAACTGAAACAGAAAATTTCCTGAATATTATCACATAACTTGAGAACAAATTTAAAAGCAGAGGTAAAAGTGAAATATAAATATGCAAATTTATTTATGAGTTTAAGCAAATTTGTGCTAAAGAAGTCAGATTCATAACTAACCATGAAATTTCCTAGTAAACACAGAAGTTGATGTTTATTGATCCTATTTTTTATTAACTGTCTAAACATTTATCTGCAGAAAGTTTATAAAAACTTGGAGAACAAATATATAAAGACTTTCTAAGAGAACTTTAATTAACTATATTTGTTAATTCTTTTATTCAGTTAATTTAATATATCAGAGGAAAATTATTTTATTATTAAAAGCATTAAATTCTTAATATATACAAGAAGAAAAAAGTTAAATGTGTTATAATTTTTCTCTGCGGTCTAGCATCTATAGTTTAGTATCTTTTGTTAAGTGAATTTTAAGAGTTAGGTCAAATAGGTAAAGGAATACAGACTATATAGATCATATTTTTGCACAATCTTAACTTCTCCATTACATTGGGAAGATATCATTTTCTATTATCTATTATTTTTAACTCCTGCCCCATAGAAAATGTTTTTCATCACTTTCTATGCTTTGAGTAATATTCTCAGGATTAAGAAATGTTTCTGCCATTGCCTCAATCCTTCATTAAAATTTAATACAAACAAATGTATGAATTAATTTACATTACTAGATTGCTATTATATAACATCTCTAAATTTTAAGGGTTAATTTTATTTTTTTGAATTCAATTTGAAAAAATATTAACACATTTTTAATAATCTTACACAATTTAAATGAAATTCAAAAA
>NC_045436.1:51581239-51596947 GCF_002776525.5 Piliocolobus tephrosceles
TTAACACATTTTTAATAATCTTACACAATTTAAATGAAATTCAAAAAGAAAAAAATGTTAATTTTATTCCAGTATGTTATGCAATGTCATAAGGGCTTTTAGATCACCAAATTCTTACAACAACTCTCTGAAGAGGGTACAATTATGAATACAGATTGAATATCAATACACAGAGACAATATGTAAAATTTCCAAGGACACATATTTGATAAATGGAGGAACTTGGCTTCAAACTTGAGACTGTTCTCTTAGCAGCTGTATCGTCTCTTAATAATAAAAGCTAGGTTTGGCAAACTTTTCCTACAGTACAGGGATCAGTACATTTTTTTTTTTCCTTGTAAAGAGGCTGATAGTAAATACTTTAGGCTTTGTGGGTTATGTGGTCTCTGTAACAACTATTCAACTCTTTTGTAACATGAAAGCAGTCATAGAAAATATAAAAATGAATTGGCATGGTTGTGTTCCAATAAAACTTTATTTATGGTCACTGAAGTCTAAATTTTATATAATTTTTACGTGTCACAGAATGTTATTTTTGTTTGATTCTTTTACCCAACTGATAATGGTTTGTCTCTGTCCCCACCAAAAATCTCATCTTGAATTATAATACCCACAATCCCCACGTGTCCTGGGAGGGACCTGATGGGATGTAATTGAATCATGCGGGTGGTTTCCCCCATGCTTCTCTCATGATAGTGAGTGAGTTCTTATGAGACCTGACGATGGTTTTAGAAGCATCTGACATTTCCCCTGCTGTCACTCATTCTCTCTCCTGCCGCCCTGTAAAGAGGTGCCTTCTGACATGATTGTAAGTTGCTTGAAGCCTTCCCTGCCATGAGGAAGTGTGAGTCAACTAAATCTTTTTCCTTTATAAACTACCCAGTCTTGGTGGTTCTTTATATTAAGAACAGTATGAAAAGACTAATACACCAACGATTTGTAAATGTAAAAATCATTCTTTGCTCACAGGTCATACAAAAACAAGCAGTTGGTCAATTTGGCCTGCAGACTCTCCTTTGCCTTCACTTGCTGGAGTATAATGTAGTGACAGCAAGAAACCTGAAACATGGAAGAGAAAATTACATTAGATGAGGATGAATTTAGAAGCAATTGGCATATCTCTGTTGAGATCAATAATTGTTAGGATGTGGCAATTTTTACTTTATGGTCAAATTATTTGGTTGCGTAGCACTCTTATTTCTTCTAATCACTCTTGAGGCAAGTCAGATAATCTTAAAATAAAAATAGCTCATTTTTCACATTGAAATATTTGTATGTTTTCATGAGTTAAATCATAGATTCATATAAAGGGATGAAACAACTGCAGACACACAAGAAACTGGGTATGAAAGGTGAATCCAAAGTTTTTTATGGCCAACAAAAATTTCTTAGAATAGGAAGAATAAAATCAGTATTATCATGCACTAAATGAAAGCACAGTCAGAGTTTAAAGATTTATTACTGAGGATTTACAATTGAAAGGCAAATGTGCTCATGCAAAAATCAAATAAAATGACTGGATAATCCAAAAAGCAAAACACTACTTTGGCAAAGCTGAAAAATTAAGCATTGATTAATAAAAATCAGATACTGAGGTAATATTTTTGTACCTCTTGCCTCTTTCAAATGATGCAAGAAAATCTTTCAGGAATCTGACAGTAAATTTGACATCATTGTTGAAAATATTATTTGGAAATTATTATATATTTTAATTTTAATATGCCCTTCTTTTCCTGTGAAAGATATAAAATAGTAAACAGCTTCTGATTTATTTAATCATAGAGTAGCTCAGTAAAACTATGTGAATATTACTCTTAAGATGTTTAAAATAAGTTTTTTCTTGCTTTTAAAAAATTGGAGTTTATTGCTTCTTGGCTTTTTGGCTAAGATCAAGTGCAAAAAATTGGAATTCTATTCTGAGGACTTTTCAGAACTTTGCATTGTGGTATTTGAATCACAACTGCCTTTAGAATACTGTGTAAAATCATTGCAGTGACAGCAACACAGACCTTCCTCCATTGTGTGGTTAATTGCTACTTCATGTGAAAGTCTAAAAACAAGACAAGAAATTCACTTCCAGTTTCATGAAAATACTAATTAAACCTGATATACAGGATCAAGTGAGCTAGATTCAATTCATAAAGTGAAAGTCAGAAGAGATAGAGTCAATTGTTAAAATGAGAAAAATACTGATAGTAAAGCAATAGCTCTGAAATCCATTAAAAAAATTATCTTGGTCCTGGTGCGGTGGCTCAAGCCTGTAATCCCAGCACTTTGGGAGGCCAGGGTAGGCAGATGACAAGGTCAAGAGATCAAGAACATCCTGGCCCACATGGTGAAACCCCATCTCTACTAAAAATACAAAAATTGTCTGTGTGTGGTGGCACGTGCTTGTAGTCCCAGCTACTCAGGAGGCTGAGGCAGGAGAATCACTTGAACCCAGGAGGCAGAGGTTGCAGTGAGCTGAGATTGCACCACTGCACTCCAGTCTGGCAACAGAGCGAGATTCCGTCTCAAAAAAAAAAAAAAAAATCATATTGGATAAAGAAAGGATGTTGTTGATACCTGTCTCTATGTTCTCCAGTCTCTGTTTTTACTTAGGAAAATCATGCTGGTAGTGAATCATAATGGAGGACTGAATATGAGTGGCAATTTGACAATCCAGGTCCAAATTGACTATAAGCAGAGATCAACACAAAAAAGTATCTAAGTGCTACAAACTTCACTGAGAATCAACACCTTCTGTCTGGGTGACTGCTTGTCCTGAAAGGGGAAGGTCAAATTCTGATTTCTCTCCATTTTCTTGCTGAAGTTGTGGTGATCTTACATCAATATCTATCTCTTTGCCTTAACCATTTCTGAGCAAATAGCTGTACCAGATAGAAGTATCTAGTTCAAAAACGAATTGGAAGCAAAAAATTTTCAACACTGAGGGTGTACACAGATACTATAGAAAAGGGAGGAGTAATCAACACAATAAACAAAAATTCAGATGAATAATACACTTCAAAAAAAAGTAATTCAGTCCAGGTAACAAAGAAAATTACACAAATACATACAAATTTAAATAAAATTTAATTTTTTAAAATAAAATTTTAAAGTAGATTAACAGGGTGGTTTGTAAATAAATATAGAGTCTATAGACTTTAGAAAAGGTATCTGCAGCAATAGAAAATTTGTCAAAGATTTATGGTTAACAGATTGCAGAACTGTATGATGTCCTTTGAATATCTCCAAATAGGTCAAACAAAACAAAAAAAAACCCAAAATATTTTAACAGTGGCTTTCTCTGGGGTGTAGGATTAGCAGATCTGAAGTAATTCACTTGAAACATAATTCTATTGGTGTTATTTGGATTTTTTTCACAATGAAAATGCATGATTTTATAGTAAATTTATAGGGGAAGAACACTTGAGACATGGCAACAAATACATTTATTTGGGTTGTATCTATTGTCTCTCACATGTCTGCATTTGAGCATAACAATGACAAAATGACTTTGGTAATCTCCACCTTTAGTTTTATTCTGTCTCAGTGCCTTGCAACTAAGAAAACTGGAAAGTTAGCTGATCTAGACGGGATCCTCAGCACAGGGGCTCACCAACTCTTCTCACTTTTTCCATGTTCATCATGGAAGTCCTTTCCCCATTCAACTTCTTGGCTCTCCTTTCTGACCATTAGGCATCTGCTCTACTTGTATTTAACTTTTTAAAAATTATAGTGTCTTTATTTCTAGCATATTTAGAGAAGCAGCAGATAATGAATATTGTGAGCTCTACAACCAGAATTCCCGGGTTTCAATCCTGGCTTCACCACACAGTAGATGGCTATTTTAGCACGTTAGGTTTTATCTATAAAATGTGAAGATAAGGACCATACCTACCTCATTAACCTCAAATGGTGTTGAGATTGAGTGGTATATGCAAGGTGCTGGGAATAGTGTCTCATACTTAGTATTCGCTCAAAAATGCTATCTAGCCATTCTATCTTTATGTCAACATATCATCTTCCTCTTCATCATCATTATCACTCAATGAGTTACTAGAAAAAACAAAATTTCATTTTTTTTCTGTGTAAATCACCAGTTGAATCTCCCATCGTGTTTAGTGGTTGTTGAAGCAAATCTTACTGTAACTCTGAAAGAAAAAGAAATCTCTCCTTACAATCTTTTGTCAATGCTCCCTACTTGCAACATACCTGTGAAATGTAGATTTACAGACATTGTTGTGAGCCTAACATATCTTTCTAAAGCAATGCCTTTATTCAACCTATTCTAACTTAATCATTTAATGTATTAATTTACTTTTTTTCTATATGTGTCATAGAACCCAACTTTCTATGTGTGTCATAGTTTTCTTCCCAATAATTAATAATTTATTTCTCCTGTATGTCACCCATAAGTTCTTCCATGTTTTTAAAACTTCAGGAAATCCAAGTGAAATAGACACTAAGCTAAAATTAATCTAGCTTAATCATATTAGACAAAAAAACCTTATTAGAATATTGCGCATTTGCTTCCTCTAAAAGTAAACCCCCCAAAGAAGAAATAAAACCATAAGTTTTAGTGCTAGTTCATTTATTCATCCACTGATCTGAAACTATTTATGGAGAATATTAATTATCAGAAAAAGTTGATGTCTGGTTAATTATGTATTCTTTTATGTCCTTATTTGTTAAAAAATATAGTCGTGATAATATTATCCTTAAAATTTAAAAAGTACATTGAATTACAAAATATAATTCCAATTAAACTAAATGATGCAATGAGAAATCACTCAACTTGGTGCTTGAGATATATCAGATGTTCAATAAACTTCTCCCAGAGAATTGGCCCACACAACACATTCACCTAAAACAATTACACTGACTACAAAGTACAAAGCCAGGTGAACAACATAGCAGTCCCAAAACAAGAGTATTTAAGCCAAAAATCAACTGTGGAAATATAAAGTGGTGTTGCTTATTTCCTTTCAGGTCCAAGAAATCTAATTTGAATATATCTACCTCCATAGAGTACCTTTTTGGCCTTTGCCCTATCCGGCTGCCTATCCAAATCCTATTTCCTGCCAATTTTATTTCAAGATGGACATTCTTCTAGGTGCTATTGCTGCCAATTCTGCATCTTACCTGCTTTCCATCATAGGACTGTGAAGACAGTTTTGAGACACCTCTTCATTGCCTGTTGTGACAATGAGCCTGCTCCTGTGGTCACCTTGGTTTTCCCTTCCTCTATGTGGAATCTGGCTCTACTTTCAGATTGCCCTGTCTTGTATTTGGATTCTGAGCTCCTGAAATTAGTGCCATAAGACCTTCCCTCCTAAATTATGCAAGGTAGTTTTTTTTTGTTATATAAATGCCCATAGAATGATTGTCACTTTGCAAACCTTTAGTAAGCAAAAATTAATTTTCAAGTACTATGCTAAGTATTAGAGATGAAAATATTAAAGATGGCTCATTGTCTTCAAAAGCTTTAGCAAACAAAATATTCTGGGTAATTTTTCTGACTATCTTTTATTGTTGTTCATATCCCTAAGAGAACAGAGATCCAGAATCCGAAACTCTAAAACTCATTTGACCAACTTGCTTTACCAAGTTTCTTAGCATAGAGGTACAGGGAATGCTCCAGGCAAATAACTTCTGCAAGGTAATAATAAAAGTGACAACCGACATTTATTGAGAGTGTGTAATTACCAGAAGTGTTTTACATATGCTACTTCATTTATTCCACATAGCAAGCATAGAGGTATTCTGCCATAATTATGTCTGTTTTAACAGTGAAGAAATGTAAGCATAGAAAAATTAACCCAGATCACATAGTTAGTAAATTTGAGCCATGTTTTGAACCTAACTCTTTAGTTCTGAAAAACATGTATGCATGTGTATACATATATACATACACACATATACATAGATATGCATATACAATCATGAGTGATTAATATAAATATAGATAGATATGGAGATATTACTAGACTACTGCAATGCTAGAATATTAACCTATTAGAATATTGCATTACTATTTTGACAATCGAGTGCTGTAAATTGAATCACATACTACACCCATTCCAATAAATATATATGAGGTTTGATTTCAACGAATCTTTAAATTATATAGTGTAAACATTTCCGTGACACATAACTGAAAGACCAATCACATGCAAAGGCCAACACATCACGTATGTACTCACATCCGCTAAGTTATCTCTCTGGGTTTATACTTTTGGTGTCCAAATTAGATTATTATTCCATAGCCTACTTATATTCATACTTATAATCAGACTTCTCCAATCAAATATCAGACTTCATCCAAGAATGTAGATTTTTTAAAATGCTTAATGGTGTTGCAAATTTAAATATGATTTTGTTGATCCTGTGAGCCATAAATTTTTTTGATGTAACTGATGTTATATTTTCAGGTACATATACCTCACTCAGTAAACTGGAAGGGAAAGAATTTTATAAACATCACAGCATTAATACCAGAAGGGAATGGTTTCAGAAGATAATGGTTGGTTTTTTAGTGCAGGAATTGCTTCAGAATATAAGGCACATGTAGTTATAAATATATTACTATAATGTGTGGAGCAGGCTTTTTATATTTTCTTTATGTTCTCTTATTACTAGAAATTTACTACATTTAAATTGCTACAGGTTTCCATTTTGGAGCAGCAATGGTTTAAACTTGATCAATGTCAAGGTTTATATGTTACTTCTTATAGAGTTTTTTTACAGTTAGCCAAAGTAGTACAACATCTATGGGCTTATGCATTTTGTGTATTAGCCCTGCTAATGTAATGCATTGATTTGAATCCTAGCTACATTGAAAGTCCCGAATTCCTGAATTTTAGAAGAAATCAGAGATACCTAACCTTCATTTTCTATAAGCTCTAGAAAATGAGTAGTGGCAAACATATATATATTTCCTCTCAGGCAGCCATTTCTTCAGTTCACCTTTCTCCCTGTCTCCATTAATGAGCTTTCTATGCCTGGATGATTTTGAACAAGTTAAAAATCTTATTGGATATAAAGAAGCTCATCTAGCTTGAACTTTTATCCCTATAATGTGGGAGTATGGCACTTCAAATGTGAAAAGTGCCTAGGAATAATTGGGAATTTATAAAGCTACGGGAAATAAGACCTTTTGAATATGAAAATAACTTGAGCAATTAAGGTTCAGCATCACCTATATATTGACTGCTAAATAACAGTGAGTAATAGAGCAATAATTACCAAACCATAGTGTGTCTATGACAATCGCTCAGGATAAACAGAGATTCTTAAGGCATCAGATAATTCTGACTGATACAATTATTAAGACTCACATTTTAAGAATTACTTTATTGGAAGACTGCTATCCATGGGAGAAAATCTTTGAAATCCAAAAATATGGAACATGTTAACAAACCAAGACAGAGAGATGGAAATCAATGTGAACTCTCTTTCTCAAAAAGTGTAATGAATGGGAGCCTTTAAGTACCAACCTTTAGTGATACAACACTATAATATGTAGCTAATTGTGGAAATGCACTCTTTAGCTCATCCTTGTTGGAAAAAATTGCACTTGGGGTTTCATTCTTAGCCTTTTAAAAATTTTACAACTGACCCGATTTCTACATATGTGGCTAATTTTACAATTTGTTACTTAGGAATAAAACTTTCTGCTTTCTTTAGACTTACTCCAATGTTGGGCAATATGGTTAAGTTTAGTTGAGATGTTAGTTATCACTTGTTGTAGTGGAATTATCATACTGCAGGTTGGCAAGAACATAGATTTTCCAGCTTTCAATTATACATCTCATTTCTTCAATCTCAGCGAGGAAAACTGAACAGCTAGTAGATATTATAGAGACATCAAGAAATCCACTTAGCATTAAACTTTAGCTACAAGATTTGACGAACTTGGGTAACACTAAGTTTCAGACAGCTTTGTCTATAATTTGCATTGAATTGATACAGCCTTTTCGGCACAGCTTTCAATACTATAACACATTGCTATCACAATAGAGCATATTAATCATTAGTATCTCAAGAAAAATGAAAGCCATGATGATTCTTCTGTTGTCACTTAACCTTAAAGTTTATGGGATATTTTAATCTGATAGGTAGGGAATGTCATAGTGACTAAAACATTTAAATAATTGCATATTTTAAGATACCTAATGCTGTAAATACATACTTTGATATATAATTTCATGACTGCTTTGTATGGCTTAATTCCCCTTTCATAAGATAATGAGCCTTTTCTGAACATTCTTCATGTTTTATTTCTAATAAAAAAAGCTCCTGAAGCATCTGCTCTAGATATTACATCCAAGAGACTATCCTTTACATAGAGTAATGAAAAGCCATCTGTCTCAGTTTTATAATAATTAGAATTGTACTCTCCAAGAAAGAAATTTAAGATTTTCTCAGAATTAAAAAATATGATATTTTTTACAACTAATTTTTGGATATATGATTATTTTTCTCCACATGGGAGGAAGAAATATTTCCAAAACTTCTCCTAATTTTCTTTTTAGCTATTAATATATCTCTCCCATATTTTCTGGGTTAGAATAATAGGAAAGTTACAAGGAAGGAAACAATACTGAAGACACTCTCTTCTGAATATAATGAGGTTAACAAAAACTCATGTTTATTATATTTTAAAACATTATTGCACTTATGTATTGAACTTTGTAACAAGTCCCAAATCAGGATACATATATAAATGTGATTTAAAAATTTATTCACATAGAAATGTAACAATACATACTAAAAGGCTCCTATTTTGTGGACTGTATTCAGTTATCTTAAATGTATGTTGAACTAATTAGTCACATAAGAATAAACCCTGGTGTTTGTGGCTGAAGATGCAGGACTCAGAGATGTTACAGAGTGAGAAGGAAGAGAAAAGCTGGATAGCAGGATAAGTTCTGCTCATATGAAGAGAGGGGCAGCCACTCTATAAAAGCAACTAGCTGTCAAAATTAGACTTCATGAACATAACTGAGCAATATGAATTCCAGTGACCAAATGGTATGGTAAACTGCTGAGGTCAATTACACAGATAGGATTTAAGGCTTAAAACAGAAGATGAAGAATAACTGTGAAGTCACTGTAAGGAAGAATGAAAACACAGGGGAGTAATTTAGTCTGAAGATTTACCTATTAACAGAGTATGGCAGTGAGCATGGGAGAAAGGCCCAGCCTTTGAAAGAAAGAGTAATGGAGGAAAGCTCTTCCTGATTCCTGTTAAGACTGGCCATTCTTTTGTAAACACATTTAAAATTTGTTTTTTTTTTCTTTTGATATATTTCCAAGTTATGTATTTGTTCATATTTTTGATTTGATTTTTAGAGTCCTTTAGACAGTATTTCTATGTCCGTTTTTAGATGTGGTAAACATCTTCTCCCTGTGCATGGATTGACTCTCTACTTGCTTACACTGACTTGGTTGTTCAGAGCATTTTAATTTTAACTTTAAAATAGTCAATGTGTTAGAAGAAAAAACGCAGCTGAATTCAACTTAAAAGAGATTAATTGAGGAAAGAATGATTTATGAACTGGGCAGCCTCCTGAGTCAGAGTAGGCTCAGAAACTCCAGTGCAGTCACATGGTGGAAGATTTATGTGCAGAAAAAGGAAAGTGATGTACAGAAAACGTAGGTGAATTGCAGAAACTGCCAAATTGGTTACAGCTTGGCATTTGCCTTATTTGGACACAGTTTGAACATTTGGTCACCTTTGACTGGCCAAAACTTGGTGATTGACAAAAGAGTAGGCCACAGTCTGCTTACAACTCCCTTTGGGTTCTAGTTCATGATGTGCAGAGAAACCTTTAGGCTGAACTTAAAATATGTAAGGAGGCCATTTAGGCTAAACTTGATTTAACAATTCTGCCCTTTTGGTCATTCTCTTAATATTTAGAGATTGACCAAGACTTTAGTCATTGATGTCGCTATCACCATCTTAAATGTACTTATTTGGTTTTGAAAGTCACTGACAATAGCAGAACCGTGGGTTTTGTAAGGCAGGAACAAGGACTTCAGTTTATTTTTTTGTAAGGATTAGAGTAGAGGGTACCTCCCTATGCTGGAATGTCCTGTTTATCAGAGAAAAAACAACCTTGTTCTAGTATCTGTGTGTTTCTGTAAAGTTTTAGTTTGATTATGTCACATTTAGCATAATTGATTCCATTTTGGTTTGGTCTGGTCTACTGGGGTCTAGTACATGAGCTCAGTCCAAAACAATGGGCACCCATAAGTTTGTTTAAAATTTGTCCCCTTTTAGTCAGGATCTCACTTAGGTGAGGGTGTGACCAAAACTTAGGGCCTTAGTCTCAGTTACCATCATTTTGAGTTTCTGGTCTCAGTACATCATTCATTGGTTATGGTGCCATTACAGTCACACATTTCTTTCAGCTCATGTCATTCCAGTTGAAGAGAGACCATTTGATAATTTGTTATTCTAGAGATGGCTGCATGCAAACATTTACAACTTTTGAGAGAATATGGTGCACCAGGGAGACTACTGTTAAGACTATCAGGAGGATAATACCAAGAGTTTGGAGTATGTTCCTCAGCCAGGGTACCCATAAACCAAACCACCTAAAATCAAATAGACCAAAGAATGAGCTAGATAAAGAGTCTACTCACTTTAACCAAGCAGTCTGTTAATTCCCTACAACTGAATCTCTAGAATACATGATACATTCCTCCATGAGCAACAAGAAGTGCCAGCAGCTGCACAGATGCTTTCCTGTTTAGCCAGTAAGTAATCTAGGGCAATTCTATTATTTAGCATAACTTTCACAAGAGAATTTAGTCTGTTGCACAACCATAGCTTTACAGTAGAATCTATCATGGGGAATACATTTCTAATCATTTCCTCATTTACTCCAAACAATGGGAAAAAGGACCCAATAAATGATGCCCGATGCCCTTTTAGAAGAGTGAAGACCTCTTAGTAATGTTCTTTTTTACCCAAGGTATAAGTTAAGAGGAGTGGACCAGTATTCTGTTCCTGACTGATTAGGAGGCAATGTATGTACCATTAAAATTTCTCACATGCTTTGGGCCTTCATCTTTCATCTATCAAGGTGTAAAGTTATCCATGTATAAGGCTGGCTGCAAAATCCTTCACAAATAGGCCAGGTACAGTGGCTCATGCCAGCACTTTGGCAGGCTAAGGCAGGTGGATCACGAAGTAAGGAGTTCAAGGGCCGGGCGCGGTGGCTCAAGCCTGTAATCTCAGCACTTTGGGAGGCCGAGACGGGTGGATCACGAGGTCAGGAGATCGAGACCATCCTGGCTAACACGGTGAAACCCCGTCTCTACTAAAAATACAAAAAACTAGCCGGGCGAGGTGGCAGGCGCCTGTAGTCCCAGCTACTCCGGAGGCTGAGGCAGGAGAATGGCGTAAACCCGGGAGGCGGAGCTTGCAGTGAGCTGAGATCCGGCCACTGCACTCCAGCCTGGGTGGCAGAGCAAGACTCCGTCTCAAAAAAAAAAAAAAAAAAGGAGTTCAAGACCAGCCTAACCAACATAGTGAAACCCCGTCTCTACTAAAAATACTAAAAATACAAAACTTAGCCAGGCATGGTGGCACGTGCCTGTGGTCCCAATTACTCGGGAGTCTGAGGCAGGAGAATCGCCTGAAGCCAGGAGGCAGAGGTTGTGGTGAGCCGAGATCACACTGCTGCACTCCAGCCTGGGCAACAGGATGAAACTGTCTCAAAATAAAATAAAAATCCTGCCGGGAGTGGTGGCTCATGCCTGTAATCCCAGCACTTTGGGAAGCCAAGGCAGGTGGATCACCAGGTCAGGAGATTGAGACCATCCTGGATAACATGGTGAAACCCCGTCTCTACTAAAAAAAATACAAAAAATTAGCTGGGCATGGTGGTGGGCACCTGTAGTCCCAGCTACTCCAGAGGCTGAGGCAGGAGAACGGTGTGAATCCAGGAGGCGGAGCTTGCAGTAAGCTGAGATCGCGCCACTGCACTCCAGCCTGGGTGACAGAGTGAGACTCCGTCTCAAAAAAAAAAAAAAAGAAAAAAGAAAAAATAATCCTTCGCAAATAAAAGTATATCTCATAAGTGCACACAACAGACCTGCTTTTCACTTCTGTTGTTCATAGAGGCATAAGCAAGGTAAAAAAAGAAAATGGAAAGATAAGAGATTCATGACAGTAGAGAAGTCTTGGCCCCTACCTAAGTGTGCAACAAAAACAAAGCAGTAGAACACAAACATAACTGCAAATTTCCAAAAGCCAAATTTTATACCTCCTGCCATATTGCCATTTACTACCAGTTTCTTTCTGAGCCAGTCATATGTAAGCGGTCTCTAACTGGATCCAAGACAGTTAATTATCAGATCCAACTGATCCTGGACCCAATCCTTCTACTGTTACCACTTCCAAACTCAGTTTGGATCAGAACTTTCCTCAAAGAATCTCAGAGAGCTCAAAACACAAATCTGTGGAGTTTCAGAATCCAAGAGAGAACTTAGCGCAATCCCCATTTGGTCTGAGACTGTAATGGACACAGTGAGCCCGGCAGGTACCTCAGTTGGGCATTCAGTGCTCATGGGGGTTGTTAGAAACCCTACCTCGGATCCCACTTCTGACACCATCTGTTAAAAGAAAAACTTTAACCAAATTAAATTAAAAGAGTTTAACTGAGCAAAGAACGATTTGTGAATCAGTCAGCCTTCTGAGCCAGAGTAGGATCAGAGACTCCAGCACAGCTACCTGGTAGAAGATTTATGGACAGGAAAAGGCAACTGATGAAAGAAAATGGAAGTAAGGTACAGAAACAGCCAGAATGGTTATAGCTTGGCATTTGCTTTATTTAAACAGGCTTGAAAAGTTGGCCACGTTTGATTGGCCAAAAACTGGTGATTAGCACAAGAGTAGGCTACAGTCTGTTTACACTTCGTTTATGCCCTAGCTCACAATGTCCAGAGAAACACTTAGGCTGAACTCAAAGTATGTAAGGCAGCAGCTTAAGGCTAAACTTGATTTAACAAAAGTATTAAATGTTATGGCTTATCCTTTTTGATTCTCATCCAAGAAGTTTTTCCCTGCCTTACATTCAGGAAAATTTTCTACAATACTTTCTACAATGTGAATATTTTGCAATAATTATTTATGCTGAATTTTACTGCATTTTTTGTGCATATGCACATGTGTATTTGTGTGTGTGTAGTGATGTGTCAAATTTTATTTCGTTTTAAAAATTAATAAATTTTTCCAGCACAAATTCTCAAGTGACTCAATATTTTTTCAAAAATGTGTAAAATCCTTCCTATCACAAATCTACAGCTCTGTCCCTGCTGGGTCCATCTTTAATTCTTTATCCTTTTCCGTTGTTTTTCTTGTCTGTCCCTCCACTGTCCGAATCCTTAGCTTCTCATGTTCATTTCCTTTCTCTTTACATTCCCTATATAGAATGCCACATTTTAAAAAGAATTCATATAATTGTTCTAATCTCCAGTACAGATAGTGATTACCAAGGATCACAGAAGCATCTAACCATTATGTAGAAAGAAATGAAGAGACAAAAAGATTAAGATACAAATTTTCTGCAGTACTAAAGAAAAAGCAGTCTACCATTGTGGTCCTTGAAAATAACTATAGATATTTTTGTTATTTGTTATACACAAATTATAATTTTGCTATTAATGTATTTAAGGAGTTTATAGTTATGCTTCATTTGTGTTTTTGATATTCTTTGTATTGTTTTAATAAGTGTTGTGGGTTTTTAATGTTGAAATCATGTGTTAATTTTTGTACTTGAATTCAAATTTTTTGACATTAAATATGTGATGCTTCTAAAAAAAAAAAAGAATTCATGTGTATTATTTTTATTTTTAAATAACTACATAAATGTTATTTAACTGTTGATCCAAATGAGGTACTACACTAACATTGCATGTCTTGCACTATCCCTTAACCCTTTCTCTGGCTGACTACCCCTTTGATTTTCTCTTTCTTCATTTGATTTGCAGTTTTTAAATCTCTGGCTAATTTGGGGTATTCTCTAGTCTCTCTGAAAATCATCTCTCAGTCAATTATATCTCATATTCTTTATTCTTTGCCCTGGAAAGTGAGGCAGTGTCTTTGTTATTTTGTCTTGAGAAAGTCAAATCAAAGAGTAGATAAATAAATCTGGAAAGTACAAGGCAACAAAAGCAGAAGAGAATGAGTGACAATATGTGTTAGGAGGATTTTCAGCTTAAGTCAGACACTAGCCAAATAAAATTGACGTAAGTCATAGGATTATTTATTTTTTTCTTTAACTGAAATTAAGCTTTCCCTGAGCTTTTTGTGCACTCATTTAACTTATCAAGGATCTGGCCCTACCTTTCTTCTCTGCCATCCTTAGTGCATTAGTTGCTTCTCCAACAAGGTTGGCCACAACTTTAAGCATAATTCTGACACAGTAATCCTAAGCAGGCAATGGTGGAAGACAGATCAATAAAAAATATTGGGGTTTCTTGTGTGTGTATGTGCACTCATGTTTTATCAGGGAATCAAGTATTCCCAGATTCCACCCTTCCCCTCAAAGTAGACTTCCCATGACATTTCATTGTCTAAATAGAGTTATATATGTGATCTTCAACCAACTGTTGACAAAGTGGAATGTCATTGCCACGGTTGGCCTGAAAATTTGGACTCTCTCTCTCTAAGGCTGAAAAAAACCCTCACATTATCTGTACAAATTATAGTCTGAATAATAATAATAATAAATGTTATTAAGCATCTACTCTAGTAGGCTCTATTATAAGCACTGCATGTGTACTTACTCATTTAATCATCATCAACTCTATGATGTCATGACTATTATTTCCCCAATATTCCAGGTAAAGGTAATATCAGAATTCTGTAAACCAAGCAACAAAGGGAAAACAGCTGCCATACAGATGGCCAGTAGTGTCTGCATCGTTGATGGAATATGAATTAGATGAGGAAGCACATTATATCTATCAAATAAATTTACTGAAAGATTTTCAAGAAAGGAATTATAAACAATGAAATAATTATTTTGAAAGAATTGGGGAAGAGAAGAGGGAAAGAGAAGATAAAGAAGTTTATAACTGAGCTATGTATTCATTTTTTAGATTAAAAAGTCTGTAGAAAATGGTATAAATTGACTAAGAATTATCTGTTAGAGAATATATTTTTAGATAAAATTAGGTTTCAAGAAAAGGATTTAAGAGAATTCAGAATGGTTTTTTTATTTTTTTTCTTTTCCCACAAGGAGCAGTACAAAATTTAAAAATAAATAGGAAAGAGGCAGTTGACTTTTATGTCAAATAAATATGTCCCTTTTTTTAAAAAAAACTAATGTGCATGCATTATTTGATAAAAACTTAGAACATTTAGTTCACTTCTCCACAAGGTCTTCCATTAAGCTAGAAGAAAAACTTGTCATTTTAATAAGTGTTTTATTTCCTACTCAGATATATTAGAAAAGAAATCTATCCATTTAAAATTCATTCCTTCCCATTTTAGTTTCTTTGAAGTATTTAGCAGTATCTCAGAAATTGACATGCCACATTTACATTATAATTCAGTGAGAACTCCACTATAACTTGACTTTGAAATAGGTCCTATTATGTTCCCCAAATACTGATTCTCAAGCTAACTGTGACATTGGCAATGAAACACTTACCTTGATTCTCTCACTTTGTCATTTTCTGGCTCACTCACTCTGGGTCTTTCTC
>NC_045436.1:51597047-51614485 GCF_002776525.5 Piliocolobus tephrosceles
TTCCTGCCCGGAGCCTCTCACCCCCCCACACACACACACGCACAAACACACCACAAAAAAAAAAAAAAAAAAAAAAAAACAAAATTTCCTAAGTGAGATAATTCTTTAACTTAATAGACCTTTCAATTTTCTAAAGTATTTTTTAAACTTGACTTGAAAATTGAACTGACCATTGGAGTCCCCACGTAGTACTCATGCTTCTGCATTTAACACTGCACAGCCATCTTCTAATGTTTTCAAGAAAGTCACAGCCGCCCATGGGTTTCATCACATCAGAATAATTTTAAAGAAGCGCACGTGTGAAACAAAACATTCAGTGGGACTTTGAAGGTGTTTCTAAATTGGCATCAAGTGCTGACCCTGAGGACCAAGAAGCCTCAGGTGTCTCAGTTTTTTTTTTTTTTTTTTGAGACGGAGTCTTGCTCTGTCACCCGGGCTGGAGTGCAGTGGTCGGATCTCAGCTCACTGCAAGCTCCGCCTCCCGGGTTTACGCCATTCTCCTGCCTCGACCTCCCGAGTAGCTGGGACTACAGGCGCCCGCCACCTTGCCCGGCTAGTTTTTTGTATTTTTAGTGGAGACGGGGTTTCACCGTGTTAGCCAGGATGGTCTCGATCTCCTGACCTCGTGATCCGCCCGTCTCAGCCTCCCAAAGTGCTGAGATTACAGGCTTGAGCCACCGCGCCCGGCAGGTGTCTCAGTTTTAAAACCATCTTCAAACAACTGGAACCAGACAACCATCAAGGCTTAATGAAAGGGCAGAACTAGTCCAACCACAGGCAGCCACAGTCACAACTGCCTTAGAAGTAGAACTCCAATGTCTAGGCAACACATCAGGATGTTCCAAAAGAGGCACAGGAACACCTCAGGATAGAGCCAGCATTATATACCTGTTACACGGAGGTCATTGATGCCCAGACAGTATTAGCCAAGACAGTGACAATCAATAGAAGGGTCTATCAATGGGCAGCTGAGTGGAGAAAGTTGCCATTTCTGCCCTATCTTCCTCCTATTTTACTACATCAATGAGTAGAAGAATTACTGTAGTACCAGCCTAGGCATCAAACTCCTCTGCTCTGAGTGCAAGAGTGGAAAGAAGAGTAAATAGATGAACACACTGGCTTGTACAAGTCTTGATGGTACTTTCCAGAGGTAGGAAAATAGGGAAGGGGAAGGATGCACTTCAGTTTAAACTGCTCTCACTCTTATTAAGTAAAATAATCATAATTTAACGAAGTACTTCCTGAACTGTGGGCTATATTCCAATACAGGGCACCAGCATTTAATGATATCCTGCTGATCATTTCTCTAGACACAAATTGATAAAGATAAGTTCAGTGGTTCAAATTGTTTCTGGAAATTGAGATGTCAAAAGAAATACTATATTTAAGCTGCTGTTACAAAAAATTGGGCATTCTCTTAAAATATAGTTTTATATTTATATAGGCAATACAATTTTCCTTAAGCCCTGACACTTTGGTAAAGGAATTTATCAAAGGGTTATTTTCATAAAATCACACACAAACATACACAAGCAAAACATAACAAGGAGTTAGGCTGCATTGCAAAAGATGAAACAGAGGAAGAGACTGAAAAATGGAGTTGTGAAGAGGGAAAAGCGAGAGAATAAATAGAGAATAAATTGATAGATGTATGGATTTAAGCGAAAACAATTGAGTTTTCAGATAGTCTGCATATTTACTTATTTATTTTGTTTTATCAGGATGAAATTCCAATCAACAAATTTGACATCTATATTTACGATATCCATAGTTGTGACTATCTCTAAAATTACAAGTTTCTTTATGCCTTAATTTCTATTGTGAATATGAGGAGTCCCTAGCCTTCTACTAACGTCAGATTAAACTGTACTTATCACTCCCCACATGGCAAACCAATTGCTTTGGCTCCCAGAGTATTTTCTGCTCAGTCATATGAGCACATTTTATACACAGTAATTATAATTATATAATTGCAGCATAAGATTCCATGTGTTCAAATCTCAGAAGTAGTGTTGAAAATATTTACCCAGTATGCATGTGGTAAAAATCTAAAGAAGCTCAAAATTTTTTTTGAAAAATATGGAAAAAGAATGTAACAATCCATTATTTGCTAGACATATACATTATACGAAGCAGCTTTTTTTACAGAACATTTCATTTCTACCAATGCTATCTTCTTAATTCAGTTCATCTGTGTATTTTAGCATTGCCTGAAAACTTGCTTTATTTCATCAGTGTTTCACAGATTCTTTGTTAAATTTAGCTAAATTCATGGTGTGTTTCTGAAAATATAACTTTACAGGAATCAAGTTGTATGGTCATTGAGTCTTTTTCCCTGGGAAAAATCATCAATTGTTTAGCTTAACAGAAACTATAATGGCAAAGTTGGTATGTTCTGTTATTTAAATAATTGAAAAAGAAGACAAAAAGTTAACAGTTCAAAGTTCAAGCAAGCTTTGGTGAGGTTCCCTTTAAAGCAGCATTTCTTACCCTTATTGATAAATAATATGCTCTGCATGTAAAAGTCATATAGCCCATTTCCATGTCTCATTTGATTCAAGTGCTCCACTCCTTAATTAGGAATCTGTTGACAACGAAACTTTGTTTTCCTCCACATAATATTTGTCTCTTTACAAATGTAACTTGAATAATAACAACTTTTTTTCTCATTAGAGATTAATTTGATGCCTAAAATGTCAAGAAGGAAGATTCAACATTTACATTTTATTAATTGTTAGGGTGTGGAATATGACATTCTTACTACACAAAGCCACGTATTTCACACAAAGCCACATATTTTTAAATACAATAATAAAATCTAAAATTCCCAATGATCTTGAAAACAAGAAGTACTTCATTAACAACATCATGTGACATCATGGAGGTGGTTTCTATGACTTTATATGTTATAATTTTTAGATAGACCAATTGACATTTAACATTCTTGTTGGCTTTGTCCATAAGCTTGGGTATACATGGACAGGATTTCTGTATTCTTTGAACTAAAAGGACATTTTCTCCGTTAGAAAACTCTCAGTATGCAAAAATATCTATTGACACTTGGTCATTAGCTTTGCAAAAAAGAAAAAAGTTGTTCAAGGGAAACTATCACATGAAAAGTGCAGATTTATGAACCATGCCAAGGCCTTGGGTGTCAAGGTAGTCAATGAAGGACAACAAGCCAAACTGAAAGTAACAATCAAGCCTTTATTCACTCACCGTAATAAGAGTGAGGCACCATCCCTCAGGGTTCCATTTTTTTTTTTTTTTTCTCATATGCAGGTGAAGGTCTAATAACATGCAGGGCAGTCAAAGGGAACTGTCTAACTGTCCAGGAGCCACAAACAAGAGACTCCTGCCTTTTTATAAAACCCAGTGGTCTCCAGAACAAGAAAGGGAGAGAACTAAGTGCAAAAAGTAACGAGTCAGAGGGGAGAAAAGTAGCTTAGTTGGAATCCTCCACTAAGAAGGTCTTGGCAAAGGCTCCTGAAGAGTACCTCAGCTGAGTTCCCCTAATAAAGAGGCTTCCAAATGGCGGCGCCTGGGCTAGGGATACTCCTGGGAATGTTCAGCCTGAGGTACTTTGAATTATTGACTGCGACTCTCTACAGAAAACAGTAATTTTATTGGCTATGCACCAAGTCTGGTGTGGACAAGGCAGTTTTCCCCAGAGGCCTACCAGGCAAAATCCTGTGATTGCCTCTGGATCACACAGAGGATTCTGGCCTGGTGCCAGAGTCTTCAAACTAATAGTGCCAGATCGAATAAATGCATTCCAGAATTCTGAAGACCTGTAGCTCTCACAAATAGCATAGCAGAAATTAATTTTGCAATTTTTCATTATTCAAACTAGTTATTCATCCAAAGTTTCTATTTCACAAAAAAAAGTCTCATTTTATATATTGTTGAATTTGGTATGAGCAGATGAAAGCAAATATAGCTGTTATTTCAGGGTCCATAGAATGCTTGACCTTAGATACTATAGCATATGACATTTATAACGTAAATGAAATACTATTTCCACCTGTAAATGACTGTTTTCCTGGGTTAGAATTTATTGCAGCAATTGTTAGAGTTTATCTGAAAGAAAAATAGTACTTTTTAAAGAGGAGTAACGGTGAAGCAAAAAGCGTGAGCTACAATGATGCAGTTATATAGCAGCTATAATGAGAAAAGCAGAATTGTTGTTGAGCTAAAAGTCTTTGAAACTAATAGTTAAATAGTTATTTATTAAAGTGAACTGTATATGAAATGTAATAAATATCTAAATTTTACTGAAGTACTTTTCATTATAGAAATGTTTCTGACAATATTGAAAAGCAATGCAAAAGAAAAATCAGTGCTGTTCATCTTTAAAGAATCCTTTGAAAAGTAATCGATAGGCCGGGGCACGGTGGCTCACGCCTGTAATTCCAGCACTTTGGGAGTCCGAGGCGGACGAATCACGAAGTCAGGAGATCGAGAGCATCCTGGCTAACACGGGGAAACCCCGTTTCTACTAAAAACACAAAAAATTAGCCAGGCGTGGTGGCAGGCGCCTGTAGTCCCAGCTACTCTGGAGGCTGAGGCAGGAGAATGGAGTGAACCCGGGAGGCAGAGCTTGCAGTGAGCCGAGATAGCACCACTGCACTACAGCCTGGGCGACAGAGCAAGACTCCGTCTCAAAAAAAAATAAAAAAGAAAAAAGAAAAGTAATGGATAATAGAGAAAGTTGTACTACCTGCAAATGCAAATAATTATTTCCTTACCAAGAAATCAAAGCATTTAATTAAATACTTCTCCTTTAAGTTAGGCCTTTTTTAAGCAAAAAGTTATATAGAATAGTAAGAACAAAATATGAACAGCAAAGTTAACTTAACATTTGTATATGTTATAAATATCCACCCTACACATACATAAAAGCCCTAATCCTTGAAGAGTGTTATTTATCTGCTTTCAATTGAGTAATATTTTTGCTTTACATTTTCATCTGTTTTAAATTACAGTTTTCCCTCTAACTTATTCAAAGAAATGAACAGAATCTGAGCAAAATACTGAAAGCATCACAAAAATATACATGAGCAAAACATATGACATGAGAGGAAATGGTCTATACATTATGTATTGTTGGTAAAGCCACATGACTCAGTGAGATGATCTACAGCCTGGAAACTGAGTATGTATAATTGCTATTTCTAAGCTGTCACTGGGTTGCCACTATCGTGATAAAGTCACTATACTAATGGGACTATCTTTAGTAGCACAAGAATATAAATGACTTGAAAATTATTTTGGGATGTTTATATAAACCTTCAAAGTAATTATAGATTTGGCAGAAAACTGAGACAAGGAAACAATGTATTTTTCTTAGTTAGAGCTGAAAAAAACAAACTTTTTACACACAGAACAATATAAACAGCATTCAAGTATGCTTGGACTGTCAAAAATAATATTTCTTTTTATTTCTCTTCTCAAAGTGATTTGGTGGTGTAATATAAAATTTTCCACATTCATACCTTTAAATTTGTTGCTTCACACTTTGTTGATGAAATAGCTTTGTTACTTATAGTCCTATGAATTCAGCAAAGGTACATATGGCAAACCAGTGTAACAATAATTTAGTGTCATACAGAATTAATACTGTTCTTTCAAATGTATTTGCCTGCATGATAATTTGAATTACATTGAACACATTCACAACATCATAGTTGCCACTATTCAATAGAGCTAAATAGGTATCATCTTATCAAACACAGTATGGATGCTCAAAACAAATATTTCATTTAGAGCAAAGTAAATCATATTCTTGTCCTTATTTCTGTATGTTTGCACTTAAACATTAGCCATATTAAAATGAAACCAATGATGCTGTAACAATTTTTGTTGTTCAGTTAGCACATTTTTGCTTTCTTCAATAGGCAAGTAGCACCACAAATTACATGGGTTTTCTTAATGCTAAATCCAAGACAGTTTCTCTTTGGGGCAAAATTATCTTTGCTATTTGAATTGAGAACTCAATATGAGTTAGCATAGAGTTCCAAAAATAATTGATAAGGCCAAATTCAATTAGAGTTGTTTCAGCTTCTTTTTGCAGCTTAATTGAATTTGTGAAACTTTATAACTTTGCAGAGTCATAATATGTCACAAACTACTTTAAAATAAGAATACAGGTCAGAGTCAGGACTATTATCTAGAAACTAAAGCTGTTGGACTACTTTAGCTATTTTGCTGTGAATATGCTTCTGTTTTATCTATTGTAGTCTTTTAGCATAATGAAAAGCTATGTGCTAGAGTACAGAAATGCTTTCTCGCAAGAATAAAACAAAAGGATTCAATAGTCAAATGATAATATTATTATGGCATTATGTCTTTGACTTTCCTGGACATTTTTACTTTGGCCTAAAAGTACGTACAAACTATAAGTTGTTCTCTAATTAAGTGAATCAAGTGACATTCATATATGTATACCTCTGGTACAGTTATGGCCCTTCTTCTTACCTAATCTTGTCATAGAGTCTCAGGCTCGAAAATCTATTAAAAGTATTTCTGGCTTTGATAACATAGTGGAATAGAGAGAGTGACTCTGTCCCCCGAACCAATCTCCAAAAATGTACACTGTTTTTATAAGAAATGTGGGATAAAGTTTAGAAAAAATTGTCACAAGGAAGGAAAGGAAATCCCCAAGCAAAAGAAATAGCACTGGAACTTAAATGCAGATTTTAAGAAGACGAGTTGGCATCAGGGCTGCGTGGATGTCTTAATTATTGTTCTTTATGACCTGAGCAAGGATTTAGTACTGGAACTTCCATGGTAGAGCTGAAAGTCTCAGAGACTGCATTCATATTTACAGCATGCACAGAGGAAGTCTGCCTAAATTGCACATGGGAATAATGAGGAAGCCAGTATGTCAGTATGTCCTCCTGGATCCGGAGGAAGCAAATGTATCTTGAGAAGTCAAAACAATGGTTCTGCATCTGCTGGGTTTCTGGTTCAGTTTATATCAATCAAATGGTTCTGAAAACCCTAGACTGAGAAATTAAAAGAGGTGATGGCCCAGAAGGCAGTGGTAGATGCAGGATACTAGGAAGAAGTGAATGCAAAAAATCTCTGGCCACATAGGATCCTTATTGATAAAGCCCTTGGAAAGCAAGCTCACAATCTAAGTTTGCAAAACACTCAAAAGAATATGTCTTATAAAAGGCAGTCAAGCAAGATTAATAGAACTTCAAAACTTTAAGTAATAAAGCAAACTGGTAAAGAATATGAAGATTTCTATTTAAAATTACTACAAACATAAAATTGAACCTATAAGAAAAAAAGAGGCAAATAAATTAAATACATAACTACAAGGGAATAGGAATATTTGAAAAAGAACTAAATATACATTTTAGAAGTAAAAAATGACCATTGAAATTACAAACTTGATTGACAAGTAAACTGATTAGAAACTGATGAATAGGAAACTGGTGATCTGGAAGATAGATAATAGCTATAGTTCATTGAGTGCTTACTAACTATACAACTAAGTGTTATATAATACTTGTGATACCATTATTTTAAATTATTACTTGTTGTTATCATTACTGTGTTCATTCATATGTTCTGGCTGCCTGGAGTTTGTTAGTGATAAGTTGACTGTCTCTGTAATCTTTGCTCTCAAACACTCTGCTCTATTGCCTTTGAAGAAATTATATAGAATTCTTCATGGAATAATAAATAGAGGGACAATACAAAAAGATTAGGAGATGTGGAGGATGAAACTAAAAAGTCTAATATACCTCCCCAATCACCATTTCTTCCTTGACCCTCTTTTGAGATGCACACACATTCCTCATTTTTAGCTTCTTCACTGGCTGCCACATCTCCATCTCTCATGCTTGTTCTTCCTCATTTCTCTGACTTCTTAACACCGGACCACATAGGGCTCAGTCGGTGGATTATATCTCTCCTCTCCAGGTGGCTCACTCAATTATCTCACACAGCCTCTAGCTTTAAATATCCTCTCCACACTAAGAATTCCCAATCATATCCTATATATACATATATCATATACAATTGTCCAAGTATTACCACAAATTAATACATCCAGAATGGACTTGATTTCCCAGTCCCCTTGTCTGTCCTCTCACAGTGTTGCTCTTCTTAGATTCTTCTAGTTTCTTAAAATGTTTATTTTCTTTATCTCATACACCACATCTAACTCATCCAAAAAAATCCTATTGGCTAAATGATCTAACCACTGTTGACCAACTGCCCCACTAAGTAACCGTAGTCCAAGCTACCATTATTATTTTCCTGGATTATTGCAGTAACCTCCTCATTTGATGTCCTGCTACTGTCCTGATTCCTTTCAGTCTATTCTGAATGCTGAAGCCTGTAAAATCCTACTTAAATGTAAGTCAGGTGATGTCACATCTTTGCCAAAGCTCTCTAATGGCTTCCTAATTCACCCCCCAGAGAAGTGAGAAAGTCCTTACAATGGCTTATAAAATCATTCATAATCTGGCTGCCACTGGCTCTCTGAAAACATAGAGTGCCAGTGGCGGTGGCGTCCAGATTATGAATGATTTAATAAGTCATTAATCTTCCACTCACCATTATACTGCCATTTATACTCCAGTGAGCACTGGTGTCTTCTAAAATACTAGGCATGTTCCTACCTCATGCAGGTTTTCTCTCGCCATGGAAACTTCTTCCCAAAGATATCCGCATGACTTCTTCCTTCACTTATTTTTTCTTTCACTTTACTTAAATATCACCTTCTCTGTGAGTCTCTGTGAGTCTGTAACTGTAAAATTACAACCCATAAGAACTATTCATTTCTCATACCTGCTTTCTCATTAATAGTCATTACGATTGTATGCAACTTCATATTTTGTCAGTCTACATCTCCTAGAAGGTAGGTAAGCTGATAAATCACTGATGGATCCCTATGTCCAGAAGAGGAGGTAGGCCCAAGCAGATGCTGAAGGCACAAATAGGCCACGTGAGCAGATCACCTGATTCCTTGGGCATGCACCTGCCCCTGTTTTATGCTGTGTCAACCCTCACTTATGGCCTCATGGAGACTGCCTATGACTAGGTGACTAAGAACAAAAAATGTACTTGGCAACTAATTGGCTCTTTTTAATATCACCAAACTTAAATGGAAGTCTATGGCATTAAAACCTCAGATAGGCAGTTGGTGGGAAGAGAAATCCTATCTGCAGGCATCATTTTGAGCAGTGCACTTGGTTGTCCACTTTATCTTTATTGATCTGTAATGATTGGTGGAGGACAGTGTCAAATGTAGAGGAACTTAGAAGAAATAAGATTGAAGGATTGGAGAAAAAGTAGAAACAGTTTGCCAGCCCCAGACTCTGTGCTCTTCAGAACTCGCTGATTGTTCTTGCCACATAGGCTACTCTGACCACTGAAATTTATGTGCACTCTTGCGAGGATTTGGGGGAAATTGAGGAGCTGCTTCCTATAGTGTTAATTCTTTTCTCATATATCTTTTGCATGGATTCTGCTGATTCAGTGACCTTCATAATGCAGTGGGTCCCCAAAGGTCTGGCATAGGTCACTGTATGTGCTGTATGCTAGAAACATTTCACAATTAAAATATAAGTGTTATTAAAAAGAAAGAAAACCTATGATAAGACTTCAGAGAAGACAGAGTGCTCCAAAATAGGGGGACTTTAGGCAAAGTAGTTATGAGAATCATTTGTCATTTCTATCCTCAAGTCAAATCTATCTTCAAGTCCTCAGTCATTTTTATCTTATCATTTCTTAGCAGCTTACAGTCCCACCATGACATCCTATCCAGGTTATCCCACCGTTACATTGTCCTGTACTATACAATTTCTTCTATAGTTTTTGTTTTCCCTCTGTGAGTCCAAACTCTTATATCCTAATAGTTAACATTTCCTGATTTGAGGTCTTAACATTTAAATCCGCATGACTAAATATGAAACTCCTATTCCTGTTTCCCCTAATTCCAGTGGCTTGTAACAGAGGATATATTAATTCTAATGGATTCTTCTTGTTCTCTCTTTCAAAATTCATTTTCTAAAATGTGGGACCAAGAGAGTAAAATCAGCTTTGGTGAAGGGAGAATGGAAAGCAGCCTTTTTGTTGTTGTTTGTTTGTTTGCTTTTTGCCCTTCCTCTTTCCTTTCCACCCTACCCCCATCCAATTCTTGCCCCTCTGTCCTATCTTCTTAGTTTTTTTTTATTACAATAAAAAATTGTCCTCGCTTATAAAGATTTTATAAAGCCAGTAATTAATTTTATTTTGTATTTTTGCTTGTATAGCGTAATTATTTCTCGACCAGACATTCAGAGTCTCTGCTTTTTAATAGAAGAAAGAAGCCTTACTTCTTCTGTTTATATTAAATGCAGAGGATTTTAATATTCCCAAATTGCAATGTAACTATATTAAATTTCAAGACAACAGGCAAAGACTACTTGTGAAATTTTATAAGTAACTTTTTAGAATATCAGAATTTAAAACAAAAAGGAAGTTAATTTTAATTTCTAAAATATGGAAAGTTAAAGAGTAAGATTCCACCAATAAATAGGGCTAAATATTGACAATTCCTTTCCAAAATATACTAGTTTTTTATGCCTCAATTGCAATCACGGATTTAAAAATAAGAAAAGCAGTTATATTGTTATAAATTTATCTCAAAAGGTTTATATTATCAAGAAAAAAGAAGTAAAATGTGATTAACTTATTAACTACATTTCCCAAGCATGTTAATGTTTTATGTGTCCTTAAAACTCCATCTGTTAAGTAGGACTTCACTTTAAAAATATTTTGATATCATGAAAAGAGTTTTCTATTATGCAAATTGCTTTAATTTTATTTCAGGAGAACAAAGCAAATTTTTATAATTGAAATAATTACTGTATTTTTTAAAAGTATTTATATAAAAGAAGCTAAAGTGTTATAGAAAAATATATGACTTGTTATTTTGTGTTATAGTAGGATATTGGATCCTGATTGTATAACTGGGTCTTTGAGATGCTTGAAAGAAGAATCTATTGAAGATAATAATTGGTTGGCTATAGGTATCTGTATGGTGACGCATGGTGTACCAAAAGTTGGATTGTGAAGAAGAGCTTACTTCGGAAAGTTATTCCAATGATCTCATTTGCTATTGTTGGATGGCAGGTAGAGCTATGTTGGCTATCTCTATTGCTAGTCCCTTCATATGTGATAACTTATCTTAATAATCAAACTGCTGCTAAGGCCTCACTTCCATGATTCCTTGTATTTGTTACACATGTCACTACCCAGATAGATGTCCTCTGACAATCACAACACTATTTGTCAATATAGTAGTAGACATTTGTTTCAGATTTAGAAAATTCCTTTATTTCACTTGCTTATAAAATAGAAACTAAGAGTTATCTGGCTGTACTTTATTGAGTAAAATATAGGAATCTCATTAAAAAATTCATTGATATTAATGAAGTAAATTAAATTCAGATTTTACAGATTTATTTAAAAATATAATTTTCACTGGCTACTTTCTTAGAAGTTGGCATCTACTAGAAATTTTTATTTCTATGTCAGCATGAATTACAAAATTAAGATGGGGGATTAATGATACTTTAGAAAATCACTTTCAGGTGAACTGTCACTTTTTCTGTCTCATGGAAAAAAATGGCTTACAGAAGTGGAAAGTTTAAATTTATAAATAAGTTAGAGAGAATATAGTAGCATAATTAACTCATGGAATAGTATATATACTGCTTCTACTAAGTTAATACACTGGTGGTATTTATTATTAATACTAGTACTAATAGCTAAACAAAATTGAGTATGTATGATATGCCCGCTACTATTCTGAGTTTCACACAATTCTAAGCAATAAACACTATTATTGCTCAACTTTACAGATGAGCCAAATGAGACATGAAGAGGATAATTTGTTCACCGCCCAAATCAGAGCTGTGATTCACACCCAGTAAAGTTACCTATATCATGCTTTTAACAAATATGCCAACAAGTTTCAAAGTGTGTTTTGCAGAATTCCAGGGTGCCATGAGAATATTCCGGGATTTGTGAGGTCAAAATGATTTTCATAATAACACTGAGACATCTTATTATTAATGTGTATGACTAAGAAGTACATATAAAACACTTCTGCTAAATATTATAGCGTGATAATCGTCCAAAGGAGAGACAATTGCTTGAATTGCGAACTTTCCAAAGTGACAATTTTTTAAAAAAATGAAACACTGTTTTTTACCTGAAAACAACTGCTTAACACAAATTAAGTTTATCCAAATTTGGGTATTTGACAGACACTGTCTCAAAAAATATATGCAATAAAACTATTACTTCAAGAAAAACTACTGACAATATTTGTTGGCAATAAAAACTTTGAACTTGAAGTTCAAGTTAAAATTTTAAAAATCTCGTATCCAAATCTTCCCACCTCCCAATACTACTAGATTTTTCTGATGAGAGTGGTGCTACTATTAATGAATGTGGTTTATTTATACTCTCTAATAAAATATATCAACATTTGGAAGACCTGCATTGTTCAGTGAAACAATATTTTCCAAATGACTAATGTATGATATTACAAAATTACTTATAGGTAATCTAGCTATTCAAAAATGCAAGATAGATCAATGGATTTTGCCTTAATAGGAAACAAAAAATTGATATTATTTAAATTTCATATTGCTAATAACCTTAAATACTACCACATATTGAGTTTTGACATAAAGGAGAATATAAACAATTATCTGGAAAAGCTACTAAACATAGTCCTTTATTTTCTATCTGTGTATTTGTGGGAGGTCAGATTTTCTTCATATATTCCAATCAAAACAATGAAATATAACAGATTGAATACAGCAGCAGATATAATGATCCAGCTGTCTTCCAATGAGTCAGCCATACACAGATTTAAAAAAAAATCAGTTTGGTCATTAACTTTTGTGTTGGAAAAATAGACCTATATTTTGTAAAATGTTATTTGTGTTCAACATAACACGGTTATTATTGTTATATTTCATTGAATTAATACATTTAAATTGTTTGCTTTAATTTTTGTATGGTTAATATTGATAGCTATAATCCACAGTTTAAAAAGCTTTTTGAGGTCCTGAATAGGTTCTAAACATGTGAAGGGGTCCTGAGCCCTAATATTTTGAGAACTCTGAGGTTATACTAAGCTGCATTAATCATCTATAAATAGTATATCCATTAGATATAAGTGGTTACTTCCAAAGTGCTTTAAATAATCTGGATATATATATATATCCCTTGCTGTTTGCAGATTGTTTATTTGGATCTATTCTCACAAGAGTTGGCATTTTTGAAAGCTAAAATAATTAATACAAAGTCTCCAGAGGCAATTTCTTTCATCTTTTGATAGCTCTGCAATGAGAAAAGTTTTGGTTATTTTGGACCCAAATCAATAATTCTGAAATTCTACAATCTAACAAACATGGCAAGTAATTGTAATTAACATTAAAATTTAACAACTACCATTTTATTAAGGTAGGTCACATAGGTTAGTACATAGTACTAATATATTATCAATTGAGATTGATACTGAGCTTAACTTTTACTCAGATGCCATGTGTCCTCACTTCCTAGACATTGTTGCTAAATCAAATGACCACTTTCTTCCATCTTTTGGAAGCAAATGCAAGAGTTTGTATTTGCCCACTTTGAAGTCACCTTACTAAACTGATCACTCTGTTACATTAAAATTTATTCAGATTCTAATTACTTTACTAATGACAATTTCTATTATTTATAAATTTTGTAAAATGTATTCAAGATCTTTGTTCATATTATTGATTAAAATATAATGAACAAATAAATGTCTCTCTAAATTTCCGTGTGTAACCTACATTTCTTTTCCTATCCATTAGGCTACATGAAAAACTTAGACAAATGCCTTGCTAAATCCATGTAAGAAAAAGGGACCATTAGATTAGTCATAATGGCATATACTAACTGAACCCATTAATATTACTATTAATGGGTTTACTTTCTAAGCACATAAATTTTAAATATCTAATTCAATAACCTTGTCCAGGATTGTATAATCACATCTGTTTACGATTTGCAGAATGTGATGTAGTCTTCTTTTTAAAAACATAAGCTACATCTTTTCTTTTTCTCCATGATTCATCCAACAGAAATGCAAACCATCTCATGGCTTTATCTGAAACTTCATTCTGTATCTTTTTTTTTATTGAGACAGAGCCTCACTCTAGTCACTCAGGGTGGAGTGCAGTGGTGTGATCTTGGCTCACTGCAACCTGTGTCTCCTGGGTTCAAGTGATTCTCCTGCCTCAACCTCTGAAGTAGCTGGCTAATTTTTTTTTTTTTTTAAAGTAGACATGGGGTTTCACCACGTTGGCCAGGTTGGTCACGAACTCCTGACCTCAGGTGATCCACCCATCTTGGCCTCCCAAAGTGTGGGATTAGAGGCGTGAGCCACCGTACCTGGCTTCTTTCAGTATCTTGGTACACAGTATGTATCAGAATTTGTTGTCAAATTTTTCCCAGATCAAGTTCTTTCTGTAGGAGGGAATTCTGTTTTCACCTACTAGCCAGAATGGCCTTCTCTTAAACTTGAGTAACAACAGCCCAGCAGCAAGAAATGCACATGGGCTTAAATCAAAGACTTGCCTTCAAATGCCAGTGATATAGAAACTGAAGGCGGATTAATTAATTTTATTGAAGACAGTTTACCCTAGCTATATAATTGCTTAATAATACCCACTCTGCAGTGATGTAGGGAGGTTAGAAATTACATATTCAAGTCATAGTGCACAGCACAAACACAGTTTTCAAAAAATTTTACCTTTTATGGTTTTTCAGTGCCCAGTTCCCTCCCTCCCTCCCTCCCTCCCTCCCTTCCTTCCTTCCTTCCTTCCTTCCTTCCTTCCTTCCTTCCTTCCTTTTTCACTTTAAGTTCTGCGAGATGTGCAGAATGTGCACGTGTGTTACATAGGTATCCATGTGCCATGGTGGTTTGCTGCACCCATCAACCCGTCATCTACATTAGGTATTTCTCCTAATGCTATCCCTCCCCTAGCACCCTAGCCTACCACCCCGTGCCAGGCCCCAGTGTGTGATGTTCCCCTCTCTGTGTCCATGTGTTCTCATTGTTCAACTCCCACTTATGAGTGAGAAAATGTGGTGTTTGACTTTCTGTTCCTGTGTTAGTTTGCTGGGAGTGATGGTTTCCAGCTTCATCCATGTTCCTGCAAAGGACATGAACTCCTCCTCTTTTATGGCTGCATAGTATTCCATGGTGAATATGTGCCACATTTTCTTTATCCAGTCAGTTATTGATGGGCATTTCGGTTGGTTCCAAGTCTTTACTATTGTGAATGGTGCTGGGCATGTGTCTTTATAGTAGAATGACTTATAATTCTTTGGGTATATACTCAGTAATGTGATTGCTGGGTCAAATGGTATTTCTGATTCTAGATCCTTGAGGAATCACCACACTGTCTTCCACAAGGATTGAACTAATTTACACTCCCACCAACAGTGTAAAAGTGTTCTTATTTCTCCACATCCTCTCCAGCATCTGTTGTTTCCTGACTTTTTAATGACTGCCATTCCAACTGGCGTGAGATGGCATCTCATTGTGGTTTTGACTTGCATTTGTCTAATGACCAGTGATAATGAGCTTTTTTTTTTTTTTTTTCATATGTCTGTTGGCTGCATAAATGTCTTCTTTTGAGAAGTGTCTCTTCATATCCTTTGCCCACTTTTTGATGGAGTTGTTTTCCTTTTTCTTGTAAATTTGTTTAAGTTCTTTGTAGATTCTGGATATTAGCCCTTTGACAGATGGATAGATTGCAAAAATTGTCTCCCATTCTGTAGGTTGCCTGTTCACTCTGATGATAATTTCTTTTGCTGTACAGAAGCTTTTTAGTTTAGTTAGATCCCATTTGTCAATTTTGGCTTTTGTTGTCATTGCTTTTTGTGTTTTAGTCATGAAGTCCTTGCCCGTGTCTATGTTCTGAATGGTATTGCCTATGTTTTCCTCTAGGGTTTTTATGGTTTTAGGCCTTAGGTTTAAGTCTTTAATCCATCTTGAGTTACTTTTTGTATAAGGTGGAAGGAAGGGGTCCGGTTTCAGTTTTCTGCATATGGCTAGCCAGTTTTCCCAACACCATTTATTAGATAGGAAATCCTTTCCCCATTGCTTGTTTTTGTCAGGTTTGTCAAAGATCAGATGGTTGTATATGTGTGGCACTATTTCTGAGGCGTCTGTTCTGTTGCACTTGTCTGTATATCTGTTTTCTTTCTTCTTCTTCTTTCTCTTCTTCTTATTTATTTATTTATTTATTTATTTGAGACCAAGTCTCACTCTGTCACCCAGGCTGGAGTGCAGTGGCTTGATCTCGGCTCACTGCAACCTCCACCTCCCATGTTCCAGTGATTCTCCTGCCTCAGCCTCCTGAATAGCTGGGATTACAGGTGCGCGCCATCATGCCCAGCTTAATTCTCTTCTCTGAGTCTTGTGCTCTTTCCTTTATTCTTTCTTGGCTCATCTCCATATTAACCAATCTATAGACTCTTGTAAAATCATAGATTTGTATAGATTCATTTGTTTTGTAGAGCTACATTGGGCATTGGTTTTTGTAATCAATGGTCCCTTTTTTCTTCCTCAAGATATTTTGTAATTTCCTTTTCTTTTTCAGATAATAGCCTTGAATGTTATTTTATTACAATATAATACACAATTATATTACAACATAATCATATATTTGTCTACAGATAAAGGTAAAATAATTACACATGATACTCTATTACTGATGAAGTAAACAAAAATAGAAAGATTTTTGGGTATTGTATTAATGGCATCAGTTATTCCTATTTTTTAATCTTCTGTCCCCATTGATGACATAATTTGCCTAAAGTGAAAAAGAAAAACACACATTAAACAGTTGTAAGTTTTATTAAAGTTTTTGTAAAAATTTTCGTTCTCTAAATCATATTTCTTCATTAGAAATACCCATATTTTTAAAACTTGATCGACTTTTAATAGTAAATATCCTAGTTATCACCAACAGTATGCACATAATCTAAGAAATACAGTATAAATGTTGATAATGTGAATGGCTGTTACTTGATACATTTCATTGTCATAGTTCACAACTGAGAAATTTTCTATTGGGATCCTAAAGTTAAAAGAATAAGTCGATGAGGTTGACTTGCATTGTTTGGGCAGGAGTCAGTTTTTCAAATAATAAAAACTTGACAAAACATCTTTTTAGCCAAACAGAATAGAAGAAACTCATGTTATATTTAATAAATGTCATGGCAACAATGAGAAGGAATTATGATATGCTGTTAATGGCAAAAGCAAAGCAAGAGAGTGTTAAATTTTTGTGACAATAGAGAAGATTGAATCTATAACTCCACAAAAATATTATCTATCTTTTCTAATTTAATCCCTTTCTCTTTCACTCTTT
>NC_045436.1:51614495-51634529 GCF_002776525.5 Piliocolobus tephrosceles
CTCTTTCACTCTTTATCTCAATAATGTGCTTCCCTTAGAGCAAGTGCTGAAAAATTTCAACCATCTTACATTTTGTTAATGTAAATTTTTGGTTGCTCCACCAGCTTAGTAAACTATAATCTCCATGAGCAGAGATTCCTTGTCTGTTTTGTTCTCCCTCATATGTCTAGTTTTTAGTGCGGTCTGGCACAAAGTGAGCACTAAAGATTTGAGGGACGAAGAGTAAGGCAGTCATGACATAGTGGCAATGACTAAGCAACAGAACAACGTATTGAACAAAGGCAATTTGGCCTGGGAACCTAAGTTTCTGCCCCGACAGTCCACTGCCTCACCAGACAAATAAAAGCAAGTAGACAGGACTCAGATTGCAGGCTCTACATCTTTGGCGCTATACCTTTGGTGAGGAATTTTTATCTCTTCCTCTTCTGTAGACTGTATGTCAGTCTCTCATGTTCTACATCTTCAAATTGCTAATCATCCAGTAGTAGACTTTAAATATTACCAGATGGCACCCCATGCTTAACACTGTTTAGTATCACCAATATGAAGTCTTTTCTAGCTTTTGCTTTCTGGTTGGAAGGGAGTCTCTTTAGTCATAGCTGAAAGTCAAAAGAAATATATATGACTTCTTGAGATTAATTGTACTGAGGTAAAACAAATTATTTGATAGTTTAAACTATAAATATTACAAATAATATTCTGAACATAATGCACAAAATATTTAGAAAAAAACAAGATCCTTTCAACTGGAAACTTTATAAAAGAATTACAAAACAATTCTCAGGTCAAAGGAAATAATAAAATTTACATTACATAATTTTTGGAAAGATAAAAATCACCTATCTGAACACATACCTGAACCTGTGGAATTCCATTAAAGCAATGATCAGAGAAAACTGTATAACTTAATATACTTCTTATAATAAAAAGAATAAAAATTAGTTAAATAACCACTTTAAAAACCTAGAAAAGGAAATAGAAGAAGGCAGAAGGAAGAAAATAACAAAAATTAAAGTAAAAATTAAAGTGGTAGAGAATATAAACAGATTTGGTCAAATTAATAAACTAACATTCCAGTATACGTTTTAAAAATAACAAATTAGATGAACTAACTTAATCTAGAAAAATGGAGAAAGAAAAAAATATAAAATAAAAAAATACAAGAGGGAAAATAAGGCTCTTTTAAAACTTATGAAAACATTTTACAAGTATCTATATAGATACAATGGATTATTTTCTAAGGAAATAAAATTACCCAAACAGACATCAAGAGGGACAGAAAGCTTAAACAGACCAATGTGCCTTAAAGAAATTTAGAGAAACTTATCAAAAAACTACACACAAAAAAACACAGCAGTCAAGATGATTTCACGAGGGAATTACATACAACAAGCATCTAAAGAAGATGTTGTAATAGTTTATATACTTTTCAAGAA
Organism: Piliocolobus tephrosceles; assembly: GCF_002776525.5. Taxonomy (NCBI): domain Eukaryota; kingdom Metazoa; phylum Chordata; class Mammalia; order Primates; family Cercopithecidae; genus Piliocolobus; species Piliocolobus tephrosceles. Next base: position 51,615,932 of record NC_045436.1, read on the forward strand.
TTGACATTAAAGAAAATTTCCTATTTCTTTTCAAAAGTGTAACATTGATACTTAAGCCTTAAAAATTCAATACAAAGAAAAGAAAATTACAGACCTATCTCACTTATAAATAATACAAAATTTCAAAACATAATATTCGTGAACTGAATCATATCAAAAAAATACATTAAGAAATTCCATTAATTGTAAAGAGAAGACTCATGATTATCTCCCAAAATGGCAAATTATCATAAATGTCATTTTTTAAACAACTGGCAAAATTTAACACTGTTGATCAGTAATAGCATTGTCATGTAGAAGAGGCAAGATTTTATTTCTATCTTCTTAGGGTTTTTGGCTGGGTCTGAAAATGAAAGTGGCTATAGACAGATCAATAGGAGAAAAGCATACAAATTTATCTGATAGAAATCGTATGTGGCACAGGAACCTTTAGAAGGAGATGAGGGCCCAAAGTCATAGTTGGTATTGAACTTAAATACTGCACTGGAGAAAGTGTAGTAAATTATGAAAATGTGACAAGGCAAAGGGATTTGCGTAGAATAGTTAATTGGGTAAAGAAATGACTAGAAAGGGTGGTTTTTACAGGTTTCTCTCTGCCTCAAATTCTTGTCCTGATAGTAAGAACGATATATTCTAGTATAAGGAGGTTATCTTTCACATGGGAATTCCATTTCTTGTTTTTAAGAAACAGAACGAAGGTCAATGATTTTCTCACACCTTCTGTTTAAGTGCCTTTAGTTCCGAATGTTTCCTATGCAAAAGTGATATGCTTTGTGTAACAAACTCCTTCAAAATCAATATAAATTTTTTTTATTTTTGACAATTGTACTATGATCATATAAAATGATGTTCTTTAAGTATTTAAAGTCGGTAAAGGAGTGTCATGGCTACATCTTAGTTCTCTCTCTCTCTCTCTCTCTGTGTGTGTGTGTGTGTGTGTGTGTGTGTATGTGTGTGTGTGTGTACAGAAAGGGAGAAAGAGAGACAGACACACAGAAAGAAGGATAGAGGAAACGTGGTGATATATTAACACTTGGAGAATCTGTGGAAATGTATATAGGACATTTTGTTACTGTTCTTGCAATATTTCTGTAAGTTTGAAACTATGTCAAAAATGAAGAAAAATGAGAAAGATATGTCTCAGTTGAAAGAATTCACATTGAGAATGTATTAAAAATGTGGTCTTTCTATTACAGATGAGTAGTTCTCAAATTTGGCTGGATATTAGACTTACCTGTGGAATTTTCAAAAATCCATTTGTCCAATCTACTCCCAGGCCAATTAAATCAGTATTTCTGAGGGTGCTACTCAAGTATTAGTACTTTTTAAAAAGCTTCTCAGGTAATATTATGGACTGAATGGTTATATCCCTTCAAAATTCATATATTGAAGCCATAATAGCTAATGTGATGATATTTAAAGATGAGGTCTTTGGGAGGTAATTAGGGTTAGATGGGGTCGTGAGAATATGGCCCCCATGATGTGGTTAGTGCCTTTATAATAAGGTAGCTTGTTCTCTCTCTCCCACCCATGAATGCGGTGGTCATGTGAGCATGCAGAGATGACACCAACCTAAAAACTGGGAAAATAGGCCTCAAAATGAAATTTACCTTGTCAGTACCTTGACCTTCAGCTTCCCAGCTTCCAGAACTATGAGAAATAAATTTCTGTTGTTTAAGCCACCCAGTGCATCACGGTTTGTGATGGCAGCCCTAGCTACAATAGGTGATTTTCATGAAACAGTCCAGATTGAGAACCACTGTTATGAAGCTTCTATGGATTATTGATCCTCTAATATCACTTAATTATTTCTCCATTAAGCTCCATTAATCTCAAAAACCACCGTAGATACATTTAGTTCTGTCACCTATTCTTTACAAAGTGGGATTTGAATCAAAGGAAAGGATTTTTTACATTAAAGATAAATACTACTAGGACTTTACAAGGCTATTTATTCTAGCTTCATTCTAAATTTATTATGAATGCTTTTTATTAAAGGGGACATGTAGATGTCAAAACCATATAGCTAGGAAAGTAGCATATACAGGACTGTTTGTCAATACAAGGTGATATTCAACTTACTGCTGAAATAGATTGGTTTTGTAATTCTTTATTTTTCATTCTTGTTTAATAGGTCTGTCATAAAATAAATAAGAAGCTAAAAGGACATACATTCTTATGTCAAGGGTGAAAGACATTTTTTCATTGCGTATTATACTTGCTTTACTTTATGGACTGAATATATGATTTAAACATTTACACCAATGTCTGGAGAAACACCTTTCTTAGCTGTGTAAGCAATGTGCTTACACACAGTTATATAATTCAGAATAAGGCAATTAATTCCATAAGTGCCTTCATAACACCCTACATACTTCGTGAAGCTGCTCTTACTTGATTTGCCTTGGTACTTTTTGTTTGAAGATTGCATCATAATTATTTTATTTATAATTTACCATTTCCATTGGTTCTCAATAGCAATTTTCACATTTGTAATGCAGAGTAACCAAAGGATAAAATAGATTTTTTTTTTTCCTGGTTAAATAACAAAAACAGCATCAAAACACTCAGCTTCTTTGCTTAAAGTAAAGTAACTATGCTACCATTTTACTAATTTTGTTTTCAGCAGCCTGGAGCTAGATCATATTCTTTTCAATGAAGAGACAAGATGTGACATTGATGTATTCATGTCATATATGTTCACTACAGTAAATAAAATATGCAAAGCAATGAAAAAAGTGAAAGTTTATTTTGATATCTGACTTTACGTCATAATTTTGGTCTGGCTTTTTGAGTCTAGACTTTTTAGGTCCACTCAGCTGCAATGACTTTATTTATCATACAGCAAGTAAATATAACGTTACTGTAATCACAAAGGATCACAGGAACCAAAATGATTTATTTTATTCTCTTAATTTCTAATCCAAACCTCTGCAACATGTAGGTACTGGCTCAGAATTTCTAAAGTTGAAAGCTGTAGGATGTGATCAGTTTTCTTTCCCAAGGCTATAACCTTATTTTTCCATCCAACTCTAGAGAGAGGTTACAGAGAAAGATGGGTAAGAAGTCAAACCTTAGCATTTTGCAATTGCTCATAGAGGTTATTTGGTGACTCAGTTGCTCCTATAGCAGCTGTAACAAAAGATTTTGCCCAGAGGCAAATGTCCACAGAAGGCATTTCTTTCCTAGTTTGCCTCACAGCTCTGCTTCAGGCTAAATTTATAGCTTTTATTTACTTTTCAAACTGCATTTTCAACAATTTTATCTGAATATTAAGTCATATTACAAGTTTTCTGTGTTTAAAAAAAATCACTAACATGCCCCTGTTCTTCCCTCTTCCCCAAACCCAAATTCTTAAATTATTAAAAACCAATCTATTGGAGCAACCTATGTTGATACAGTAGTACTATATTCTACAGATCTCATCAATATTAACGTCTACTTATTGGAAAATTCCAAGCAGTATGGAGAAAAACAAGTGTGTTATAATTTTTAGAGCTGATTTTGAGACTGACTCAAAAATTAGAAGTAAAGTAATAATTAAAGCCTCTATGATGGAGCATAAAGCTTTGTTGTGTGTTATACAGTAAGAAATGACCTGACATTTTGATAAAGATGAATAAAATGATAAACTGGATTAACATAATTATATAATAGGAAGATACGAATGGAAAATACAACAAGAAAATATTGAAGACTGGCCACTGTTTACAACGGATTCTTGTAGAGAAACTGGAAGTTAATGTGAGAACCTCAAAGATTTTAATGATTATATTTTTATAAAACAAGTAACTAAATCTCATAAGTGTCTTAAAAATATCTGTTCACATCTTCATTAATTCCCATATGATACAATGTGGCATATAGAACACAAGATTGTGCAGTTCCTTTGGGGTTAAGTCAAGGTTAAATTTCCACAGTGAAGAAAAGTAAGTGTATTAGTTTGCTCTCATACTGCTAATAAAGACATGCCCAAGACTGAGTAACTTATAAATGAAAGAAGTTTAATTGACTCACAGTTTCACACGGATGGGGAGGCCTCACAGTCATGGCAGAAGCTGAATGAGGAGCAAAGTCACGTCTTACATGGAGCAGGCAAGAAAGCATGTGCAGACTTATTCACTATCATGAGAAGAACATGGGAAAAACCTGCTCCCATGATTCAATTACCTCCCACTGGGTCCCTCCCACAATATGTGAGGGTTATAGGAGCTATAATTCGAGATGAAATTTGGGTGGGAACACAGCCATATCATATCAGTAACAAAACTACACTCCTTAAAGAATACTGTCTTAGGAGATACAGTGATGCACCTATATCACACCTATCTCATGTTCTGTGGCATCATAAAATGTATGCACTATTTTGTGGATGTTTTTACATGCAACTCAATATAAATTCCAGTGTATCCATACACTAATTTCAAAGAGCTCTGTAACTTCCTGAAGCCATTAAAACATTTTTCAGAGTAATTCATTTTTTGTTTGAGGGTATTTCTGAATATTCTGAAAATCTTCTGGGATTCTCATCTTGTTTTTATTATCACCATCCATTTTTTTCTTCCTTTGTGTATTCAGAAGTATATAGGCATAACTTTAAATTGTAAAATTAAAACAAAAAATGGCAACATCTTGTTAGATATATGTTGTTATATACATTGTTATATATATGTTTATGACACATGTATGTGCATATACACCACATGCAAACATGTAGCAACATTTGTCTTATTAACTGAGTGTGTTCTCCCCAAAATTCATATGGTGAAGCCCTAACTCCCAACATTATGGTATTTGAAGGTGATGTCTTTGGGAAGTAATTTGCTTTAGGTAAAATCATGAGGGTAGGGAACGCATGATGGAATTAATGCCCGTAGAAGACAAGGAAAAGACACTAGATTTCTTTCTTAGCACTATACGAGCACACAGTTAGAAGGCAGCCATCTGCAAGCCAGGAAGAGAGCCCTCACTAAAACCCAACCATGCTGGTACTTTGATATCAGACTTTAGTCACCAGAACTTTGAGAAATAAATGTCTGTAGTGTAAGCCACCCAGTCTATGTTCTGTGTTCTGATGGCTTGAGCTAAGACAATTTGCTAATGTTCATATGTTAAAATGTTACATTTATATATTTTAAATTCTAATATTCTACTAGAAAAGTAATATATGCTTATGAAGGAAAAATTAAAAGAGAATTAAATGTAAGTTTCTTCTCTGTACAAGATTCTACAGGGTCCTTTGTGATATGTAAACATCATCAATATTAGCTTATGCATCCTCCCAGAATTATTCTATGAATATGCACAAACACATTTATATTTTTAACAAAAAATAGATCATGTTATATATAAATTTCACCTTATGCAGACCTCTATTTTCAGTTCGTAAGACAGCATAAATTTTTACTCATTCCATATCATTAAATAAGATCATATTGCATTACACAAATGTGTTATATTTATTGAGTGCTATATTAATGAATATTTGATTTATGTCCAGGGATTTGTTAATACAAACAATGCTACAATGAAAATTTTTGTAGCTGTCTTTGCACAATTATCACAAAATGATATGCTTAAATCAATAGAATGCAGAAGATATGACATTGTGTCTCTTTTGTTCTATGGGAAGCAAACTGCCACATAAGAAGTTCAACTGTCAGAGACTACCATGCTCCTTTCATTTTTCTTCTTTCTGTTACAAGTGGTCATTTCTCATTAGATATGTTTGTTCTATATACAAATAATTGACATTGTTATTGATTGTATAGCTCTATGTGTTAATAGAGTTTCTTACAGTTTCTGATTATATTCTGGTTGATTCCTCAGAATTTTGCAGAAATGTAATAGCATCATCTGCCAAATATATTCTTATTTATATACTGAATGCATAATTAGACTACTTGGTGGAACCAAAATATTTTAAATATTATTAAAAAAATAATTTGTGTTTTCATGATGCTGATATTATCGAGATTATGTTTTTAAAGCTTTTATTTACCAGCAAGTTGTTCCTTAAAAATGTCACAAATTCTTACAGCATTAACCCTGATTTTAGGTAGAGTGTCTGTATATGAGTGTTTGTTTTAATTAATGGATTTATAACAATAACCCTTTTTTTTAGCACTTACTAAGTTATATACTTTTCTCCTTCGCAAACTATAATTCTGATAAGGGGTTAACATCCAAAATACAGAAGGAGCTCATACAACTGAATAGCAAAAAACCAAATAACCCATATAAAAAAGAGCAAAGGACCTGAAGAGACAATTTTCAAAAGAACATATACACGTGACCAATAGATATGTTAAAAAATGTTCAAAATCACTAATCATAAGGAAAATGCAAATCAAAATCACAATGAGCTATGACCTCACACCTGTTGGAATGACTGTTATTAAGAAAAACAAAGGATGCAAACAAAGAAGAACATTTGTCTAGTGTTGGTGGGAATGTAAATGAGTATAACCATTATAGAAAGCAATATGAAAATTCCTCAAAAAGTTAAAAATAGGACTACCATCTGACCCAGCAATCCCATTTCTGGGTACAAATCCAAAGTCATTGAAATCAGGATCCTGAATAGTTTGCTGAACTCCCGTATTTATTGAAGTATTATTCATAATATCCAAGCTGTAGAAACAACCTAAATGTTTATCCATGGATGAATGAATGAAGAAATCATGGCATATACTAAATTATGGTAAAATTCTGCCATTTGTGATACCACAGATGAAGTAGAGGGCATTATATTAAGTGAAATAAAACAGTCACAGAAAGACAAATATTGCATAATGTCTCTCCTATGTAGACTTTAAAACATTTAAACTCAGAGAAGCAAAAAAATGGTGGTTGCCAGGGCCCGGGAGAAGAGGAAATGGGAAGAAAATGGTTAAAGTATACAAAGTTTCGGCTATGCAAGATACATAAATTCTGGAGCTCTGCTATACAACTTAATGCCTATAGCTAACAATACTGTATTGTATATTTAAACTTACTAGGAAGGTATATCTTATGTTTGGTGCTCAGAAAAACAATAGTAATAATAAAAGAGGCATGAGGAAACTCTAGAAAGTGATAGATTTGATTATAATTTTGATGATGGTGATGGTTTCATGGGTATACTTATTCCCAGGCTCATCAAAATGTACATATTAAGTATGTACAGTTTTCTTAATATCAATTATATCTCAATGAAATGGTTTTAAAAAGTAAAATAATAAAAAATAAGATTTTATATTCTGCCATTTACTCTTCTCATATCATTTGTGCTTAAATTTTGTCTTTTTGCCTGATTTCCCTTCTATAGATTTTTTTACTTTTGTCAATTATTGTCTTCTCTATTTCTTTATTTTTCTATTCTTATAGTAATTTCATAAGCTCAATGAACATCTTAGTTTCTATATTTTTTCTTGTAACTTAGTTGTATAATCTTACTAATTTTTTGTGTGAACATTTTTATCAGTGTCAAAAAAGATCTGACTAGTAGTATTTCACTCTTGTTATTTCCTTTATATTCATATTTTTATTTTATTTATTTTATGAGCTAGAGTTTTTTAACATATAGATTTTCATTTTTTAATTTTTATTTTATTTTATTTTAAGACAGAGCTTCGCTCTTGTTGTCCAGGCGTGGTCTTGGCTCACCGTTACCTCCACCTCATGGGTTCAAGCGATTTTCCTGCTTCAGTCTCCTGAATAGCTGGGATTACAGGGATGCTCCACTATGTCCGGTTAATTTTATATTTTTAGTAGAGATGGGGTTTCTCTATGTTGGTCAGGCTGGTCTCAAACTCCCGACCTCAGGTGATCTGCCCTCCTTGCCCTCCCAAAGTGCCGGTATTACAGGCATGAGCCACCACACCCGGCCAACATACAGGTTTTAAGCATCTAGTTGGTGTTTTATTTATTTTTGGTCTGTTTTCAATTTCTATTTTTATTGGTTTAGTGGTTTTTATTATTTCGTTAGTAAAAACTTATAGTTATTCCTGGCAAAATATATACACAAATAAAATATTTCTTGAGTACTTTCAAAGGTTATTCTGTGTACAGTGTAAGTATTAGAAAAACATAACATATATCTGTATATTGTATCCTGCTATGCAAATATTATTCAGCTCCTCTATCTACTTAATTTTATTGGAGCTATTTCGTCTATTGTTGGCTAATAGGTAAATATAATTCCCTGGTGTGTTAATTACCTCTACATTTTTCTAGAGTCTTCTTTATTAATTTTAATGCCCTTCAATTATTTAACACATGTGTAATACTCACTATGTGCTTGACTTAATTCTAAGTTCTTTATAAATAGTACTTAATTCTAGTAGTAACAATTGAAGTAAGTGCTAATATTCAATGGTTATTCAATAGGTGCTATTAGGTGCATTTTAAATTTAAGGAAATTGAGATACTCAGAACTTATGCAGCTGGCCCAAGATCACAAAGCTAGTAATTGAAGGAGCTAGAATTTGAATTTAACTATCTTCTCTGAACCATCCAATGAAGCTGTAAAAGAGCCTCCAAACACAGAAGTAATAAACAAATTCAGCAAATTGCAAGATACAAGATTAACACACAAAATCAGTTTTATTCCTACACTCTAGCAGTGAACAATCTGAAAACAAAATTTAAAAATCTATTTACAATAGCATCAAAAATATTCAACAAGGCCTCATTATTTTGGATTTGGCAATTAATGTAAAATCAAAAGCATTTCAACAAAATAAAAAGATAATATAGAGTTAATCAAAATTAAAAACTTTTGTGCATCAAATAGCACTATCATAGACAACGTATAGAATTGGTGCAAATATTTGCAAATCATATATATGATAAGGGTCAAGTATTTTTAATATGTGTAATACTCTTATAATTGAGCAAAAAAATACAAATAGCCTAATTTTTAAAATGGGCAGCATTCTGAGGTACACAATACTCCAAAGTAGATATACAGAAAGCACACAAAAAGATGCTCAACATCAGTAATCATTTGGAAAATGAAAATAAAAAATCATAATGAGATACAACGTCACATCCATAAGATGGCCATCACCACCCCCCCCTCAAAAAAAAGAAAAAGAAAAGAAAAATTACAAGCATTGATGAGGATGTGGAGATTTGAAGCCTATTTTGGTGGTGGGAATTTTAAATAGTAAAACCACTGTGGATAACAGTTTGGCGGATCCTTAAACTTTGAACAGAGAATTACCATATGAATGGCCAATGCTACTTCTAGATATATAGCCCAAAAAACAAAGAACAAATATTTAAATGCATGACATAAATGTATACAGCAGCACTACTCACAATAGCCAAAGGTGGAAACTACCCAAATGTAGCCCAATATATTAAAGTGTAAATAAAATGTGGTATATCTATCTAATGAAATATTATTCAGCCATAAAAAAGGAATGATGTGCTGACATGGGCTGCAACATGAATGAACCTTGAACACACTATGTTGAGTAAAAGAAGCTCACCACAAAAGGACATATATTATCTGATTCCGTCTATTTAGAATATCCCAAATACATAAATGCTAGAAAAATCAGGCTAGTATTTGTCAGCAGTTGTAGGGAATTGTGACTAGAAAGTGACTGCATAATTGGCATGAGGCTGCCCCTGGGTGTGATGAAAATGTTTTGGAACTAGATAGAGGTGATAGTTGTACAACATTGAGAATGTACTCAATGTTACTGAACTATACACTTTAAATACATGAAAATTATGTTATGCGAATTTACCTCCATTAAAAAAAACCATGATCCTTACATTTTCATTAAAGATTGTACATTATAAATTACTTTTTGCAGGGCAGTTCTCTGGGTGGCCTTGGACCAATCCAGTTTTTCCCTTTTTTTGCTTGTTATTTTCAATAATAATTGTAAAATGTGCTGAGAATGCAATATCCTGAGATAACGAGAAGACTAGCCAAGAGAGTTCAGGCTCTGTTCTAGTACTTTCCAGAAACAGGATGTCCTTCAATGCATTGGCCCATTATGTCATGTTTTCCCTAGAGTACAAAACCCAGCAAAGACTGCTTTCTGGATTTCTTGAGCTGAAGTGCAAATGGGGCCATACAGATGGGAGTCCACCTGCCCTGTGTAGCTTCCTGAGAGTTGGAAGTCTGGCTCACCTGAATCCCAGGTTTATACTGTCCCTTGCTGCCTATTTGTGAATAATAAAGGTGCTTCACTTAATTTGTATAAGTATTCTCAAAGGACTAGTGCAAGTAGTAGAAATGTCAACCCAAGATGCAGTGACCTGAGGTGGTATCCAGTGCACAGTGAATCTGCTTAGCACTTTTTTTTCTATCAATCATTCCTTTAGAACCTATTTTGACAATAACATTGTAACCCCTGCTATATATATATATATATATATATATTTGCCATTTACTTTACATACATAGGCTTTCAATTTTTAATATTTCTATCTCTTTTAGCTTTCATTATATATCTGATTTTTTTCATTTCTGATGTTGTTTCTATATAATGTATTTTTAGTTTTCTAGTGATTATCTTTAAATGTCTATATTTTATACTTAAAGTTGTATTTTTTGAGTTTTAAAATTTAACCCGTGGTATAGTTGGGATATTTGTCCCTGACAAATGTCATCTTGAAATGTAATCCCCAATGTTGGAGGTAAGACCTGGAGGTAAGTGATTGGATCATGGGGGTGGATCCCTTATGAATGATTTAGTGCCATCCCCTTGGTGATAAGTAAGTTCTCGATCACTTAAGTCACATAAGCTCTGGTTTTTTTAAAAGTCTGGGTCCTCCTCCTTCTCCTCTTCTCTTGTTCCTGCTCTCTCCATGTGGCATCCTTCCCCCGACTTTGCCTTCTGCTTCAGTAAAACTCCTCCCCAGAAGCTGAGCAGATACTGGCACCATGTCTGTACAGTCTGCAGAACCATGAACCAATTAAATAGTTTTTCTTATAAATTACCTAGTCTCAGGTGTTCCTTTATAACAACACAAGAACGGCCTAATACAACCAGTTTAACTTGACTCCTGAATAAGAAAGAGACAATAATTGGCACACACAAACCTTCTCCAACCTGCTCTTCCTCTACTTACAAATTTTCTGATTTTATTATCATTTTACTTATTTTAGCTGTTAGGTGGTAAACTTAAGTGTTTGTAACTTAAATCATAAATCTACTTACATTGCATTATACACATTGAGAAAACCTCTTTACTTTCATTTCCCCTCATTTAGGTTATCTCCTAATTTTTTTAAATTTTACTATAGTTTATATTTATTTCTAATTTTTAACATTTGTGTTGTTTTTAGCAACAACCATAGTTAAACTCAGGCACTGTAGTTTTTGGAGTAATTGCTCATCATTAATTTTAACCAAAAAGTGCTAAATGCATACCTTAGTTGGTTACAGTTAATTCTCTGGAAGGAGTATTGTGTACTTTACTTACTGAGTTTTGCTTATTTGATGATAGATATCTGTTACTTGCATATCTGAATGCCAGGTTGGCATATACAGGGCGTCAAATATTTGTCTTGTTTTCTGATACAGTCCCAAGAACATTATAAAGATTGCTCCTCAGTTTTTTGCCTGGAATGTTTTTATTGCTAAGTCTGAGTTGAACTAAAATTTTAAATCTTTTTTATAGGTGACTTAATCTTTTACTTAAATTCCCTTAGAATCCTTTGTCATTGAAGCTCAATAACTCCGTGATCCTGATTAGCCGGGAATTAATAATTCCCCCTCCCTGCTACCCATTGAGACAGAGAGTCTCTTTAAGGCGTTAGTGCAGGTCTTGTTTCATTTTAACATCTTTTTCTTTGATTATATATTTAAATTTTTCCTAGGTTTATTTATTCTCTTATCTAAAACACTGGTTTGTTACATACTACTTTCTATAGCTCTAATTTTATTTCTATTTTTATTTCTATTTCTTTGTACTCTGATCATTTCTAATTGGATTTTGTGTATTTTCAGACCTTTGACCAATCACCCCTATTTAGGCTAATACTAGTTGAATTCTCATTACATGTCTTCTTTTTCTCTTTCAGTTTTGTTCTTGAAATCGGTTTGCTCAGTTATCATTGCCTATCATTGCTTTTCTGAGCAGCTATTTCACAGAGGCTGTAATTTTTATTGTTCTTTGTTTCCACTGTTTATCTACAAAATGTGATCTACTGTGTGGTATAATTTTGTTTTTCTGCTGCTGGCCTTTTGTTTTGGGGATGTCTTGGCACAGATGCTTTGCTTAGTTCTTTCTCCGTTTTACTCACCCCTGAGTGGAGGCTGTTCTCCATGGATCAGCTGTTTGTGAAAGTGTTTTTAGAGAGGGGACAAGTTAATGAGCGTAGGAGCCCAGATTAAACATTATTTCAATGGTTTCTGAATTTCTCTGCCCTTGAAGTAGTAATTAGTCCCCATAGTTCTCAGTCTTCTTTCTCAGGCTTGTGGTATGATAACGTGGCATTTTCTTCCTTTGGCAGCCAAGCCTTTAACTACAGGGCTGCATACTACCTGAAATTTCTCCATTGTTCTGGATGTTTCTTGCCAGGATGGTATTTTTGGTTGAGTTCCTTCCCAGTCCATTTTCCCCTGCCACACTTCTATGATACATATGGTTTAAGGACATTTCCTTGTTTGTATGTCCATTCAAATATTGCAATTTCAATCAAGAACACCTTGAAATGGCCCTTCGGGAAGTGATATCTAACTTGTAATTCTCTGTGTTCCTCTTATTCTGATTTAGATATGCAGAGACAATTTTCTCTCTTGCCTCCCTTTTTTGCTCTGGTGTGATGCTTTCTGCTATTGGCAACCTTCCTGCATGTCGAATTTTGTTTAGTGTTTTTATTCTTATACAAGATTTTTTTCCTATTTTTCATTTTCTCATCTTAGAGTATTGGACTCAGGAAAAGAGGGAGAAGACTGACCTTTGCTGTCTTTAAATGGAAGGCAAAAAAGACCTTGATGTGTCTTGCAAAATACTCAGGACACAGAGTAATTAAAGGATAAACTTGATGTTAAAGCAATGACTGAATACATTAACATGTTTATAATCATACACCTTTTCAAAGTCAAGCCTTCAGTCTATGTCTCTTCCATATATGAAATTATCATATATTCTATTCAGTATAAAATGTACCACTATACAGAATTCATCAAATTTTGTATTAAGTTAAAGTGTTAATATGTAATCCTAATGACATATTAACTTATCCGCAAAGGAAAAAAAGCACATGCTTGATACAAAGGGGGAACTATAGCAGAGCTTTGTAATATTGTTATTTAAAATATTTTATATTTTTAGGATATTGTCTGGGACTCTAAAATGTAAATTATAAGTGTCTTTCAGATAGTATACATAAAAACAGAACATTTTCTCAAAGTACATTTTTGTTTGCAAGACAATACAGTATTTCTCAAATACCTTGATTCATGTCAAACTTATTTCCAATTGCTCTCCCTTTTTCACCTTTATCACATTGAGGAATTTCTGGATCTATTCAATTTTAGGTAATTTTAAAATTATTTTTAGTATTTATTATTGTCATTGCTCGTCTCTGTATTTGTTTCAGTACTTAGCCCAGTTTTTATACATTAAATATGTTTCAGGCATATTTATGTAATTCTATTGAGTTGAATTTATGAATGAGACTAAATATTAACATATACACTCATCAAAATAAAGATTATATGCTAGTTTTTATTATTATACAAAAATCATAAATGCTAAATATGTACATTTTAAATTATTTGCAGTTGTTGTAATATCCTTGAGATGTGATAATTTTGCTTTGAGCCTTAAAATTAATTCAGAAGCTCTTTAATCCAATTTCTTTAGTTTGTTTTGAAAGAATCAGGATGCTTTTTCATCTGAAGTAAAAAACAGTGTAAGCTGTGTGTATAATGTTTAAATTGTTGACATATGTATTTTGACATAAAAAATGGACTAGCTTTTGTAGCCCAAGGGTATACATTCATATACACATATATTAAAATTAACTCAAAATTACTAAGTACAACTATATATAGTAAAGGAGTTTATACAAGATTTATTTTTCAACCAAATACCATCTTCAGATTGTGTGAGTTACTTATTTAGTCAAGGAAACTATCAAGTCTCTTAGGAAAATATAGGCTACTTTTATTTTCTGGACAGTATGATGATTTTAAGTTAACTTAGAGAGATCAATATTGTTTTCTGCATCTATACAAAATGTTAGGTATCTAATAGAGAAGCAATTAATAAATTTAAGAGAAATATAACTATATTTCTCCCATTCTTTTGGCAATGTAAAATATACACACAAGACAAAGAGGAAAAGTTGAATAATTACTTTAATTGGCATTTATTAATTCTTAAAGTTTTCTGTTCATAATGCAAATCATTTAGAAGAGTGACTGGTACTCAATAAATAGTTTTAAATTGGTTTAAATACTTGTTTAATTTTCTTGAAAGAGTTGAATTGTCCTTTCAACAATAATTAAAATGTGCAACAACAAAAAATAGACCAAAATGAAGCAACTAATCCTTTATATTTTAAAACTGGATCTCTTCAAATAAAAATGTTAATAAAGTAACATTTGCTGTAATTACAATGTATGTGTTTGTGTATGTGTGCATATGCACTTGGATTTATGTGGAGGTTTGTGTATTTAAGAGCAAGAATATACATTTACTAATTGAAATACATTTTGAAAATATTTATAATAATTTGGGTTCTGAGTACTAATATTAGAGCATGTTATCATTATTACATTATAAAAATGGTAAAATTTAAAGTAAAAATTCTCCTAAATGGTATCTTTTAATTCCCATCTTCCTTCTTCTTCATCTTCTTATCCTCTTTCAAATGTTCTGTGTGTTTTTCCATGCATGATTTTTTCCATATCCATACGATACACACACACATACACACACCCCATTGGTTTCCAAATCTGGTTACACATTAAATGCACTTTTATAAATTTTTCTTTTTCAATTAACTATGCTATGAACATTTTCTTAAAATCTTTTTCTAGAATTCATGGGAATTATGGAAGTTTCTGAAAAATTTTCCCAAACTAAAGGTATTTGATCAGCACAAAGGATGAAAAGGAAAGAGAAGCAAGCAAACAAACAAAAATACAGTAGTAGTTATTCCACAGAAAAGCAAACGGTAGAGATAAATACAACCAAACATATCAATAATTACACTAAATATAAATGGGCTGAGTAATTTAAATGGAAGAAAAACATTATTAAACTCAGAAAAAGATAACTCACAAGAAGAGATGAACATTTATTATAGAATAATTAAAGTATCAATATTCACTAAGGTATACCGATTAGGAATATGTATTTCCACCTCAGAAGAGGACTTTAAAATATATAAAGCTAGCCGGGCAAGGTGGCTCACACCCATAATCCTAGCACTTTGGGAGGCTGAGGTTGGGAGATCACTGAAGGCCAGGAGTTGGAGAACAGTTTGGACAACACGCTAGACCCTGTTTCTACTAAAAATACAAAAATTAGCCAGGTGTGTTGGTACGTGCCTGTAATCCCAGCTACTCAGGAAGCTGAAGCACAAGAATAGCTTGAACCTGGGAGATGAAGGTTGCAGTGAGCTGAGATTACTCCCCTGCACTCCAGTTTGGGCGACAGAGCAACACTCTGTCTCAAAAACAGACACAAAAACAAATAAAATAAAATATATGAAGCAAAAGTTGATAGCACTTACAGGAAAAATCAATAAAGTAATGATAATGGTTGGAGACCAATTGCCAAACCCACAAAAATAAGATATAAAACATAATTGTGCATATACATGTTATTACATTAACATGAAAATAAAATGTGCTTATTTGAAATTGTGTATTATTTTCTATTCTTTACTCTTCTATGACATAAATTCTACTATTCAAACAAAACAAAAAAGGACTAATCAACAGTAACAACTAATACTAACTAATAATAGACAAAAAATGTCTTCCTCTGATATAGCTTCCTCTGATACAGCAATTCAATTTTAACTTTTCAACTCTGTATTGGGTATTTAAATTTTAATTTATATTATTTGTGTATTTTTAAGGTGCATAGATGTAAGACTTCTTAAAAGGAGACAACAAATAACTTATGCAGGGCTAATTAAGCAGGTATTAACTATATTTAATACAAAATATTAATGTATATATTAGTTATCTATTGCTAAATAACAATACTTAGCACAAACTTAGCAGTTTAAAACAAGACACATTTATCACCTTATATTTTATGCGGGTAAGGAATCTGGGCACAGTCTATCCAGATCCTGTTCAAGACTGAAATCAAGATGGTAGTCAGAGTTGAATTCTCATCTGAAAACTCATATGGTTGTTGGTAGTGTTACAGTAGGTAGTCAGGCAGACATAAGCAGGACAGAAGAGGGCTCCTCCCGCCCAGCCAGGAATGTCAGGTGACCATCAGGTAATAGTCTAAAACAATTGGTTGCAGCCAGTGCTAGAGACAGGCAGACTCCCAATAGATAGAAAAAACTTGAAACTGGTGATCAGCAGCTTCCCAATAAGATCTCAGGAGTTGAGCAAGTGGGCTCCAGCATGCACATTAAGAGGTAAAATGGTGGAGTTTAACTGGTATATGGAACATTAGACTGGTAAGGGAAGAATGCCTCAAGTGAGCATGTGTATAATTCTAGAAAGCCCACTGCACTTGTGGTTCCTCCCAAGTGCTAGCAGAACACTGCACATGTGGACAGTCCACCCCAAGGGAAAAATCACAGGAGAAGGGACACACGACCCTGAAAGTATGTCATTGTATAAAACTCCAAGTCAAAGATCAAACAAGGCACTAGATCACTCAAGTTGCCTGCTTGGACCTGTTTCAAGTATACTTTACTTCTATTCATTCATGCCCTAAAACTTTTTAATAAGCTCTCAATCCTGCTCTAAAACTTGTCTTTGTCTCTCACTCTGCCTTATAACCCCTGGGTCAAATTCTTTCTTCTCAGGAGACAAGAAGGTTGCTATAGATCCGTATAGATTTGCTGCCAGTATCAGTAAGATTCCACTTCTTGTGAGCTGTTGAATTGAGGAACTGTTTCTTGCAGGTTGTTATTCAGAAATTTTCCTCTTTTTTTCCTGCAAAGTAGCTTCTTCATAGGGTGGCTTACAACATGCCAGCTTGTTTCTTCAAACTGGACAGGAGAGGGAGTCATGTAGTAAAAAGAATGCTTCGATCTTATGTATCATAATCACAAAGGTAGAATCTTATCACCTTTGCCATATTCTATTGGTTAAAATCAGTCACAAGTACTTTCCACACTCACGGGTAGGGGGTCACAAAGTAAGAAGTGGGAATCATAGCAGCCACCTTAGAATGTGACAGCCCAATATGTTTCTTTCTGTCCCATGATATAGCAGGATAATTTTACTCTTTATGTGTTCCTTTTTAAAGGCTATGTCTCTGAACTTCCTACATCCTTTAGTGTA
The DNA here is from genome assembly GCF_002776525.5 of Piliocolobus tephrosceles. Taxonomy (NCBI): domain Eukaryota; kingdom Metazoa; phylum Chordata; class Mammalia; order Primates; family Cercopithecidae; genus Piliocolobus; species Piliocolobus tephrosceles. Next base: position 51,633,382 of record NC_045436.1, read on the forward strand.
TCTTTTTTTTTTTTTTTTTAATGTAGCAAATCACACTTTTTAGTCATGTTGTATACAAGGTGAGAAGAGAGGGCATTTAGCAGGTAAAATCTTTCCATTTTGTTTTAAAATAAACTTATAGTAGTGGTAAACTGAAACAAATGCACGTGAAAAATGGAATACTTAGGATTGCACTTACCAGCAACAGGTTTTTAGACTTAGAAATTAGTGTTCAGCACTAATTTCTAAATTAGGGATTTATGTCATATCCATAGGCTTGTTTTGTTAGATTACCAGTTGTCTGCCAATCAGACAAATAGACTTTACATCAAAAACTGTCATAAGAGACAAATAAGGTCATTATATAGTAATAAGCCACTTTATCAAGTGGATATAACAGTTGTAACTATATATGTACCCAATAAATTGTAGAACCTAAATATATAACGGAAGTATCAACAGAGTTGAAAAAGATAGACAGTAATACAATAATAGCAGAAAGAAGAAAGGAGCAAAAGAACTACAAAACACTCAGAAAACAATTTTACAAAATGGCAAAGATATTAAGATGTCAAAGACATTTACCAAATGTCAAGGATATCAATATCAAAGATATTGATAGGTAAATATAGTAAGTCCTTACCTATCAATAATTACTTTAAATGTACATGGATTATATTTTCCATGAAAATACAGAGTGGCTAAATGGAAAAACAAGATCCAAGTATATGCTGTCTATATGAGACTCACTTAAACTTTCAGAACACACATAGACTAAAAGTGAAAGGATAGAAAACGATATCCCATACAGATGGTAATCAAAAGAGATCTTTCATGACTATACTTGCATCAGGAAAAAAATAGAATTTAAGTAAAACAAATTGCCACAAGAGACAAAGAAGGACACCATATCATAAAAAGTGGTAAATTTATCAAATGTCAAATAGACATGGCCATTATGAAAATATGCACACCCAACACTGGAATACTTAAGTAAATAAAGAAAATATTAACAGAACTGAAGAAAGGCAGAAATATAATCAAATACAATAATGGAGAAATATCTTGAGACAAAGAAGTACAACATAACAAAACTTATGGGATGCAGCAAAAATATTTCTAACAGAGAATTCTCTAATGTTAAATACCTACCATGAGAAAAAGATCTT
>NC_045436.1:51634539-51637513 GCF_002776525.5 Piliocolobus tephrosceles
GAGACTTAGACTCCCATACAATAATAATGGGAGACTTCAACACTCCACTGTCAACATTAGACAGATCAACGAGACAGAAAGTTAACAAGGATATCCAGGAATTGAACTCATCTCTGCACCAAGCGGACCTAATAGACATCTATAGAACTCTCCACCCCAAGTCAACAGAATATACATTCTTCTCAGCACCACATCACACTTATTCCAAAATTGACCACATAATTGGAAGTAAAGCACTCCTCAGCAAATGTAAAAGAACAGAAATTAGAACAAACTGTCTTTCTGACCACAGTGCAATCAAACTAGAACTCAGGACTAAGAAACTCAATCAAAACCGCTCAACTACATGGAAACTGAACAACCTGCTCCTGAATGACTACTGGGTACATAACGAAATGAAAGCAGAAATAAAGATGTTCTTTGAATCCAATGAGAACAAAGATACAACATACCAGAATCTCTGGGACACATTTAAAGCAGTATGTAGAGGGAAATTTATAGCACTAAGTGCCCACAAGAGAAAGCAGGAAAGATCTAAAATTGACACTCTAACATCACAATTAAAAGAACTAGAGAGGCAAGAGCAAACACATTCAAAAGCTAGCAGAAAGCAAGAAATAACTAAGATCAGAGCAGAACTGAAGGAGATAGAGACACAAAAAACCCTCCAAAAAATCAATGAATCCAGGAGTTGGTTTTTTGAAAAGATCAACAAAATTGACAGACCGCTAGCAAGATTAATAAAGAAGAAAAGAGAGAGGAATCAAATAGACGCAATAAAAAATGATAAAGGGGATATCACCACCGACCCCACAGAAATACAAACTACCATCAGAGAATACTATAAACACCTCTACGCAAATCAACTAGAAAATCTAGAAGAAATGGATAATTTCCTGGACACGTACACTCTTCCAAGACTAAACCAGGAAGAAGTTGAATCCCTGAATAGACCAATAGCAGCCTCTGAAATTGAGGCAACAATTAATAGCCTGCCCACCAAAAAAAGCCCAGGACCAGATGGATTCACAGCTGAATTCTACCAGAGGTACAAGGAGGAGCTGGTACCATTCCTTCTGAAACTATTCCAATCAATAGAAAAAGAGGGAATCCTCCCTAACTCATTTTATGAGGCCAGCATCATCCTGATACCAAAGCCTGGCAGAGACACAACAAAAAAAGAGAATTTTAGACCAATCTCCCTGATGAACATCGATGCAAAAATCCTCAATAAAATACTGGCAAACCGGATTCAGCAGCACATCAAAAAGCTTATCCACCATGATCAAGTGGGCTTCATCCCTGGGATGCAAGGCTGGTTCAACATTCGCAAATCAATCAACGTAATCCAGCATATCAACAGAACCAAAGACAAGAACCACATGATTATCTCAATAGATGCAGAAAAGGCTTTTGACAAAATTCAACAGCCCTTCATGCTAAAAACGCTCAACAAATTCGGTATTGATGGAACGTACCTCAAAATAATAAGAGCTATTTATGACAAACCCACAGCTAATATCATACTGAATGGGCAAAAACTGGAAAAGTTCCCTTTGAAAACTGGCACAAGACAGGGATGCCCTCTCTCACCACTCCTATTCAACATAGTGTTGGAAGTTCTGGCTAGGGCAATCAGGCAAGAGAAAGAAATCAAGGGTATTCAGTTAGGAAAAGAGGAAGTCAAATTGTCCCTGTTTGCAGATGACATGATTGTGTATTTAGAAAACCCCATCGTCTCAGCCCAAAATCTTCTTAAGCTCATAAGCAACTTCAGCAAAGTCTCAGGATACAAAATTAATGTGCAAAAATCACAAGCATTCTTATACACCAGTAACAGACAAGCAGAGAGCCAAATCAGGAATGAACTTCCATTCACAATTGCTTCAAAGAGAATAAAATACCTAGGAATCCAACTTACAAGGGATGTAAAGGACCTCTTCAAGGAGAACTACAAACCACTGCTCAGTGAAATCAAAGAGGACACAAACAAATGGAAGAACATACCATGCTCATGGATAGGCAGAATCAATATTGTGAAAATGGCCATACTGCCCAAGGTAATTTATAGATTCAATGCCATCCCCATCAAGCTTCCAATGAGTTTCTTCACCGAATTGGAAAAAACTGCTTTAAAGTTCATATGGAACCAAAAAAGAGCCCGTATTGCCAAGACAATCCTAAGTCAAAAGGACAAAGCCGGAGGCGTCACGCTACCTGACTTCAAACTATACTACAAGGCTACAGTAACCAAAACAGCATGGTACTGGTACCAAAACAGAGATATAGACCAATGGAACAGAACAGAACCTTCAGAAATAATGCCACACATCTACAACCATCTGATCTTTGACAAACCTGACAAAAACAAGAAATGGGGAAAGGATTCCCTATTTAATAAATGGTGCTGGGAAAATTGGCTAGCCATAAGTAGAAAGCTGAAACTGGATCCTTTCCTTACTCCTTATACGAAGATTAATTCAAGATGGATTAGAGACTTAAATGTTAGACCTAATACCATAAAAACCCTAGAAGAAAATCTAGGTAGTACCATTCAGGACATAGGCATGGGCAAGGACTTCATGTCTAAAACACCAAAAGCAACGGCAGCAAAAGCCAAAATTGACAAATGGGATCTCATTAAACTAAAGAGCTTCTGCACAGCAAAAGAAACTACCATCAGAGTGAACAGGCAACCTACAGAATGGGAGAAAATTTTTGCAATCTACTCATCTGACAAAGGGCTAATTTCCAGAATCTACAAAGAACTCAAACAAATATACAAGAAAAAAACAAACAACCCCATCCAAAAGTGGGGAAAGGATATGAACAGACATTTCTCAAAAGAAGACATTCATACAGCCAACAGACACATGAAAAAATGCTCATCATCACTGGCCATCAGAGAAATGCAAATCAAAACCACAATGAGATACCATCTCACACCAGTTAGAATGGCAATCATTAAAAAATC
>NC_045436.1:51657513-51682070 GCF_002776525.5 Piliocolobus tephrosceles
AGTTGATGGGTGCAGCACACCAACATGGCACATGTATACATATGTAACAAACCTGCACATTATGCACATGTACCCTAGAACTTAAAGTATAATAAAAATAAAAAAAAAAAGAAATCTACCCGTATCAATTGGTATAATAAATATACATATTAATTAAACATGTATAGTATATATTTAAATATTAAATATGTATAATATATATCTAGATTAATTCATATGTATATTTAATGATAATTTAACTCTGGTTTTGTTAGCGATGGGACATCTTTACTATTTTTTATTCGTATTTTAAAGAAGTGTTTTATTTGTTCCTCTGCACAATTGTAGGGCTATATTTTTGCTCCTATTCCCTGCCAAATCAATTACCAATTCTTATGAATGCTTTTCTTTGTAATGCATTAGTTGCCATTCTGTCTGGGAAGTTCATGATTCCTCATCAATCTAGATCCTCTTATTTTCCCTACTTTATTTCTATGGTGACCTTCAAATTTTACTCCTTGATTTAATTCCTTTAGTTCTATAATAAATGTGTATTCTACCTCATACATTACTTTCAAATTGAGAAACAAAAGTATCTTTCTATTGTCCATAAATTTTAATCTTAACTCTTTAATCTAGTTATTAAGGCCCACCCCAATCACTATAATTTTAACTAACAGCACAACCAGCATGAATTGACTGTAAAGTTTACAAAGCACCTTCTTATTACAATCATGACGTCAATCTAGGTAACGTGCATTACTTTTCTATGAAAGATAATGTCTTTCCCTAGGTAACTTTCCCTAGGTAATGATGACATCTCAAGATAAATTTGCATCTTCTGTTTTCAAATGTAGATTTTATACAACTAATGTAACATTTATTTAATCAAAATATTAAGCATGCTTTTGTGGGAAATCTACTAAAATTTTCCATTAAGTCAGGTGAAGATTATATTTCTATTCAGCGTAAATTTTCTGCAAAGGTTTTCATGTGTGTATGTGAACTTATTATTAAACAGCCTGTAACTAAATATCAGCTAAATGTAAACCACTGTGGCATAGCCCTTGCTAACCTCTTCAACTGCATCTCTCATCATTATTCTCCTCTTACTCAAGATATCAGCCATACTGAACTACTTTTTGGTTCTAAAAAAGCTTAGCTTCCTTGTAAGTTTTCTCATTTTTTCAACCACCCTCCACATATTTAGGTTTCAAAACTCCATTTGGGCCTCACTTTCATGGCCAATCTTGTCCCCAGTTTGAACTAAGAGGTCCTTTTGTTTCTGTTTACTTTGCCTGCTACACATATCTTTAACACACCTATTATTTTGCTATAGGTTAGTTGTCTTTTAACGTCTTAGTTTAGTTTTGTTTCTTTTACAAACAGGGTCTCACTATGTTGCACAGGCTGGCGTGCAGTGGCTCTTCACAGGCTGGATCATGGTGCACTACTGTCTCAAACTCCTGGCTTCAAGCAATCTTCCCCCCTCCTTAGCTTTCTAAGTAGCTATGACTATAGGTGTGTGCCACTGCACCTGGCTTTTTCTCAATAGATTTTAACTTGAAAGCAGGAACTATGCAGCAATGACACAGTAGTTACTCAATAAAATATTGTGCAGTGAGTAGATGAACTGCCTCTGTATTGAACCTCTCTCGAACTTCATATTTTCAAATTGTGTTCTGCATTCAATTCTTTCGTGTTACTCATGCTTCCTTTGCTGACATTTAAAATGTCTCCTTTTCCCAGTTTAATGTATTAATTTCCCTTCTTCCTTTATCTCCAGTTCCTAACATGTGTGACCTACACCTGTGCCACAGCTTCTACTCATTTCCATTTTAATCCTCTGAAAATCTGGCTTTGAAAACCACCCGGCTGGTGAAATTATTCTCTTAATATCACCACCTGCCTACCCAAATTCAATAACCTTTTCTCAATTCATGTTTTATTAAATCTCTCAAATTCTTTAGAGTCTTTGATCAATAAGCCTCTTTATGATTCTTGTTCTTCAGCTCTTCCTTGCTGGTTTCTCTTTCTCTGCAGCTGGCACATTTCCTCCTGATTCATAAGTGTAGTTGATACTTGAACATTAGTCCTATGTCTCCTACTCTTCTCCTTAAGTATTCACATGATATGGCCCATTTCTCTTCATGGTTTCAAGTACCACTTCGCACATGACTCCCCGGCTTCTCACCTTTGCTTCAGTCCCATATGTGTAACTGCTAAACAGCAATACGAGTTTGTCACCCTGACATTATTTGAAACTCAATGTTTCCTAAGGAAATACTACATTCTCTGAAAGCAGTTACCCTTCTGAATATGCCCACTACTGCCAATATAATGTCGTTAGTTTTAGTTTCTTATACTTGAAAACTTGGAAATGCATAAATTTCTGGTTTTTTTCTTTTGCCAATTAGATTCTATTATTCCTAGGGTTTTCTTATATTGATAATAATATTGTTAATGTTTACTTCTTTAGCCCTTTAACAATTATTCAGTCACTTATCATTTTCTATTTACTATATTTAAATCATATATTATTTGAATAAAAATCTTGGCTCCTTGTCTAGCTGCATAGTCAAAGGGAGTTGTTTAACTACTCTAAGCCTTGGTTATCTCAATTTTTCAAAATTGACTATAATAGTATCTAGTCATATAAATAATAGTTTATAGAAATATTTTGATAATTAATCAATACATATAAAATACTTAGCACAATTCGTAACAAGTAAAATCACTCGGCAAACAGTAGACATGACTGTAATTCATTTTTTAAATGATATATTTTTTCACATTTTCATATCTCAAAAATCAGACTGTGTCTTATAGTCAATACTATGTCACAGACTATGTGACAGAGTCCATTTCCTCCTGATTGTAAAATAATTGATATACAATGGTGCATCTTTCAATTGATGTTTCTATAATTCAATGAAATAAGATAATATTATTATTAGTGTTATTATTGCACCAACAATGAGTACAATATTAAGTGGGTTTTATTACTTTCAACTTAAAAAAAATAATATATTGCTGTATACCTACATTTCCTAAATATCACTTTTATCCTTTTACTAGCTGGATAAAGTTTTATGTGGTCCTTTCTCCATGTCTTTAGTTTTTAATATTCTCTAGCACTTACATTTCCATTAAATATTAGTAGGTTCATTGCTACCTACTATTGCCCCTAGTCTTCATTAACTTGTCCAAATTGGTCTCCTTACTCACAGCCCTCTGAAAATCCTTACGCCCATTTCCTCTTCCATTCATTTGATCCTGTGACTCCTCTCTATATGAGTCTTCTTTCCCTACCTATGTAAATATTACTCATCCTCATGGATCAGATTTAGTTTCAATAATTATTCTATTTAAATATTATTGTTAGTCTGAGAAAAGTTTCCAAAAAAGTTAAACTACTCCACATGTATGTTTTAACATTATGCATACACACAGCAGGGTTAAACAATTTCAAAATGTTTTTCTTGTCCCATTGATAGTGTGTGTATTTAATCTTTTTTTCACCTAGTGTTATAGCATTGTAAAGTCATGGGAAGGTTCCTGTCATGAATTTATCTGAAATAATTTTTCTTCCTCCTTGAATCAGAAGAAGGCAGTATCATTGCCTTCTTGCTGCAGTGATTATTCAGATATTTTGCCATTTTCCCAGACACTGTTGTGGTAGGTACCCCTTATCTTTAACATTTCTTTCTGAGGGTCATATAAGGAAGGACTCAAACCAAGTGCTCAGGAGACTATCAACCTCTGGTGCACAGCTAACATATCCAGATAGGACGAAAGGCTTGGCAGTGGGCAGAAAGCTGGCAGAAAGAACGGAGAGGACACCTGCTCCCTGAGTGATGTTTGTTCCCTAATGAGAACAGAAGAATGGCTAAGCGTCTTAATTTTTACATTCTGAGTGTCCATGATAAGATGATAGTCAAGTTTTCGGAAAGACAAAACTTGAATATTCTATCTTCAAATATATGTGCAATATATTTGTAAATAAAATAAATAATGCAAATATCAGGAATTAACTTAAAATTAAGCTATTTTTAGGATTTATTTTAAGAAAAAATATAGTTTTGTCTGATTGATATAGACTATTAATTGATTTGGTTTAAAATACTACTGTCCCTCTGAAGATAGGGTTTAAATTTTAGTAGGATACAGAATAGATGAAACACTGTGAAAAGTTATTTTGAACAACCAGCCTATATTTACACATGATAATTATTTATACACCTGATATTCAGTAATGCAAAGTAATGAGAAATCAGAATGCCATTGCTTTAGATTGGTATCAACTGTATCATGTACCCTTAAAAAAGTCAGACTCGCTAAAAGCATATTTTTAATGTGTTGCTTTTAAGTAAATATATGCACATTTCTTTATTCACTAAGCTTGCCTAGTCTTATTAATTCAAAATTATGTAAATTATTGTTAAATAATTTAATATCTTCATATTTGATTTATTTTCTTTATATTGCATCCACCCTGTCTTTGATGGGATATAGCTTACCTTGCTAAAACTGACAGAATTCAATCATTTTAATTAACTTCTCTTATTTTTATTTTCCCTCAATCAGAGAAATTATTGAAAATGGCTTTAGGAATATATTGAAATTGTTCTTTAAAAATTCAGTTAGGTCTATCTGTTGTATACATGTATACAGGTTGCCAAAAGGAATCTGCTGTAATGTAACTGAAAGTTGGCATGATTTGTCTGTTCTTCTTTTAACTCAATATTTCTGATTTTGTGCCTGCAATATAATTTTATAGATTAAAACACCAAAATTCTCATTTTAATTACTTAAAACAGATAAAAGTAACACACTTATTTTATTTTTAGAGAAAATGTATTTCCTTAAAAATAATTAGAATGCTGTATTTATTCTGAGTCTGAGTCTAAAAATGAATCATAGCTATTAGCATGAACATTGAAGAAAATTAGGAATAAACTATTTTGGAAAAGCCTCTATAAAAGGATGTGCTTTCTGCTATGCTCTATATACTCTGTTTCTTTGTTTTAATGATCCGTTTCAGTTCACATGTACATACTCCCTGAAGCTATAATTTATGATGAAGGGTGACTATAAGACCAATGCGCAGTTTGATTACGATGAGAGGAGAGTAAGAGGGAAGAGTACACGCATGGGCACTGAGCTCAGGGTTCCTAATGAGAAGGAGAAAGAAGGAATCAGACTCATCAACAAAAATGAGCACAATAAAAAGATTTGGTACAGTCCAAGAATCAGTTTCCTTTACTTCATGATTTTGCTGAGGGAAAACAGAATATTAAGAGCCGAGCACAATAAAGCATGGGAAGTCATATTTACCACTCTAATTGATTGAATTGTATTCCTTTCAAATGATATGCTGAAGTCCTAAACCCCAGAACCTGAGAATGTGTCCTTATTTAGAAACAGTGTCACTGCACATTTAACCAAGTTAAGATGAGGTCACTAAGGTGGGTTTTAATCCAATATGACTAATGTCCTTATACGAAGAGAAAATTTGAACCCAGAGACAGAAATGCACAGGGAAAAGATAATATGAAGACACAGAGAAAAAACAGCCATGTGATTGGAGTGATACATCTATCTACAAGCTGATAAACTCTCAAGATTGCTGATAAACCACAAGCTAGAGGTAAGGAAGTATTCTTTTCAGTCACAGAGCAATTGTGGCCCTGCTGATACCTCAATTTTAGGCATTAGTCTTTAGAACTGTAAGGCATTAAATGTTTATTTTATTTTACTTTACTATTTTATTTTATTTTAAAGACAGAGTCTCACTCTGTCGCCCAGGCTGGAGTGCAGTTGTGCGATCTCGGCTCCCTGCAAGCCCCGCCTCCCGGGTTCACGCAGTTCTCCTGCCTCAGCCTCCTGAGTAGCTGGGACTACAGGCACCTGCCACCACGCCAGGCTATTTTTTTTTTTTTTTTTTTTTTTTTTGCATTTTTAGTAAAGACGGGGTTTCACAGTGTTAGCCAAGATGGCCTTGATCTCCTGACCTCGTGATCCGCCCGCCTCGGCTTCCCAAAGTGCTGGGATTACAGGCGTGAGCCAGCGCGCCCGGCCAAATTTTTGTTTTTAAAAACAACTCTGTTTTGGCACAGATCTAGCAAACTAATATTTTTTAGTTTCTAAATCATCACCTTCATGATGACTTACATATTTTTCAGTTTTCACTGTGCTTTTTCCTCTATGCCTCAGGACTTAACAGATAACCATGCATTCACTAGTTTTCAAAAAGCCCATTTCATTTGTATCACCATCAATTCAAAGGATAGAAATTTATATTACATAAATGTAAAGAAAAACATGTTAGGGTAAAAACAAAATTATTTCTAACGAAAATAAATTATTTTTATACAAATGTTTAGTTAAGATAGCTATGTATTAAAAACTAAAAGACACTCAGCTTCCTCACTATCCTGGGTCTCTTCACAGGAAACTCTCTTTGCCTTGACCTACGGGAAGCATGGTGAGTGCCTGCAGGACTAAAGCACTTGAGACCAGATAGAGACAAAGAATGGGGATGCGGCTAGCAGTAGCCAGAATGTGAGTATGGCTGCTCTCCATTCTCACCAGAGGAGACACAAAATCAGAGAGGCTGTTGAGCAATGCTATGTTTCAGGAAGAATGTTCCATGGGTCGTATGGGCATGATTCCCTAGCTGGTGTTTCCACATAGCTCAGGTAACTTTCTTGGGTCTCCTCCAGGCCTATCCAAGTTAAATGCTATGCCAACCTCAGAGCCCGCAGTAGACTCGCAGCAAACCTGGGTTTAGGGCTCCATCTAGTGCTGAAGAAAAGGCAGTAATCTCAAGCTAAGAAACTAGTCAGTCAGCACAGGATGTCTAGACAGAATATAATAAAAAGACAGACATAAACAAAGCCTATAGCAAAGACTGGCACAAATACTTTTTAAAATTTTAAATCCATAGACATTGATATATATATCCGTAAGCATCAAGAGTAATCAGGAAGCTATGACATCATCAAATGGACAAAACAGGATACCAATGACTGACCATAAAGAGGTGGAAATATGTGAACACTCAGACTAGGAATTCAAAATAGTGATTTAAAGGAAATTCAGTAAACTCCAAGAAAACACAGAAATAATTCAGAACTTTAAAAATTTAAGAAAGTAATTGAAATTATTAAAAAATCAAATAGATATCAAATAGCTGAAAGGCACAATTAACAAACTGAAAAATGGAACAGAGAGCATCAGCAGCAGAATTGATCAAGCAGAAGAAAGAATCCATGAGTGCAAAGACAGCCTATTTGAAAACACAGAAAAGGAAAAATAAAAAATAATAAAAATGAATTAAATCTTAAGCTATCTATGGGAAAACATCTAAAGAGAAAATGTACTAGTCATTGGTGTTCAAGAGTAAGTGAGGATGACAAAGGGGTAGAAAGTTTATCCAAATAAATAACAAGTAGGAAATTTTCCAAATGTGGAGATAGGTCAAAGATCACCAATCAGATTCAACCCAAATAACCCTACTGCAAAGTATAAAACTATCAAACTCCCAAAATTCACATACAATGAGTAGATCCTAATATTAGCAAAAGGAAATAATCAAATAACATAAAAGGAAGTTTGAATATGCTTGGAAGCAGACCTCTCAGCAGATACCTTAAGAGGACAGGAGGAAGTAAGATGATATTTTCAAAGTGCTGAACAAACAAACAAATAAAACAAACAAACAAACAAACCTAATCAAGAATACTGTATCCAGCAAAGCTAGTCCTCAAATATGAAGCAGAAGTAAAGACTTTCCCAGACAAACAAAGCTAGTGGAATTCATCACCACCCAACCTGTCTTACAAGAAATTCTAAAGGGAGTTCTTCAATCTGAAACAAATGGATGCTAACCTATAACACAAAAGCAGCTGAAAGTATTAAGATCACTGGTAAAAGTCAGTACACAGATAAATTCAGAATTTTTAAATATTATAATCATGGCATGCAAACTATATATATAGTTTATATATGGTGTATATCTATAGTATATATATTTTACTCATACACTATACATACACATATGAAGATAAGACAAAACTTAGAAATAATAACTATAATAAGTTATTAAAAATAGATAACATAAAAATATATAAATTCTGACATCCAAAATTCAAAATGAGGGATAATGGAGTAAAAATGAATGCAGATTTTTTACACTTTGGGAGGCCAAGGTGGGTGAATCACCTGAAGTCAGGAGTTTCAGACCAGCCTGGCCAACATGTCGAAACCCTGTCTTCACTAAAAATACAAAAATTAGCTGGGTGTGGTGGCAGCACCTGTAATCCCAGCTACTTGGGAGGCTGAGGCAGGAGAATCACTTGAACCTGGAAGGTGGAGGTTGCAGTGAGCCAAGATCATGCCACTACACTCCAGCCTGGGCAACAGAGCGAGACTCCCATCTTAAAAATAAAAAAAAAAATAAAAAATAAAGCAGATTTTTTTCTTTGTTAATTGTTTTTGTTTAAAATAGTCTTTTATAACATTAAGATGATTTTTGTAAGTCTCATGGCAACCATAAAGTAAAAACTTATAATAGGTGCATTTAAAATAAAAAGCAAAAAATCAAAACGTACTACTAGAGAAAATAACTCTACCACCTTGAATGAAAATGGACTGAATTTTCCAGTTAAAAGGCATACAGTGGCTGAATGAATAAAAAAAGGCTCACCTATATGTTGCCTACAAGAGGGTCACTTTATCTTAGGAACTTGCATAGACTGAAAGTGAATGGATAGAAAAAGATATTCCATGCAAATGGAAGCTGAAAAAGAACAGGAGTAGTTATACATGTATTAGATATAGTAGACTCAAAGACTGTAGAAAGAAAAAAAAAAAAAAGACAAAGAAGGCCACTATATAAAAAAACACAAAACTAAGATAATCTATCCTGAGATAAGTTTAAAGAGAAAACCTATTCACTAGGCTTAAATGTAGAAATATAACATGGAGAGAAATATGTGATTTTGGACAATTTTTATAAGCTGCAATTCATTATCTATAAAAATTCCTATAACATTAGTATGTTGTGAGAATTAAATTAGATGATGAAAGTGAACACACTTAGCATGAGGTGATATACAGAATAATTACAAAATAATGCAGTTACTTTTATCATTAGTATTACATTTTTCACAGCTATGGTGCATTAGGATTTTGAACTCAGTACTTCTAGGTTTTTGCTTAAAGAAAAACTAAAAGAAAATTCATAAGTCTCTTCAATGATTATATTATAGAACAATTATTCAATGATTATGTTATAGAACAATGATTATACTTATGATGAAATGTCTCTCCCATTGAACCGAGTTTCTTTAAGTGAGTTTATGTACACATCCACACACGCATCCATCTTTATCTCTATATGCTTTAAAGTGGTTATTAAATCAGTGTTAAATAAATGAAAGGGGAGATACATGCACAAATGAATAGGGATTTGATAGGAACAGATTTTTTAAAATAGCCATAAAGCAAATATTATTGAAGTGTATTAGTTTTAGAGGACTGTTATAACAAAGTACCACAGATTGAGTGACTTAAGCAACAAAATTTATTTTCTCACAGTTCTGAAGGCTAAAAGTCTAAGATCAAGGTGAAGGTAGGTTTGGTTTCTTCTAAGGCTTCTCTCCTAAATTTGTAGATGGCTGCCTTGTCATTGTCCTCACATGGCCTTTTCTCTGTGTAGTGATCCCTGATGTCTCTCCACCTTCTTATAAGGACACCAGTCATATTGTATTAAGACCCACCCATATTATCTCATATAACCTTAATTACTTCTTTAAAAGACCTCTATCCAAGTACAGTCACTTTCTGAAGTACACTAGGGATTAGGATTTCAATGTATAAATTTGGGGGGTAGGACTGGGCACAATTCAGTCCATACATGAGGGAATTTGTAGAACAATTTACAGTTGATTATACTAACAACATTTTCTCTCTAATTTAGCCATGATATTCTTCACTACTATAGGTTAAAATAATGGACAATATTCTCTGGGCCTGTAAATTTTTAGTGAACAACTTAGGTGAAATTTACATAAAATTAGACATCTAACAAGCATGACTTTGAAGGAATGACATATCCAACAACATTTTCTGGAGAAGAGGATCAGGAAAACTCTGGAGCATAGGTGTTAAACCTGAAATGTGAGTCCTAGATGGGACTGACATTTTAGAAGAACACTATCAGCTATTAAGATATAGAAAATGGTACTGGGCATCTAAGAAAGGAGAGATTCCTCAGAAGATATTGAGGACACACCAGGGTTGGCTCTAATGATACAAGCTCCGGAAGAAGGAAGAGTTTGTACACTTAGCCCTTAGATCCATCAATTCAACCTGGCTCTCTCTACCTGCTGATATTATTTTTAGGTATAGGCTGAATATATGCAAAAAAGATATTCCAAAAAACTGTGATCCAAATAGTCTAGGAGTTTATTTCTCCCATAGTTGTTCAGGTAAGGACGACTAGAAAGTTCTGTTTTAATGTGTTCTTCCAGCTACTGAGGTTCTTCTTAATTATCTTTTTGACCCACCATCCCGTAGTATTCACAAGTGTTTAACAACCAGCTTTCCAAGTGTACTTCTAACATGATGTTGTTTTATTTTTCCTTTACATTAAGACAAAAAGTAAAACAATGAAAATGCATGTTAGACTTTCACTCATTGGTTAATATCATAAGTGATTCCTTTGCTAAATGAGACAGAATGCTGGAAGGCTACTTATTCAATTTTTTTGTGCAATTTACCATAGAATGTCTATAGACACAACACACTATAATATTTAATCTGGATTATTTACATTTTCTTCATTATTGTCTTAACTCTAGGGAATCAACAAAACAAGCCTTGATATGTAGCATTTGCTGATTTCTAATTTCTGTTATATAAAGTGTTCCAACCTGGTTGAATTCAGGCTACCAAAGTGACATCATTGAATGTAGAGTTGGGAAGACAGCATAATAGCATCCAATTTATTATCTATTTACAAAAGATAATAACATACCATGATATAGTTTTCCCTCCATATATAAATAATAAACATTAGAGCACTTTTGAGCATAAAAATTATGCATTATGTTATATGCAAGGAACATATAAATATACAAGTTAGTTCTCCAGGATTTCACACTCTAGCAAAGTATAATGGTAAGAGCTTGTACTTGATAGTAAAATGAGCACTGGTGTGAATAATGATTTTCTACTACTAGCTCTGTGACCTAATAGAATATAATTAATCCTTCTAAGCCATAATCAATTTCTACACCTGCAAAATGGGAACGAAGGTAGAAGTAATTGTAGTTAGGAACGAGCAATCTTCTTCGTGAAGCATTAAACACAATGTCTGGCATATAGGAAGTGTTATAAACCTTAAATTGTATAATTTTTGTTGGATATATGAATTATTCATATATAGGGCCATCTTGTATACCATGCAAAAGGTAAGGTTACATTAAATATCAGTAAGATCTCATTATAGCTGACAAAGTGTCCCTATTTATTTTTATGATCATCCTATAATAAATGAAATTCTAATAGTTAATACCAGCCATATTGCTGCTGTATTTATTATTGTTGGATATATTGTTTCTAGAGGAAAAGAAATTTTACAGGCTGAGTTAATAATAGTGGTGGATAACTGTTTTGTAATTGGTAGGTCCTCTATAATAACATAGAAACAAGGCTGATGAGGTGGCTGATGTATTAGGCTAACATATCAGTAACTTATATTCTAATCTTGACTTTACATTTTTTGTCTTATCTTAATGTACATTCATAAGTTATGAGCCTTTCACTTTTTCCCTCTCATAAAACAATTTTTTTCAGGGGTGTTATGAGTGTTGTGAGGGCTACCAAATGAGTAAAACTCATTGCCATATATCTTTAAAGTATCTCAAGGAATGGATGAAGCTTCTATCTTAGGGGTTAGAAATTGTAAGGCATACAAATAAAATAATATTTTTCTTGCATAGTTATCTCACAGTGATCCTTGAACAGAGCTCATTTAACTCTGAACAAAGTTTTCATTACCACTTTAAATATAGTGATGCTAACCTATTTGTGAACCCTGGTCAGGGCTACTAAACTCATTCTTACTGCTTGTTAAGAACTTACCTTATTCCTCTTACTTAGCATGATGACACAAGCTATTTTAATCCACTCACATTTTAACTTAGCAGAGCATACAAGCAAAGCTAACTTGAATTCCAGAGAAAGATCCCAAGTACCTTATTAATGTATTTTTCTCTTAATTGTACAAAAAAAGTCAAGGAAATCAAAAGTAGGACCTTTTTACCTTTGAGGTATTTACTGTAGTTTCAGCACCTATTAGGCATCAATACAGAAAGATTTCTAGACAATATTTGATGAATTCTAGCCCCTCCCATTCCCCATGTTCATGGGAGCATGACCAACAGACTAACACAACAAGCAGATGATGCTCCTGATGAAAAGGGCAGACCCAGTTGAGCCTGGGCTACGCTGACACAGACTTTGTTGCTCTTCATTTGGCAAAGGTAAATCTGAGTTGAGACTTTTCTTTGAAATGGTTGTGTGGCCATAGAGATGAAAAAGAATTATGTTATCAAAAGTAAAGTACTTTTGCTTTCTGAATCTTTTATAAAAATCTCCACATTTCATCAATTTGATTCAGGGAAAAATCATATATTGTGTCTGATTTCCATGTATTTCATCAAATGTTGCATGCTCTCTGGTGCCTAAAGGAAAAAAATAAAGACATTTCTCTCCACAATATTTTAAAAATAACTTTCCAGGTTTTATAATACGTAAGAACTCTGTAATAATCACAAATCAAGTCACTGGATAAAGATGACATTTGCTAACTTCTCATCCAAACCTACATATGCTGTTTCCAAGGAAGACACTATGTTGATATACTCAGACTGCCCAAGTTTCTAAGAAGTCCAAATCTAAAAATACGTGGTTTCATTAGGGTCTTTAATAACTGGTGTGTTTGTGTGTGTTGTACGTGCATGCTAATTGTAATGCCTGTCATCTAATTTGTTTTTACCTGTATATTTGACAGGAGTGATTGAATTAGAACAAGGATGCCATGTAAGGATAAAATATATATCCCATATACTATTTAAGTTGTCTAGTTACAGGAAGCTGTTAATATCTATTTGTTTCTGAACAAGCTACTTTATTTTATTTAATAGCCTTTGTAATGACTCTACTCCTCTCTTTCTAATTTTGTGAAGTGGCACTGATGAAGAACAATTTGTACCTGGTACATACCGAGAGTTATCTGCCTAACACAGATGCCTGAATAGGAATGAAAGAGAATGAGAAAATAGAAGCAGTGGGAAAAATAAGATCTAATATTTCCAAACAGAAAAACCCAGAAATTATATATGAAAATATAAAAAGTAAAATACATGTGGCTAAATCTCACATGGCAAAAATGTATAAAAACAACTTAAGGACTCAAATTTATTTTCATTTTTACTTGAAAATACACAGGTATTGGAATTATGTGGTTACAGGAGCCCAGAGTCTCTCCAAGTGACTTCAAGCTTTCCTTTAAAACAGAACCTAATATTTTGAGATATCAAAATAAGGATAGTTCCTCATATGTATTTAAAAAATAACAAAAATTAAATTACATTGAAAATCATTATAGATAGCACTTATTGAAAGTTTAATATGTCCTAAACACTTTGCTAGAGATTTCAAATCTCTCCCTCATTTGATCCTATCATTCTATCAGGTAGAAACCATGATTATCTCTATGTTACAGCTGAGAAAACTCTTTGAAAGGCAAATAATTTGTGCGGGGTCATTTTGGTGTGCAACAGTAAATATGTTTCAGTTATCCATTGCAGCAAAGTTTAGTTACATACAACAGACTGGAGGATTTACTTGCTAGATGTCTGTCTCACAAGGCTTCCAAAATGGTGTTAATGCTGAGGGCTTGGTTTTTTCTCTTTCACAGGTCTCTCCATGAGGTGCCTCCGTCTTCTCTACTCACACTGTGGTGGTTTGGTCCCAGAAGCAATACCACAAGACACAGGAAGTGGAAGCCCCCACTTTTTAAGCCATGGCCCCAGAAAATGGCACAGAATCATTTTAGCCATATACTGCTGGTCAACCTGTCACAGAACCTGGATTTACGGGGAAGAACATAAACCCGACTATTCAATGGGAGGAATGGTGAAGCATTCGGGGCTCATATTTTTAAACTGCCGCGGTATGATGTCTTGCCACAAGTTATTCACATTCTCTTCACCTGTAAAATACATTTACCCTTTCTCAAAATCCTAAAACATCCTATCTCATTATGAAATTTGTCTCAGGTTCAAAGTCCAGGGTTTCATCACCTAAATCAGGTCCATGTGCAGGGGAAGCTCCTGGAACTTGGCTCCTATGGGACAGATCCTTGAGTGTGGTTCTCCTAATCTACAGATCTGGGAACCAAAGAAAAAAGTTATCTTCTCCCCAACACACATGAAGGAGGAAAAAAAGCTGGTGTCGTGAGTTTAAATAAAAAAGGAGAAATATCTTGGTTTAAACATGCCAGAGGAAAAACTCTAAAAACATAGTGAATTTTAAAGTAATTTTCACTGAAAGCTTTCAAGTATTAAGAGGAAGGAAGGAAAGAATGGGAAAGCAGGGTGGAAACGGTTCTATTCACATCCCAAATGAGGCAGAGAGACTATGAGTTAGAACAGAACAGGGAACAGGCATAAGATAATTTCCATAAACACTCTCATTAAAAGGGAATAACAGGAAGTACACAGCAGTCACTGGTACATGTCCACTGTGAAATCCACTGGGTCCATTTTGATCACTTAGGCCTTTGATAATCAGACCTCACTTCTGCTCTCTGGGCATTATTCTCTGTGGTTCTTGTTTCCATGCTCACGGCTCATGGATCTGCCCTCTGTATCCTTGACAGCCAGTTTCCTGCCCAAAAATCCTTAGGTATCCCAAAGTCTTTTTTTTTTTTTTTTTTGCATTATAGTCTAAGCTGGAGCTAATTCGACCAAAATAATTATCTTAAAAATTGTGTGGGTTTTCGACGAATATACTTATGGTTCTCTTTTACACAAAAGTCACAACCATACATCGTAAAGGTAGGTCCTTCTCTATATAGGTTCCCTGTGAAGCTTCTGTGACATAACTTGCCTTAAGACTTTCAAAAACCCCACTGTTTAATTAAGGAGATTTGTAAGACATGCCTTCTTGATTCTTACAGTCCTTCCTGTTTGACTGAAAAGGACCACCTCAGTTCTTTCTTAGATATCAACAAAGAATCTTATAATCTCACCCAGAATTAGATTTTAGGCATTAGAGTATTAATTATTTTAAGAATTTTTCATCGTATGGAAAGACTTGGAAGAAGAAAGAGTTTTTTTTTTTTTTTTTTTTTTAACTGTAGTAACTTCTGGCTCCTTTAGACTTAACATTGAATTCCCTCACCTTGTACTCGCTCTCCTCTTGCATTTTATCATAGCTGGCAAGAAGCAGTTATGTGGGATTTTCAGTATTCTCCTAGATCATTAAATTCATTTCCTGTTTTTCACATTTACAGGAGACATATTGCCAACATTTCCACCACTGCGTCTGAGTCCTCTTTCCTCCTGTTCCCAATAACATTTCCCTCATTTCCTTTGAAACCCTCAGTAACAGCTTTCTCAAAGCTTTTTGGGCTTTTTCACTAATACTCTCTTCAAGGCCCTTCTGGTTTTCACCTGCTCCCCAGCCCCAAACCAATAATACATATTAATTTTTGTTATGGAATCACTTATCTTTCAGGTAACAAAGTCTTTGTCAATTATCTATTGTGAGCCATCCTAAAACTTTGTGACTTAAAGCAATAACAAATTTTCATTTTGCTCAGAAATCTGCAATTTGCACAGGGCTTAGCAGTTTATCTCTGCTCTTGAATAGAATGAGTGTGAAAAATTTTGGAACCCTGTTTTAAGATCTCAAAAATGTCCAAATTAAAAATATGAAAAAAAGAAGGCCATCTCCTTTAGAACAATGACACGATGCTTTTGAACAATACAGCATAGTGGTTAGTATATTATTAGAATTTTCCCATGAGGAATGATTTGCTCAAGGAGAATACCTTTTGAGAGATTTGTAAACAGTTGACAACCACTTGTATCAAAAAGATTTAAAATAATTGATTTAACATTTAAATGAAGGGATATAGCTTTTGATGAATAGGGAATCAGATTCAAGACAAAAACCACACTAAGATAAATTCCAATATCTCCTTTTGGAACAACATAAATTGTAGATTTCCTTTTGCTATTTTGTCTAATAATTACCTTCCCATTCACATAATTCAATATCCTTACCTCATCAACTCAATTTTTCCTCCATTTTCCCTTTCTATTAACTCACATGAAATCTTCTTTATTTGTTGCTTGGTTAGTTGGGTTTAACTAAGTCATCTTTATTTATGATATTGCTTATATTCTTTTTATCTTTTTCTAGGACTTTGTTTATATTTCTCTATTATCAATCTTGTTATTGTTTTGCTTTTATTTTGTTTTCTATTGAATCTACTCTTTCAACTACAGAGTTACGTTAAAAAGTGTATCGAACGAGTGAGGGCGACTAGCCATCCAGGTTCTAAAAAAATTATAACGTGTTTCATTAGAAAAGCAGAGTGTTATACAACCCACGGCAATTACAGTGTTTACTTAGGTGGTCAGAACATTTATATTCAAGATCCAAATTATTCTTCTGAAGGTAACCAAAAAGTCTCAGAGGTGTTAGTTGTATGACCAAATGAATAGACTATAAATTCCAATCTTACTCTAAAGGATAATCTCCCCATCCTAATTTCATTTGTGGCTTGCCATCAGAGGAGAAAAAAAAGCTGATGTTGTGAGTTTAAACAAAAAAGAAGAAATATCTTGGTATAAACATGCTAGAGGAAAAGCTCTAAAAGCATAGTGAATTTTAAAGTAAATTTCACTGAAAGCTTTAAAGTATGAAAGGAAGGAAGGAAAGAATGGGAAAGCAGGGTGGAAAGGGTTTTATTCTCATCCCAAATGAGGCAGAGAGACTATGGGTTTGAATGTAGAGAAGAATTAAAAAATGAGAAATTATATCTTACCTTTTTACAAGCACACATACTTTCCCAAATTAGACATTTATGATTAAGTAGGACCTAAAAATTACAGCATCTTACTGTGCTGTAAAATGATCACAGAGGAATAAATTTCCAAAGGGAAGTCTAACTATAATTGCTTATGGAAATTTTACTAAGGAATTTTAGGAATTTTACTAAGGATTTCAAACACTGCAGAAGTAATTTACAAACATTCTTATTTCTGCTAATATTGTGATTGTTAAAATAATTTTAGAAGATAAATTTAAAAATTTTCTAAGCTTTATAGAAATGTTAACATTAACTTACCAGTAAGTATTAAACCAGCTTCCAGAACAACAACAAAAAATGATGTTTTTCAGTAACTCATTCAGAATGAATTACCTAAGAAATCTTTAATATTTCAAGATTTTCTTTAATATTTAGATGTGTTGTAATCCTAACCTCACCAGACTTGTCCCTGAGGCTCTATCAGACACAATATTGACCTGTATCAATGGTTTTGACCTCAAATGGAAATTATTTGAAAGGTCCATCACATTCTATCTTAGGCAAAAACAAATTGAGCAGCATCCAAACATGTAAAAAAATAAATAAATGTTATAAATATCACAGGCTTTCATTTACAAAAGAAAACTTCTCACCACTCCTAGTCTTTCCTTCTTTATATACATCATCCCCATAAATACACTGAGCTCTATTGCTTTTCATTGTTGTTTTCGAGACGGAGTTCTGCTCTTGTTGCCCAGGCTGAAGTGCAGTGGCGCGATTTCAGCTCACGGAAAACTCTGCCTCCCGGGTTCAGGTGAATCTCCTGCCTCACCCTCCCGAGTAGCTGAGATTACAAGCATGTGCAACCACATCTGGCTAATTTTTGTATTTTTAGTAGAGACGGGGTTCTCTCCATGTTGGTCAGGCTGGTCTCGAACTCCTGACCTCAGGTGATCCACCTGCCTCGGCCTCCTAAAGTGCTGGGATTACAGGCTTGAGCCACCGTGTCCAGCCCACTGAGCTTCACTGTAAATTTTCATTGGCATAAGAACAAAACAAAAAAGGAAATTTGATTTTTTAAAGAAAGGCCTATGAAGTGTTAATCACCTGTTACTTTACTAGGAATTCATTTGTAAACTATGCAGATACTTTAGCTTGCATTGGATTATGTAACTGTTCATTTTTATTTACTTTTAATTATCACTTTGGAAATATGTGACTAAGTGCAAATTTAGAAAAGGTTTCAGTAAAGGTATAAATGATACGAGTACTACTGAAACCATTTCTCTCCTTGCACACATCTGTAAGTCATTACCTAAGCTTTCTGAAATTTATAAAATTACATCTATGTAGCCAAATGGGCAATATTTATCTAAAACATTCATTTTCACCATTGATACATTATTTAACTGTATATATAATGTCTAGTATTACAGTGATGAACATCATGAGTGCCCTTTAACAACCTCAGGAGGGAAAACATCCATGTTACAGCCAGTTAATAAAATGAGAGAAGACATGAAGCAAGTTTGCTTGGTGTTTCTGTCCTGCCTGTCTCTGCTGCAAATCGATACAATTACTTCTATGTCCATATCTATGAATTCCAAGATTACTACAACTAGAACTGATCATTGTACACGCAGGAACTAGAAGACAAGCAAATATGCATTCACAATAAACCAATTAAAATGCTTTGTCGAGACTGAAAATTAATCAGATAATATATGTCTCATATTTTGGTTCCTGAATATTTTTTGTTTTGTGTTTGACCAACTGTTTTAGCTTTGTGATATTCATTTCCTTTGAATCTTATAATATCTCTCTCTCTTTTTTTTTTATTTAGGACCAAAGTAATTACATGTTCTCTGTCCTTAAAATGCTTAAATATTTCCAAACTCTTTCTTTATCTACTTTGATCATTGACTCGTGGGAATCCATCTTGAAACCTGTCTATTCATATTTATGCACTAAGTGTTGCTTGGTGTTCCTGATCTGGATTTCAGTGGTGGCTGAACAAGAGAATCACCTGAGAAACTAAAAAGTGTTACTGTGTTCCATTCAAGATTAATTAAACAACCCTGGCGAGGGGGCTTACACCTGTAATCCCCACACTTTGGGAGGCGGAGGTATGCAGATCACATGAGGCTAGGAGATCAAGACCAGCCTGGCCAACTTGGCGAGATCCCATCTCTATTAAAAACACACAAAAAAAGATGGTGCACGTCTGTAATCCCAACTACATGGGAGGCTGAGGCACGAGAATCACTTAAACCTGGGATGTGGAAGCTGCAGTGACCTGAGATCTTGCCTGGGTGACAGAGCAAGACTCTGTCTCAAAAATAAAAAAAAATAAAAAATAAAAAAATAAAAAAGGCCAATTAAATGAAATCTCTTTGCGTAAACACCGACATCACTATTTTTACATATATTTTAGATAGATTTAATGTGAAGCACATATTGAGAAACACTGTCCTCTATTAGTGCCCTCATACTCAAGTGTGCATAAAAATCACCTGTGGATTTAAGCAGACGATAGATTCTGATTCAGTAAGTCTAGGGTGGAGCCTGAGAGTCCAGATTTTTTAACAAGCTTCCATGTGATGTCAATAATACTGATCTAGCAACCACACTTTGAGTAGCAATAGTATAAATGAAAGTAGTTAATTACTTGATTATATGATTATAATTAACTTTAAAATAATTCTGAAAGAGATATTTCCTCCATAAATACCCGGTGGTGGTTTGGGGGCCATAATAAAATATTTCAGGAGACGCTTTTACCTGTGGTCAACTGGCAATGTCATTTCTCTCCATAATTTGTTGTAAATTGTCATGTCCACTAATTCTCATTCACTTTTTTCCCTACCTTTCAAAATTTCAGTATATTTCTAAAACTGAAACATACAATATGATTGATTTGATTACTTGATTTGATTAATCTCTAAGTATGAAGGCATTCATTTGTGCGAGGGTGTGTGTGTGTGTGTGATGGAGCTAGGTAGGACTTTATTTCATATTTGAGCTACGTTTGCATAGCCTTTTCATATCTCAGTAACAGCACAGAGAGAACATTATTGTTCTGTGGCTTATGCTGGTAAACAGCAGACTAATCTGTTTCATTTTCTTACATACCTCTGTCTTACCATGTACCTCAAATCTTTTCTGTTCTTTCAAGTATTAGAGATCTCTAAGATATCAAAGGATTTACGACATCTTAGAAATATCTGTAGCTGTGTGACTATGTGGTGACAACAATATAAACCATGGTTAAATACTAATTTTGGAAAAGTTAAGAGAATAACCTAAGCTTTATTAAGAGTTTAAATCTAGAGATTTGTTCCAGAAAAAAATAAAATCTTACAAGTTTGCCAGTCAATATTAGGATTATTAATAATTAAGACTTCTATAATTTAAGCTCCTGACCACTGTCACTTAATCTTATCCTTTTTTCTGCCATTATGTAAAATCCTGTGCCTTTCTGCTTATTGTTGATTGATTATTTTATCCTATTACTAATTCCTTGTTTCTCCTCCTCCCCACTTAGTGCCATCGAAATCATCTCTTTCATTCTCTTTGTCTGAATAAAAACAGCTAATGTTTATAGAATATTTACTCTGCGTCTGTCAGATAATATCCCACCCTCCTTATAGGTGTCAATCCATTTAATTTTTGCAATGATCTTGAGAAGCAGGTATTATTCTTACTTTACCAATGAGGAAACTGAGTTACAAAGTGGTAAAGTAACTTTCTCAAGATGGTACTGCTTTTAAATGGCAAACTACGATTCAAACCTAGGCAGGCTCTTCACCTGTAAAGCAGTGGTAAGTATTGCAATTCCTCATGGTATTATCCTGAAGACTGCATTCTTACACATATAGCTCTCATGGTAGAATGTTCACTTCTTTTCTGTCTGTCCTTGTCAGAAGGCATTAAAAAATGAGGAGAGATGCCAGTTTGCTTAACAACAACTTAAACTTATATAATGTTTAATATATGTTAGGTTCCAGTCAAAACACTTTATATGTGTGAAAGATATATCTTCACGACAAGCCCTTTCAGATAAACATGATTTAAATTGGTACTGCAGGTGAGGAAACTGAGGCACTGACAGTTGAAGAGGCATCCCCAAGTTCATACAGTCAGTCATCAGTAGAGTAATACATAAACCCCAGCTGGATCAGAGTTGGAGCTCTAAGTCACCACACTTTGATTACCCTGGGATAATGAGGATATACTCACCTTCTTGTCTTGCAAGTAAACCTGACTCTTTCCAAAAAGAAAAAATTGCAAGCTCCTACAGTGTTGCTTAGTGATTTATAAATGTGCAATTTCGTCTTAGAATTTAGACATATTTCCCACAAGTAGGCCCCAAGGAATAATAAGATGCCTGTTTGCAAGCTCTATAGCATCTTTAAAATTCTGACCACATCCTGAGTTAGGAAATATAGATTTAAGGTAAATAAATTTTCTACAATCTTTGTCAGTCAACCTTGAGAATGACTGACTAAATAAATATGTTAAATTACCATTTTTATAAGCAATATAAAAAGTGACTGTTAACAGTTTGGAAAAGTCAGACAATCAGTGCCTGCACACACGGGTTTGATTTGGAACTAACATCACTTCAGTGCCACCACGCACCTCCACCAAAGCCATGCCACGGAGGAAAGAGACATCTTTGTGGGCTGACAGATTGCTCTGATACTACCCACCCGTGCCCTTAAACCATGTTCTTGTTTCTGGCTTTATTTCACACTTTTACAAAAAGTTCACTTTAACTGAGGCAAAGGCAGTTAACCAAAGACATTTCACTGAACTTCATTTATCTTCTTACACTTAAATTGGGTATAAATTACACCAGTGTTTAGCCATACTCCTAGGTGTAATGTAGTGAATTTAATTTTTTAATCAATTATTTTACCCAAAGAAAATCAGGTATTATTTCTCCAATATTTAAATAATCAATTTTCCTAGAGAAGTCTGTGAGTTGCTATAAAGTTTTTAAAAATTATATTTAGAAAAACATGAGAGATTTTCCTACACAGAAAAATAAAAAGCTTATATAATGCTTTATTTACTCATGAACTAAAACTACTGTTGTTCAGGACATCATATTTACATTTGAAAGAAAATGTTTGAACAAATTATTTTAACTGTATATTTTGCATCGATAATGACATATAATCATATACATATTTAAAAACTCAGTTATCCATATTAGGCTTTCTCTTTTACTTTCATGAATTTCAGTATAAAGCTTAATTAAAGGAATAACAACCTTAATTGTAGATGGAAGAATTTTCTCTTCAGAGAAGTTATATTAATAAAAATTACAAACTTGATTAATCAAATGCTGATGTCTAAATATTACAAGTTTACTGGTGAAATATTTAGTGATTGATTAGTTTTTATAGTAAAGAGTTATGTTCCTTTAAATTTTAAAGAGCTTTTTGTCTCAGCATTTTTCTTTAAGCCTTACTGTATTTTGAATCCTCTAACTTATCTTCACTCAGAAAAATAGGAACTACTGTTGAATATGATTTCACTAGTCATGCATTCTCTCATTTATTCATTCTTTACTCTCCATACACCTTACATTATGTTAGTCTATTTGGATTACTTAATATACCACAAAATTATATGTAATTGCATAAACCTATAAATCTGAGTATTCTAAGTCTTTGAAAATAAGTGAATCTTAGTTAATATTGAAATTCTTATTAAACTCTCATCATACATAAGCTCCATATTAACATGCTCTGTGCTGTAGCTGTTAAGGCCCATATTAGAGATTCTTATGTTTGCTCTTAGGCAATTGACTTTATTCCTCTAAACCATATCTATAAATAAGGGATAATAAGGACATCTCTTCCTGGATTATGGCTACTAAGTCTATTACAAATAATATGTGGAAAGGGCTTAGCATACATAGCAAGGGCCCAAGAAATATTAAATGTTATTATTAAAAAGTTCAGAGAAATAGCAGAGACTGTAAAATCATGACCTCTCATCTGTGTTTTGGGAAGAAATTACCTGGAGCCCTGAGGTGGTTGGAGGTAGAGGACTCAGTATTTGGCTAGTTTTTGTTGGTACTATCAATAATGGATTAAATAATCACAAGAGGAGCTTTAAATTATGTAAAATTGTTGTAGCGCTATCTACATTATGGCCTAGATATGTTTTTAATGGAGGACCATTTTGAAAAGAGAAGTTTACAGATGAAATCCAACTATTGTTCATTTAAATGTAATGTTCCCACTAAACTTACTTTGGATTATCTTAATTGGTTCTTTACAGACAGTTCAGAGGAGGCAGAAACTAATCTGGGAGATTAATATAACAAAACTTAATTTTATATTGAATTTGAGTTATAATGAGGTATTCTGGTACTATCATAAATTAATCATTTTTAATGTGAGAAGACACGTAGCAGTTATTGGGGGTTGTCAGCATAAGGATGTGAATTTTATTATAATAATTTGGATGCTGCTATGGTTGGTACATGCTCCCTTGAGTTCATATGCTGGAAACTTAATCCCCAGGGAAACAGTGTTGACAGGTGGTACCTTTGAGAATTGATTAGGTTATGAGGACCCTGCCTTCATGAATGAATTATTGTGCTTAACAAGGGAATGGGTTATCTTATGTGAGAGTGGGTTTGTTATACAAGAGAATTAAGCCCCCCTTTCTGTCTCCCTCTCATCTTCTTTTTCCTTTCCATCTTCTGCCATCCATGTGATGACACAGCACGAAGACCCTCAACAAATGGGGGCCCCTCAGTCTTGGAATTCCCAGTCTTCAAAACCATAGGAAATAAATTTTTCCTATGGTTTAAATTATAAATTTATACATTATAAATTATAAATTACTCAATCACAGGTATTCTGTTTTAGCAACACTAGACTAAGGCAGATACTGTATTTACTGTTGTTATGGACTGAATATTTGTGTCCCTCCAAAACTGATATATTGGAACCATAATCCGTAACGTGATGGTATTGGGAGGTGGAATCTTTGGAAGGTTATTAGGGTTAGATAAGCTCAGGAGGGTAGAGCAGCCATGAAGGGATTAGTGCTCTGATTTTAAAAAAGGAAGAGGAGATCTTTCTCTCTACGCACCAAGGAAAGGCTACATAACAGCACAACCAGGAGGAAAGCCTTCACCACGAACATCACAATGTAGGCACCCCCATCTCAGACATTCAGCCTTCAGAAGTGTGAGAAATAATTTGTTGTTTAAGCCACCCCATCTATAATAATTTGCCACAGTAGCCCAAATAGACTAAGAAAATTGTAAAGGGCAAAAGAATATAGACTGACGTTATAGTTTTAAACACAAGTCATATCAGATCTTCACATGTTGTCTCTCAGTGAGGCTCTTATTTTTCCCAAAGGAGCTGGATCCTTAGAATGACTTCCTTTCCTTTCCTTTTTTTTTTTTTTTTTTTTTTTTTTTTTT